>NC_089585.1:50589860-50941275 GCF_019320115.1 Miscanthus floridulus
ATATGGTCGGCAGTATACCTAGGGGTATGCCCAAGGTAGTAGATTATCGGCAGACAGATGCGCAAGTCCCAAACAAGACGGTTTGACGCAAGACAGACACGAGGTTTTATCCAGGTTTCGGCCGCCAAGAAGGCGTAATACCTACGTCCTGCGTCTGATTTGTATTGCTGTATGTCAATGAGAGATGTTTTTTAGAGGGGTCCCCCTGCCCGCCTTATATAGTCCGGGGGGCAGGGTTACAGATCTGGAAACTAATCCTAGTCAGTTACAATTGCCATATGTGGCCGGACAAGGATTCCTATTCTAATCGACCAGGATCCTGCTTGGTCGCCAAATCCGTCTTGATTCCTTGTGCGGGACTCCGATCAGGTGGACCGAGCCGCACGTCGTTTTTCGGGTGGACTGAACCCATCGATCCGGGCCAGCCCAAGCTTAGCCGTAAGGGTATAGGGGTTAATACCCCCACAGCTAGTCCCCGAGCATCATGTATTATGCTGCGACACGCCATTTTCACCTTCTCCGACAAGCGAGGCTTGGAACCTTGACGCCTCCGACCACCGTCATCACCGGAGAAGTAGGTTGTCCGAAGAATGTATGGTGCTCTTATAAAAAGAAAAGATTTCTGTCCTGAGAAGTGTGCCCACTTGTATTTCTGAAAAGAAATGTAAGTGGTCTTGAAGCATAGCATTCTTGAACATCAGAAGCGTAGGGGTCGAAAAACAAACACATTCACCGCAAGATGAAGTGTGCCCACTTAGTCCCCGAGCCTGGTAGGAGGTGACGTAGGCACGTGGTGCCAGGGTCTAAAAAGAATTCATAGTTTAGTTGAGAACCCAATCGTCGTACAGGCGATACGAGATGCACCGGCAGGTGCATCGTACCGATGTAGTCCCCGAGCTTGCTGGAAGGCGAGGTATGAGCCTTGTAGCAAGGTCTAAAGAAATGTCTCTTAACTGTATGTGAGTACAAATCACATGTAGCCAAGGAAAAACACTATTCAAGCAGTGGTCGGGGCAGTCCCCGAGCATATTAATAATCCTTATAACCATTCAAAGCACAAACACATTCACCGCAAGGTGAAGTGTGCCCACTTAGTCCCCGAGCCTGGTAGTAGGTGACTCAAGCACGTGGTGCCAGGGTCTAAAAAAGAAATTCTGCTGAAGTTAAGAATCCAATTGCCGTACAGGCCAAACAAAATACACCGGCAGGTGCATCGTACCGATGTAGTCCCCGAGCTTGCTGGAAGGCGAAATATGAGTCTTGTAGCAAGGTCCAAATAAATGTCTTTCAACTGTATGTGAGTATAAATCACATGTAGCCGAAGAGAGCAAAACTCCAAAAAGTGGTCGGGAGGGTCTCCGAACACAGCGGTGGTCATAGCAGTTCCTGAATATAGTAATGGTCGGAGCAGTCCCCGGGCACAACCATGGTCGGAGCAGCCTTCGAGCAAAAAAGGTGGTCTGGACAGTACCCGAGCACCGTAGTGGTCTGGGCAGTCCCCGAGCACCGTAGTGGTCTGGGCAGTCCCCGAGCACAGTAGTGGTCAAGGCAAATCCACGATCACGTGCGCTGCTTGTACTATTATTTGGTGTATTTATTTTTCTCTACTCTCTGCCAAGTCTAGTCTGTCCAGTCTGACACGTCTGGTCAAAAAAACAAATAGGTATAGTACGTCATTCTGTCTTCTTATTGTTTTCTGACAAACAGTCGGTTGACACCTGTATTGAGGTGTGTCAGTGTGGGCCCTCTTACACCATCAACGAAGAGGCGCGTACACTGTTATCGAAGGAGCGCGTTTATTGGCGCAGATTTCGGGGTTGTGTGAACAACCGTCCGCGGCGCGTGCGCACGACTCCCAATATTCTCGGGCGGACGAAACGACGGTGCCCTTTTGCTTATATAATGTAGGTCTGGTAAGTTACCCTCACCATTCCCCATTGTCATCCGCCGCCACAACCTTCTTCTTCCTCCTGCCAAACCCTATTCCCCAAAGATCATCACCAATCCCCTCGGTCTCCCGCATCCACCCACTTAGTAAGGACGAACAAATGACGAAGAGAGACGCCCAGAAGAAAGGCGGGGTCATGGCGAAGGAATGGTGGAAGTCGCGGAGCAACGAGCAAACCATCGAGGACCTCGTCGCCATGGGAGTGCTCCACAACAAGGCACTTGCGGGATGGCGTGCACCCGAAGGAGAAAGCTTCCCCGATCCAAAACCAGGTGAAATTGTGATCTTTGAAGATTTTTTCAAACGGGGTTTTGGGATTCCAGTGCACCCTTTCCTTCAGGGGCTCTGTTTGTACTACGAGATTGGGATTTGCAATCTGCATCCCAACTCGATTCTTCTCATCTCTACCTTCATCCATCTCTGCGAGGCGTATGGTGGCTTCCAGCCCCATTTCGACCTCTTTCGCCACCTGTTTTGCCTTCGGAAAAAGGGAAGCGGTGGCTCGAAGATCGCCGGAGGCGTCTACCTGAACCTTCGGGACGGCATGAAGGCTCAATACCTGCACTGCCCCTGGAACACCTCTTTGGACGAGTGGTACAAGAAGTGGTTCTACATCCGTGAAGAGCCAAACTCCATCACTCTGTGCGATGTGGGACTGATTCCAGAGAAGAAAAGCAGCTGGTCGGAGAAGCCCGACAACTTGGAGCAGATCGCCGAACTACTCGGGTTGATTCCGTGGGGAAGGCTTGACGGCCCGAGCGTTGTCGGCAACTTCATCAGCCGTAGAATTCAGCCGTGCCAGAAAAGGATTCACCCCGGCTTCGAGTACCAAGGAGGCGCTGATCCGACGAGGACCAGAAAGGAGCCGCTGGACAAGCTGGAGATCAAGGCCAGGATTGGAGAGCTATTCAACCTGGCCGATCCCAACTATGTTGCATTGAACGCCATTGAACACGCCTTCAAGCTGGCTCGCCCTCCCCCAAAGGTAAATGACGCCTCCTTTTAATTGTAAAGTCATGTTGCACCAAGAAAATAACTGTTTTTTCCTTCATTTTGCGTCTCAGTATAATGGCCGTGACCGGGCAGGAGTGTTTGTGTCGTCTCCCCCCGGTGTAGAGTGGCCGCAAGTTACTGGACCAACCGCCCAGACCAGCGCCAGGACCGACGGCGTTCACTGGGCGGTACTCGAGACCGTTGAAGACGCCTCGACCAGAGCCGCCGGCAAGCGTCCGGCTACCAGCAAACGACGCCAAGCCATCATCTCCCAGTCGGACGACGAAGCAGAGGATGCGGACATCTTCCGGCTCATCCCCCGAAAGAGGAGAAGGCAGGTGGGGCCGTCGGAGCAGGGTGGCTCCTCTGTGCCAGCAGTGGTCACAGCACCGACCACGGCAACACAGAGCACAGACGAAGGGAACATGCCGCATCATCCTCCGACGCCCGTACCGGAGGTTGAACAAGTCCCGGTGGAAACTGCCGAGCAAGCAGAGCAGGGGCGGTCGAGGAGACGTTCCTTCGCCACATCCTTCCGCAAGTCAAAACTGTAAGTATATATATTTTGGATGTAAGCTTGTCATTTTGCATTGGATGCTATTGTCTTATGAATTTGTCTCTGAATGTATTAGATCGGCGTCCACCGAAAGCCCCGACCAGCTAGCTGGGTGCGGGACGTCCTTTCCAAAAACGGCGGGACAAACTGCACAGAAACAAGCCGTGGAGGAGCCCATGGAAGGGACTCTGCCTGGGCCTCGGCAGGCGTACGACCAGACGCCAGTCCCCGAGCAGAACACAAGTGCTCCGAGCACAAACCCCGATGAGGAGGATACCACAGCACCACAGGAGCTGGATCTAGCCGAGGGGCAGCAGCCAGAAGTTGCCCAGGACAAGGGTGCCGACGCGACGGCTCGTGGGAAAGCCCTGGTGGTCGTGGAGTCTGCGAACTCCGGACCACTGCCGCCTCCCGAACAGGAGGCTGAAGAGGATGAAGTGGAAGAAGTCCTGGGCCGTCCCCAAGATAGACGACAACATGTATATGTGTCGCGCTATCGGAACGATGAATGGGTCATGCACGAGGAGATCCCAGAGGCCGAGGAAACCTTAAGAGTTGAGCGAGCAGCCAAACGCCTGGTGACTGAAGTCCAGGTATATTTGGCTTTAGTCCTTAAACCTATTGTGTAGTCAAGCTGTCTGACGTAGCTTGTCTGTATGCAGGACGTGATGAAAACTGCGAGGTACCGAAAAAGGTGCTTCGACCAGATAGAAGTAGTCATGAAGACCAATAAGGAGCTGACGGCTGAAGTTGAACGCCTACGGCGCCAACTTGAAGCCACCGACCAGGAGAGGACAAACCAAGAAGCACAGAACCAAAACCTGGTCGGCCAGCTCAAAAACAAAGAGCAGGAGAAAACATGTAAGTGTTCACCGTATCATAGCAAGTGCTGGACTTGTGTTTTTTTTTTTTTTTTTTTTTGTTCCTGACAGTAATAGCTGTAATGCAGGTTTAGAAGCTGAAGTGACCCGCCTCCAGGGGGAGAACAGCCGCGCGCTTGCAGAATGTGGTCGCCTGAAGGAGGACAACGAGAAATTGGAACGCCGTCAGTCGGAACTCCAAGACCACACTAACAGAATGAAGGACGACCTGAAAAGTAAGCACTCCAGACCGCCTTGCTCATTCAACTGCCCACATTGCCTTGTCGTGTCATCACGTTTGATGTCTTGTAATATTTTCAGTTTTGAAAGTAAATGCCAAGAGGCACCTTGAGGCCGTGATCAAGGAGCGTGACGACTGGAAAGCACAATGCCTTAAGGCCGTCGAGGAGCGGGACACGTGGAGCAAGCGGTGCCAAGAAATGGCAACTGGCATTGTGCCCGTCCTCGACCTCATCGACCCGGCGCTCACAGAGGAAGAGCTAAGGACGCCTCAGCTCGGACTGGTCGAGAGATGCAAGCAAGCATGGGGATGGTTCCAAGACTTCGTGAAGGAGGCAGGTGAGTACACGGGCGCCCATGTGCTAAGCATGGTGCGTGCTCACTACCCCCTAATCGATCTCAAACGCTTGGAGGCTAGGTACCCGAAGGAGATAGACCCAGACAAGGCCGAAGAGCTTCGGACGGCCCAGCTGGACTTGTCGTCAAGGATAATTGGCGATATTAACCTGTGCGGAGGTGGGACAGCACCTGTGCAGGGTATGCCATCGACAAGCCAGCTGGAAATGCCATCACCTTCAAGCCAACCAACGAAGCCTGCGGTCTCGACCAGCCAGGCACCGGCGGGGCCATCCCCTTCAGCTTGACTAGCTCTAGAGTCCCCTAGAATCGAGTAGGGTATCGGAGGCGGCGAGCAGTAAATGCCATGCGCCCCGACCAGCCAATGTAATAGGCTTAGAGCTGTAGAAGGAGGACATAGTTGTGTTATTGTAAACTTGAGCCTTTTCAGGCAAGCTTGTAATAACGTAACTGTATATCATTATAAGCTTATTTGTTTTATACAAAACGCACTTTAAGCTTGAATTTTTTTTTTGTCGGTGTAACTAAGTGGGAACGTGTTAACGCTCTGTTTTAGTTGTACCGTTTTGCTCGACACGTCATCCTGAAAAGTTTGTGCGGCCCCAGTCTGGCATGTGGTCGGAGTATGAGGTACTATGACCTGTGCATATGTGGACGCAGACAAGTCAAACCAGAGGGGACCTGTCGATCACCCGCAACGCAGAGAGCAGATCCCGTGCACGTGTTGGGAGGAACCGGAGACAGGGCCTACTCCGAAAACCGTAGAAGGAGTGGTGGTCGGCTTGTACTGCCTTAGGTTAAAATAACCATGAAATTCGGAGTGACACATTAGAGTGGTCGGAGAAATCATAATTGCTTTATTAAAGTAAATCGAAAATGTAAGTAGAGTACATATCTCAGTAGTTAAGCATAGAAACGTCTAAGCTTGTCGATGTGCCACGAGTTTGGTACGTCCGTGCCGTCCAGGTGAGCTAACCTGTAAGACGTTGGACGTGTGACTTCCTTGATCATGAAGGGTCCCTCCCATGGGGTTGCGAGTTTGTGGACGCCAGCCTGGTTCGTCTTCCACTTCAGGACTAAGTCCCCGACCACGAAGAAACGCTCTTTAACGTTCTTGTTGTAGTACCTGCGCAAAACAGCAAGGTATTTGGCCGTGCGTACGCAGGAATCAAGCCTTTTCTCTTCTGCGCTGTTGACTTCTAGCTCCCGTATTTCATTGACCCTGCCTTCATCGAAGTTCTCTACCCGTGCTGATCTGAAAGCTATATCTGGTGGGAGGACTGCCTCAGCGCCGTAAACCATAAAGTATGGTGAGACGCCGGTGTTACGACTGGGCTGAGTTCGGAGGCCCCAGACCACGGCTGGTAACTCTTTGAGCCATCTTCCAGGAGCTTTATCATTTTCTCTGTACATCCTCTTCTTCAATGCGTCCAAGATCATGCCATTTGCCCGCTCGACTTGTCCATTAGCTCTAGGATGCGCCACCGAGACGTATCTTACAACTATGCTCCTTTCATCGCAGAAGTCCCAAAAAGCGTTCCCGGTGAACTGAGTACCTAGATCAGTAATGATGCTGTTGGGCACGCCGAAACGGTGGATGACCTGGTCGAGGAATGTGACAGCTTTCTCTAAGGATGCCTATACCAGAGGCATGTATTCTATCCACTTAGAAAACTTATCAATTAGCACGAAGACACATGTAAATTTCCCAGGAGCTGGTTTGAAAGGCCCAATCATGTCCAGTCCCTAGCAGGCGAAGGGCCAAGATGCTGGAATCGTCTGGATCTCATGTGCTGGTACATGGATTCTCTTGGAGAAGAACTGACAACCCTCACAGCGGCGGACTAGCTTCTCTGCGTCGGCCACTGCTGACGGCCAATAGAACCCTGCTCGGAAAGCCTTACCGACCAGTGTTCTTGAGGCCGCGTGGTTGCCGCAGGAGCCAGAGTGGATTTGGTCTAGGAGATGCTCGCCTTCCTCCTGGGTTATACACTTCATCAAGATTTCCTCCTTAGCGTTTTTGCGCCATAACTTGCCATCGGCGAGCAGATACTGCTTACTACGACGCATCAGGCGCTCATTTTCTGTTCGATCGATATAACCGCTACCATCTGTCAAGTACTTGATGAAAGGTGTTCTCCAGTCCGGCTCATGAGTGGTCGGAAGCGGCTCGGCTGTGCTCGGCGCCGGAACCGTAGCCACTAATTGCTGGTCTAAAATTTTGTTGGTCGTTGAATCTTCGTCTTCAATGGAAGGCGTGAGCAGGTCCTGGACGAATACGCCATGTGGGATTTTGGCTCGGGATGATCCTAACTTTGACAACGCATCCGCTGCTTGGTTCTTGTCCCGGACCACGTGTATGTACTCGATGCCATAGAACCTGCCTTCCAGCTTTCTTATTGATTTGCAATATGCGTCCATCTTTTCACTGGTCGTGTCCCAGTCCTTGTTGAGCTGGTTGATGACCAGAGCCGAATCTCCGTAGACATAGAGACGTTTAACCCCAAGCTCAATCGCAATGCGTAGACCATGCAGGCATGCTTCATACTCGGCGGCATTATTAGATGCTGGGAAATAAATCCTGAGGACGTACCGGAGCTGCTCCTTGGATGGTGACACGAAAAGAACTCCTGCTCCCGCACCGTCAATGTTGAGAGAACCATCGAAGTACATCGTCCAATATTCGTCGGATCCCGGAGAGGCAGGCGTGCTTAAGTCTGTCCACTCGACGATGAAATCGACGAGTGCCTGAGACTTGATTGTAGTACGGCTTGCAAATTCCAAGGAAAGGGGGCATAGCTCCATTGCCCATTTGACGATGCGCCCGTTCGCATCCTTATTGCGAATGATGTCCCCCAAAGGATACTCGGTCATGACTACCACACGATATCCGTCGAAGTAATGTCTCAACTTTCGGGATGTTATCAGTATGGCGTAGAGCAGTTTCTGAATCTGAGGGTACCTGGTTTTGGATTCGTTGAGTACCTCACTAATGAAATAAATTGGCCGCTGTACCTTGTAGGCGTGGCCCGGCTCGTCGCGCTCGACCACCAGTGTAGTGGAAACCACCCGATCGGTTGCCGCAATGTAAAGTAGGAGAGTTTCGTCTTCTCTGGGAGCAGTAAGTACCGGAGGTGACGTGAGGTATTGCTTCAGCTGCGTGAAGGCAGCGTCTGCTTCCTCCGACCACTCAAACTTCTCGGACGCTTTGAGCAGTTTGAAGAACGGTAGTCCTTTTTCTCCTAACCTTGATATGAAACGGCTTAGAGCAGCCATGCAGCCGGTAAGCTTCTGGACATCCTTCACCTTTCTCGGGGGCTTCATGTCTAAGACAGCTTTGACTTTCTCCGGGTTAGGGCGTATGCCGTCGTAACTGACGACGTTGCCAAGCAATATGCCAGAAGGGACACCAAAGATGCACTTCTTTGGGTTTAATTTCCATTGGAACGTATTAAGGGCTGCGAAGGTGCGTTCTAGATTGTCAACAAGGGTATGAGCTTCCTTGGTTTTGACAACTACGTCGTCGACATAAGCCTCGACGAGGCCGTCTTTTATCTCGTCGTTGAGGCAGGCCTGTACAGCGCGTTGGTAGGTAGCACCGGCGTTTTTGAGCCCGAACGACATAGTCGTGTAGCAGTAGGCGCCGAAAGGCGTGATGAAAGATGTCTTGATCTGGTCGTCTTTTTTGAGAGCGATCTGGTGATAACCAGAGTAGCAATCGAGAAAGGAAAGCAGCTCGCAACCGGCGGTTGAATCTACGACCTCGTCTATGCGAGGTAAACCAAAGGGGTCCTTAGGGCAGTGTTTGTTGAGATCAGTGTAATCAACGCACATTCTCCATTCATTATTCTTTTTGCGTACAAGAACCGGGTTGGCTAACCATTCCGGATGATACACTTCTTTGATAAATCCGGCTGCCAAAAGCCGCGTAACTTCTACCCTAATCGCCTCCTTTTTGTCGCGAGCGAACCGTCGTAGCTTCTGCTTGATTGGTTTGGCCTTGCTGTTGACATTTAAGGAGTGCTCGATCAAGTCCCGAGGTACACCGGGCATGTCAGAAGGTTTCCATGCAAACACATCCACGTTGCCCCTCAAGAACCTGACGAGCGCGTCTTCCTATTTGGGATCCAGGTCGGCCCCGATAAGGGCCGTTTTGCTGGGATCGCCTTCGACCAGCTGGATCGTCTTGTGCTCCTTGGATCTGATGTTCTTGCGCGGAGCCTCGAGCTCTGGGATCTCTAGGTGGTCGGCCGGGGTCTTCTTAGCGTCGAGCATGGTCTCGGCCATGCGAATAGAGAGGTCGTGGGCCTCTGCGATTTTGAAGCTGTCGTCCTCACAGGTATAAGCTGCGTATACGTTGCCCCTGAGGGTTAAAACTCCTTTCTCAGTAGGCATCTTGAGCACCAGATACCTGTAATGAGGTATGGCCATGAACTTGGTGAGCGACGGTCGACCAAGAATAGCATGGTAGGTGCCGTCGAAGTCAGCGACCACGAAGTTGACGTAGTCGGTGCGGAAGTGGTCCGGAGTCCCAAACTGCACAGGTAGCGTGATCTGCCCGAGAGGTGTGGAGCTCTGTCCGGGGAGAACGCCCCAGAACTGTGCCTCGTACGGCTTCAGGTCTGCCTGGGCTATTTTCAGGGCGGGCAGGCTGTTCTTGAACAGTATATCAATGGAGCTGCCGCCGTCGATCAGTACCCTGTCAAATTGAACCTTGTTGATACAAGGATCGAGGACCAGGGGAAAACGCCCTGGCTCGGGTATGGCGGCCCATTGGTCCTTCCTGCTGAAGTAGATTTCACGGTGAGACCACGGAGGAAGCCGTGGATCGGTGAGAAGGTTGTCGGTGTTTGCCACGTTCATGCAAGCGCGGGCGAGCAGCTTGCGTTCTCGTTTGGTTTCGATGGACACCTTGCCGCCGATGATGGTGTGTACGCGATCAGTCGGCTTGACGTATTTGTGACGAGGGTCTGCATCGTCATCGTCGTTGTCCTCGTTGCGCTGTTCCCCCGCGTCGTTAGGCTTGTCGGACGTATCCGGAGCCTGTTGACGCGTGTAGATAGTCTTGAGGACGCGGCAATTCTCCATGGTGTGGTTCGACTTAGGATGGAGCTGGCAGGGCCCCTTCAATGCTTTGGCGTAGTCGTACTCGTAGTTACGACGTCCGCCGCCCTTTTTCACGGTATTGACCTCGCCGTCGTCTTCCCGAGCGCGCTTGTTTCTGTAATCGCCACGGCGGTTGCGCCGCTGATTACGTTGATCACGGTGGTCGCGGGAGTCGTTGCGCTGGTTGCGGCGGTCAAAATTGTCGTTCCGACCACGATTACGGCGGTAATCGTCGCGGTGTGGAGGGTGGTCGGAGCGTGGAACCCTTGCTGCTTCTTCAACGATTATCTTTTTAGCGTCGTCAGCGTCCGCATATTTCTTAGCGGTGGCCAAAAGCGCTGTGACCGATTTGGGTCTCTTCCGGAGGAGCTTGTCTCTTAGGGCGTCGTGGAAACGGAGGCCGGTGACGAAAGCCTCGATTGCTTCGTTGTCGGATATTGATGGGACCTTGATGCGCATCTCCGAGAAACGCCGAACGTACTCGCGCAGTGGTTCATCCTTTCGATCTCGGATCCGCTGCAGATCGTACTTGTTGCCGGGTTGTTCACAAGTAGCGATGAAGTTGTCGATGAAGGCCTGCCTGAGCTCCTGCCAAGAGTCAAAATAGTTCGCTGGCAAGCTAACCAGCCATTGGTGACCTGCATGACCAACAGCGACTGGGAAGTAGTTAGACATGACGTGCTCGTCGGCCATGGCCGAGCGGCACGCAGTTTCGTAGAGCATGACCCATAATTCGGGGTTTTCCTTGCCGTCGTACTTCTGAAGCTTCTCGAGCTTGAAATTCTTGGGCCATATGACTTGGCGTAGGTGTGGAGTGAACTGCTTCAGGCCCGGCGGACCGTGGGCGGTGTCATACTCCATACGGCGATAGCTTTCATGGGATGCACGATCGTCGGCTCTCTGGTTGATGCGAGCACGTAGATCACGTCCACCGAGGTGATGGCGGAGATCGTTATTGCCATCGCGGCGATCTCGATTGCCATCTGGGTTGGCCCTGCGACCGTGGTCATCACGGCGATTGTCGCGGTTATCTCGGCGGTTGTCGCCTCGAATGTCGTGGCGGTTATCCTCCCGGCGGCGGTTGTCGTCCCGACCACCATCACGACCACCGTTTCCGCCTTGACGGTTGTCTGATGGGTCGTTATTGCGCGAGCCACGTTGGTTGAGTGGCTGTGAGCGACTTGAGTATTGGCGGCTGTGGCTTGATTCGACAGAAACGGAAGGAGCCCGGGCTTGGTTCATCTCTGCGGTCTGAGCCATAGCAGCCGTCAGATAAGCTTGTATGTCATCACGGATTACTTGAGTCTCGGGAGTGTTGGGCAGCCGCTGCATTGTCGCCATGGCAACGGCTACGTTGGCGCTTGGGGTCTTGAAGACTTGTTTGTCCCCCACCCTGTCGAAAGCATTGTTGAGGTCACGTGGCTGGACCCTTATGCGTCGTGCCTCCTGGTCTGCTCCAGCTTCGGTTTGCCGGCGATTAAACCGGTCAATATTGCGTGCTTCGCGTGCAGTCTTTTCTTGTTCTGTTTCGCCAACCGCTGGCGGCTCGTCGTTGCTGACAACATGGATTAAATCCCCTCGTCTTGGCGGGAAAGACGGAAATTGGGGGAAACCCGGGGCGTGGTCTGGTAGATCCAGATCGTATTTGACGCCTTCATCTTCGTGACGCTGAAGCTCGGTGTGGACCGATGCGTTGGAAGCAATGCCGGATGAGGAGCTGGAATCACCCTCTCGGACTGTGTGGACGGATCCTTCTTGATAATCTTCGATCCGGACCATGTTGACGATGTTGCATGGCTTCGGCCGAGATCGATGTATAGGACACAGATCCGAGCGGCGTCGTAGGTTGTACGCGTAGCTGGAGGCAGCGTTTCGCAGGCCATAGGGCTGGACCTGGTGGTTCTCCTTCGGGACCTCGTACTCGCAGAGTCGGAGACCCGTCGCGAAGGCTGGCTGGCGACGAGCGGAGCGCCCCTCAGGGGTAGATACGACCACAAGATCTGTTCCAAGTCGTGCAGGACGACTGGTCCGAGCTGGTCGGATAGATCTGTTGCGGGGAGATGTTACCTGCTCATTAGGTTGGCTTTGAATCGTACTTACCAGAGCTAGGGTTTCAGCGAGTTTGATGCCGACCCGATCGATGGAGTCGAGCAAGTCGGTGTCGTCGATCTGCTTTCCTTTGTAGCGGGGAAGCGGACGACGGGTTGTCGGCGTGGCTGTAATCGTGGTCGGAGCCAGATGTACCGTGGTCGGAGCCAGATCCATCGTGGTCGGAGCCACGTTCGTCGTGGTCGGAGCCGTGTCCACCGTGGTCGGAGCCGTAGCCGATGCAGGTGAAGTAGTCGTCGGCGCGGGTTGAATCCACGCCTCCTCCGCGGTCATGGCGATGGAAACGTCGGGGCCGGTGGTCCAGGTGATCTGGCCGACGGTGAACGTGAGGCCGTTGGGCGTAGCCATGGAGCCGGAGATGATGACCATCTTGTTTGCTTGGAGAGCAGTACGCACACCCCCTACCTGGCGCGCCACTGTCGACGAAATATGGTCGGCAGTCTACCTAGAGGTATGCCCAAGGTAGTAGATTATCGGCAGACAGATGCGCAAGTCCCAAACAAGACGGTGACGCAAGACAGACACGAGGTTTTATCCAGGTGCGGCCGCCAAGAAGGCGTAATACCTACGTCCTGCGTCTGATTTGTATTGCTGTATGTCAATGAGAGATGTTTTTTAGAGGGGTCCCCTGCCCGCCTTATATAGTCCGGGGGGCAGGGTTACAGATCTGGAAACTAATCCTAGTCAGTTACAATTGCCATATGTGGCCGGACAAGGATTCCTATTCTAATCGACCAGGATCCTGCTTGGTCGCCAAATCCGTCTTGATTCCTTGTGCGGGACTCCGATCAGGTGGACCGAGCCGCACGTCGTTTTTCGGGTGGACTGAACCCATCGATCCGGGCCAGCCCAAGCTTAGCCGTAAGGGTATAGGGGTTAATACCCCCACACTTATGAAATGATGGCGGACATCAATATGCTTTGTTCTTGCATGTTGAACTGGATTGTTGGTTAACTTGATTGCACTCTCATTGTCACATAGCAATGGCACTTTCTTGAACTTAATTCCAAAGTCACTCAAAGTGGCCTTCATCCAAAGTATTTGTGCACAACAACTACCGATAGATATGTATTCGGCTTCAGCGGTTGATAATGCAATACTATTTTGCTTCTTTGATGACCATGAGACAAGTGATCTTCCTAACAATTGACATATGCCTGAGGTGCTCTTCCTTTCAACCTTGCATCCCACATAATTCAAGTCAGAGTAATCAACTAGTTTAAACTTTGCTCCTTTGGGATACCACAAACCAATATTCTGTGTATGCTTCAAGTACCTTAATATTCTCTTTGTGGCCTTCAAATGACTTTCTCTTGGTGAGGCTTGAAATCTTGCACACATGCATACACTAAACATGACATCCGCCCTTGATGCAGTCACATAGAGTAGGCTTCCAATCATAGACCGATACAATTTTTGATCCAAGTTGCCATTTGTTCCCATTGGTGTACTAATGGCATTTGCTATCCAAGTTGCATCACTATCCAAGTTGCCATTTGTTCCCGTTGGTGTACTAATGGCTTTGCTATCGCTCATGCCAAACTTCTTGATCATGTCCTTGATATACTTGCCTTGACTCACAAATGTACCATTCTTCAATTGCTTGATTTGAAGACCAAGGAAGTAACTTAACTCTCCAATCATGGACATCTCAAACTCATTAGCCATCATCTTTCCAAATTCTTCACAAAAATCTTGGTTGGTTGATCCAAATATGATGTCATCAACATAGATTTGCAACACAAATAAATCTTTTCCAATATTCTTGATGAAAAGAGTGGTGTCAACCTTGCCCATCATGAACCCTTTAGAGAGTAGGAAGTCCCTCAATCTCTCATACCATGCTCTAGGTGCTTGCTTCGAGCCATACAATGCCTTCTTCAACTTGTACACATGGTCGGGCTTCTTGTCATCTTCAAAACTGAGAGGTTGCTCAACATATACTTCTTCATTGATGTAACCATTGAGAAATGCACTCTTAACATCCATTTGATAGAGTTTGATGTTGTGGGCACAAGAATAGGCTAGCAAGATTCTAATTGCTTCCAATCTAGCAACCGGGGCATATGTTTCTCCAAAGCCAAGACCTTCAAATTATGTATATCCTTATGCTACCAATCTTGCTTTGTTCCTTACTACTATCCCATCTTGATCTTGCTTGTTTCTAAAGACCCATTTGGTTCCAATCACATTGTGTCCCTTTGGTCTCTCTACTAATTCCCATACTTGATTTCTTGTGAAGTTATTCAATTCTTCATGCATCACATTCACCCAATCAACATCCTTCAATGCTTCATCTATCTTCTTTGGTTAAATGGATGACACAAATGAGAAATACTCACAAAATGAAGCCAATCTTGATCTTATTTGTACACCTCTAGAAATATCACCAATTATAGTGTCCAATGGATGATCCCTTGCAATATTGGTTGGTTGGAGCATTGGAACTTGATTGCTTGCATTTACTTGATCATTGGGTTGAGATGATGTACTAGCCACTTGATCTTGTTCATTATCACGAGAGCCACTTGTACTTGATCATCTTCATCATCATTCACTTGCCTAGGCCTCAATTCACCAACATCCATGTTCTTCATGGCATTTGAAAGTTGAATGCCTCTAACATCTTCCAAGTTCTCATTCTCTTCTTGTGAATCCTTAGTTTCATCAAATTCAACATCATGAACTTCCTCAAGAGTACCACTATCCAAATTCTAAACTCTATATGCTTTGCTTGTAGTGGAATAACCAAGTAGGAATCCTTCATCACATTTCTTGTCAAACTTGCCCAATCTAGTGCCTTTCTTCAAGATATAGCATTTACAACCAAAGACTCGAAAATATGCAATGTTGAGCTTTCTACCATTCAAGAGCTCATATGGTGTCTTCTCTTTTAATGGGTGACAATAGAGGCTGTTGCTACAATAGCAAGCTGTGTTGATAGCTTTGGCCCAAAAAGATTGACTCACATTGTACTCACTAAGCATAGACCTTGCCATATCAATGAGTGTTCTATTCTTCCTCTCAACAAGGACATTTGATTGTGGAGTGTACTTGGCCAAGAATTGATGTTTAATTCCAAATTCATCACACAACTCATCAATTCTAGTGTTCTTGAACTCAGTACCATTGTCACTTCTAACTCTCTTGATGGTTGTTTCAAGCTCATTGTGAATGACTTTGACAAATGATTTGAATGTTGCAAATACATCACTTTTGTCCACTAGAAAGAATACCCAAGTATATCTAGTATAATCATCTACTATTACAAACCCATATTTATTTCCACCGATGCTAGTGTATTGTGTTGGCCCAAATAGATCCATGTGCAATAATTCAAATGCTTTACTAGTCCTCATCATGCTTTTCTTAGGATGGGTGTTTCCAACTTGTTTGCCGGCTTGACAAGAGCTACAAGGCTTATCCTTCTCAAACACAACATCTTTCAAGCCTCTAACCAAGTCATGCTTAACCAATCTATTCAATTGTTTCATTCCAACATAACCAAGCCTTCTATGCCATAACCAACCCATGCTAGACTTAGTGAACAAACATGTGGATAGTTGAGCTTCACTAGTATTGAAATCAACCAAGTATAGATTCTCATATCTAAAGCCTTTGAAGATCAAGTTAGAGCCATCTACACTTATGATCTCTACATCATCTACCCCAAATATGCATTTGAATCCAAGATCACACAATTGAGCCACGGATAGCAAATTCAAGTTCAAGCTCTCTACTAGCAACACATTGGAAATGCTCATGTCATTGGATATTGCAATCTTACCAAGCCCTTTGACCTTGCCTTTGCCATTGTCACCAAATGTGATACTATCATAACCATCATTGCCATTTGTGTTGATTGGGTTGAACATTCTTACATTACCGGTCATGTGTTGAGTGCACCCACTATCAAGAACCCAATGCCTTCCTCCGACTTTGTAATTGACCTACAAAAGAAGATCAATTCTTTTTAGGTACCCAAACTTGCTTGGGTCCTTGAAGGTTAGTGACCAAGCTCTTTGGAACCCAAATGACTTTCTTCTTTGAGCCTATCCATGGTTTACCAATGAACTTAGCATTTACACCATTTGCACCCTTGGTAAGCATATATAAAGAATCAAGCTTAATGGAGGATACATTAGCTTGTGACTTCTTGTTCATGCACTTTTGCTCTACATGACCAACTTGCTTGTAACTAGTGCAAAACCGACCATTGTTCTTCACAAAACTAGTCTTGTGAGGAGTAAAGGCCGCCTTACCTTTCTTGGGGATATAGCCCAATCCCTCTTTGTAGAGAGAAGCTCTTTGGCTACCTAAGCACATAAGCAAGTAGTCGTCACCACCATAGGCCTTAGCCAAGGTACTAGTGAGCTTATTGACCTCCTTCTTGAGGTTCTTATTCTCAACCATTAGTGAGGCATCACAAGTGAAACCATCACTACTAGATGAGGTGGAAGTAGAAGTACTACAAGAAGGGTTAGTGGGAGCAACAATGATAGGCATAGATAATGATTCATCAATTAGATCACAAGTTAAGCCTACATTATAAGTTTCAACATGCTTCTTCTTATTTTGTTCATTAAGCAAAGAGGAATGAGCTTTTTCAAGCTTCTTGTGAGCCTTGCCAGGCTTCTCATGGGCTTACTCTAGCCTCTCATGAGTTGCTTTGAGCTCATCAAGGGCTTGCTTAAGGGCTTTTACCTCCTTATTCAAGCTCTTGCAATCCCTTCTCTTAATGTCAAAGTGTTCTTTAGCATCTTCTAGCATGTCAAATAGTTCATCTTTGGCAGGTTCATCATCATCACTATCACTAACATTTTCATTATCATTTTTCTCATCACTCCCGTCGTCATAAGTTTGTACCTTAGTAGCCTTAGCCATGAAGCATGATGGAGTGTCGAAGAGAGAAGGCTTCTCATTGATAGCAATGCTTGCAAGTGCCTTCTTCTTGGTGGTCTTGTCATCATCACTTGAGGAAGCATCACTATCCCAAGTGACTACATATGAGCCACCCTTCTTCTTCTTGAAGGTCATCTTGTCCTTCTTCTCTTTCTTTTCCTTCTTGTCCTTCTTGTTCTTCTTGTCATCATCTTTGTCACTATTGTATGGGCATTGAGCAACAAGATGATCTTTGCTTCCACAATTGAAGAACCTTATTGACTCTTCCTTGTTCTTGGATGAAGATTTCTTTCTTCTAGCATGGTAGCCCTTCTTCATCATGAACTTGCCAAATCTCTTGACAAAGAGAGCCATCTTCTCATCATCATCATCATCCCATGAGCCATCATCTTCACTTGATGTATCTTGCTTTGCCTTGCCCTTGGATGATGTGGCCTTGAATGCCACGCTCTTCTTCTTCTCATCCTTCTTCTCCTTCTTTTCTTCCTTCTCATCATCATCTCTATATGTATCATCGGTCATTATATCTCCCAACACTTGGTTTGGTGTCATGGTGTCCAAACCACTCCTCACTAGAATAGTAATCAATGTGCCAAATCTTAAAGGCAAGCATCTCAAGAACTTGTGGGAGAAGTCCTTGTCCTTCACCTCTTCTCCAAGTGCTTTGAGATCATTGACAAGCACTTGAAGCCTATGAAACATCTCTAGCACACTGTCATCCTCCTTCATCTTGAAGCTTGCAAACTTCTCTTTGAGAATGTATGCATTTGCACCCTTCATGGCTTGAGTGCCCTCAAATGATTCCTCCAATTTCTTCCATGCCTCATGAGCACTCTCAATGTTCTTGATTTGCTCAAATGTTCTCTCATCCAAAGCATCATGGATGGCACTAAGAGCAATGTAATTATTTTAGAGTAGCATTTCTTTGGTGGCGGTGAGAGCCTCTTCATCATCAATTTCAATCTTGGTCTCTACCACCTTCCAAACCTTCCTATTGATTGACTTGATATAAGTTGTCATCTCAGCCTTCCAATAGGGATAGTTTGAGCCATCAAATTGGGGTGGCTTCTTGGTATTGTTGATTTGAGTCATTTTTACACCAAAGGTTGTTAAGCCTCAAATCATGGTGACCCCTGCTGTGATACCACTTGAAAGATCCTAATGGCTAGAGGGGGAGTGAATAGCCTATTAAAAATTTCTACAACAACACTTAACAAACCGGTTAGACAATTATGAAGCAAAGCAAGTGTTGCGCTAGCCTACTAAAAATGCAAGCCACCTACCACAATTCTATTTTCTATAGTTTCTAACCACACAATGGCTATGTCACTATACTAAGTTAGTGTGCTCTCAAAGGCTAACCAAAGAGCCACACTAACCAAACTAACAAGCTCTCACAACTAACTACACTAAAAAGCTTGATAACTAGTTTGCGGTAATGTAAAAAGAGTGAGCAAGATGGTCATACTGCCGAGTCGAGGAGTGAACCAATCAATCACAAGAATGAATACCAATGAAGACCAATCACCTTAGAATCAAATGTTGACACAATGATTTTTACTGAGGTTCACTTGCTTGTCGACAAGCTAGTCCTTGTTGTGGCAATTCACTCACTTGGAGGTTCACGCACTAATTGGCATCACACGCCAAACCCTCAATGGGGTGCCGCACAACCAACACAAGATGAGGATCACACAAGCCCCGAGCAGTTCACTATAGTACCTTTTGGCTCTCCGCCGGGGAAAGGTCAAGAACCCCTCACAGTCACCACGATCGGAGCCGGAGACAATCATCAACCTTCGCTCGACGATCCTCGTTGCTCCAAGCCATCTAGGTGGCGGCAACCACCAAGAGTAACAAGTGAATCTCGCAGTGAAACACGAACACCAAGAGCCTCTAGATGCAAACACTCAAGCAATGCACTTGGATTCACTCCCAATCTCACAAAGATAATGAATCAATGATGGAGATGAGTGAGAGGGCTTTGCCTAAGCTCACAAGGTTGCTATGTCAATGCAAATGGCCAAGAGAGTGAGCTAGAGCTAGCCATGGGGCTTAAATAGAAGCCCCCATGAAATAGAGCCATTATACTCCTTCACTGGGCACAACTCAGGGTGATCGGACGCTCCGGTCAGATCGATCAGACGCACCCTGTCAGCGTCCGGTCAACAGATGGCTGTCACATCATCCCTCTCTTTAGATACTGAGCGCCCGATCCCAATGGTCAAGTGATGACTAGACGCAGCATAGTGCCATGACCGGATGTAGAACCCTAGCATCCGGTCACTTCCAGTAAGCCTCCACTCATGACCGGATGCGTCTGGTCATGCCCGATCGGACTCACCTAGTGTTCGGTCACTCACTGTCTCCTCTGTGCGTTGCCATGTCAGCAGGACCGGACGCATCCCGCCAGCATCCGATCATGAAGTGACCCAGCGTCTGGTCGAAGACTGAGACCAGCGTCTTCATTGCTTCCACTGACTGGACGCTCCGGTTTAGTTGAGACTAGCGTCCAGTGCACTCTGTGAAACCCTGTCTTTTCTGTACAGGGTGCCGGTGGCACCGTCGGACTATCCGCACTCTACAGGTAGACACTCCGCCGGTGAAGTTTCTTACCCTTGCTCAAAGTTGCCAACCACCAAGTGTATCACCTTGTGCACATGTGTTAGCATATTTTCACAAACATTTTCAAGCGTGTTAGCACTCCAATAGATCCTAAATGCAAATGCAATGAGTTAGGACATCTAGTGGCACTTTGATAATCGTATTTCAATATGAGTTTCACCCCTCTTAATAGTAAGGCTATTGAACCTAAATGTGATCACACTCGCTAAGTGTCTTGATCACCGAAACAAAATAGCTCCTACCATTTATACCTTTGCCTTGAGTCTTTTGTTTTCCTTTCTCCTTTTCCAAGTCCAAGCACTTGTTCATCCCCATGGAATTTCCATCATCATGTCATGATATTTGCTTCACCACTTGGAGTAGTGCTACCTATCTCATAATCACTTTGATAAACTAGGTTAGCACTTAGGGTTTCATCAATTCACCAAAACAAAACTAGAGCTTTCAATCTCCCCCTTTATGGTAATTGATGACAACCCTTTTACAAAGATATGAATTGAAATTTTATTTAATCCATGTTGCTTGCCCAAGCATATTTACCATGTGTAAAAGTATATGGACAAGTTTCATGAACCCCAAATGGTACCAATTGCTCCCCCTACATATGTGCTAAGAGTTTGGATTGTAGCTTGCACATATGCTTAAATAGGAAATATAGGAGGCAATGTCTACCAAATGATGCTAAGGTGTAAAAGATGGACCTTTGAAGCGTAATACCAATCGGAGTGCACCAATATACCATCCTTAGCACCATGGTTAGCTCGATACCACTTGGAAATAAAATCACTAGATAACCTATGCATGCTAGTTTTTCATTTCATCATTCAAGCTTACAACTAGCATACACCACACAAGCATGGATATTGAAATTTAAAAACTTGTGACATGCAAGCAAACATATGAAATGCACATTCAAATGCACCATACAAGTTCATAAGCTTGCTCCCCCTACTTGTATGCTTCAAATTTTAATTGATCCCCTTCCTTTGTCATATCTCTCCCCCTATGTCAAATTCACCCCTATCACTTATATCTTTATTTCTTTCCCCCTTTGTTGTCTTTTCATTTTCTTAGTACACTATTCTCTTAGTACACTATTTCTATTTCTCCCCATAGCACTAATATCTTTGTTTTTCTCCCCCTTTGTCATCAATGACCACAAAGGTTCAAAATGTAGATAGGTTGAGATTATCAATGTCAATCAATAGGGTGAGGATCATTTTCCCAAATTTGGTCCAAGCTAGAGTACTTGCCAAAGACATTTTACTCGGTTTGATCCAAGGACAAGCTTCTTCACACCTCCAAATAAGGGTTATCTTATACCATGTTGAGTTAAACACTTAGAGCTCATTCTCTAGATTAAACTAGAGCTTTCACGTGGCTTCTAGATCCTTCTAGAGCCTTGTCACGTAGGTGCCACGGTGGAAATCCGTATTTTCCTTTGACGTTTAGGTCCTCCTTGGCGTTTTTTAGATTAAACCCTGCTGGAAACACAGATTCACCAAAACTTGTGGAATTTGTTAGTTTAGACACCTAGACCTTTATTGGTGATTATATTTATGCCCTTATATATGTTTAATTGATAGTTTATAATGGTTGTTAACTACCATCAAAACCTACATTGATTATATGCTCAGTATAGTTGGATTATCTCCATATTCATACATAAGTTCATATAGCGCTCGCTCTGGTGTACACGGGGTGTGTGGTTGACATTGTGTAAGTGTGGTGCTTATATGTTGTTTACCTGCGGATACACCCTATATTTCAGGCCATGTGGTAGATCATGGATGTGACACTCCCATTGAGTCCTTTGTAGTCCATGTAAGGAAAATGAACCCTAGGCCCATTTACTTTGGATTTTGGTGTTTGATGATCAACACAACCAAATTGGACTAATGAATTTGCAAGTGATGTTTTATAGTTCAATAGGATGCAAGATGTGACTTGGACAAAGACGATGTGATGATCCGATGATCAATACCACAAGCAAGACCTTAGGAGCACAAGAGAAGATCCAAGATATCAAGCAAAGTCCAAGCACAAAGATAGGAACCAAGCCGCACGCAAGATCATGAAGAAACAAGCTCACAGAAGTGACCGGACGCTGGAGAAAAGTGATCGGATGCTCTGATCAGTGGCTCAGCATCAGCAGCAGCGACCGAACGCTGAACAAGTGAATCGACCAGATGCACCGATGGCACTATTCAACAGTTCAACAACACACTCTGCAAGTGACCGGACGCTGGGGGCCAACCGACTGGACATAGGGCAGCAGCATCCGATCGAGTACAGAGAGGTTCTAGAGCGGTGAAATTGCGACCGAACATGTCGGGTGGCAACTAACCGAACGCTGGCAGCGTCCGATCAGCTGTTCACGGCTCCAACGGTTGGGACAACCAGATGCATCCGATCAGGATGACTCTAGCATCCGGTCAGTAGTAGAAAAGCAGGACTTCGTCCCCAACGGCTACTTTCTCAATGGGGCTTATAAATATAACCCCAACCGGCCAAATGAGAAGTGTGGAGCTGAGGAAACATATCTAGGGTGTTGATACACCATTTTAGTGATCTCCACTTGCATAGTGCTTAGTGTTTCATTAGGTGATTAGCATAGGTGCTTTGCGAAGTGCTTAGGTTGAGTAGACCACCACTTATGCACTTTCTCTAGGTTTAGGCCTAGTGTTTAGTGGGGTTTGCATACCTCTTACCACTCGATGCTTGCGTGCACCATTGTTGTACATCAGAGGGGCTTGTAGTCTTGCGAGATCACAGCAACCACATTTATGGTGTGGCCGCCACTGTGTACCAGAGGGAACAAGGCCTGCGGTGTTTCGGCCAGAAGCTTGATAGTGAAGACGGTGGGGAGCATCTAGGAGAGGCTTGCCAGAAGGCACGTCGGAGACCCACTTGCGCGTGGGGAAGGCCCGAGGCTATCCATGGAGTTACCCAACCAGGAGCTTGGCCCTTGCGAGGGATTCCTTGCAAGGAGCTCCAATGAGGACTAGGGAGAAGCTTGCGTGCTTCTCGATACCTCAGTAAAAATACCAGAGTCGTCGATGGGAGTTTGCATATCTCTACCTTGCTCTTTAGCTTCTGCATTTACATTGATTGTATTACTCCTTTTGCGGTAGAGATAGCAACACACTAGCAAAACCATAGTTGCACGCTTAGATAGTTTATCTTTTGCATAGGTTTTGCTAGGGTTAGAAAAAGAGGCCATAGTTTAGAGTTAGAATTTTAAGTTGCCTAATTCACCCCCCCCCTCTTAGGCGTCACGGTCCCCTTTAGTCCACTCCCCAAATATAGGACAAGTAGGACCTAGTTACGAAGGAAGACAATCTCTGTTCTTAATCTTTCTTAGTAATATCCCGTATGTGTAGATATGAAGTTGATCTTAGCCATGATTACTAAGTGTAATTGCACTAATCAGTGTATGCTTTGACTTGTAATTAAGAGTGACTTAGGAATTATTCCTCAAATATTCTACTTAACCATGCTAACGCTATAGAAAGGAGTACTCTAAGTGATCAATGATTAGTTATTATGCAACATTCATATATACATTTACCTCTTGACTTACCCCTGTTGTGAGTGGAATATTGGTTATGGTTTATTTCTCCATCAATAGCATAAGTTATCAATATATGTCCTTGTCAGACCTTCCATGGGGTAAAAATATAAATAATGACACCTAGAATACTCCTGGGTGAAGTGCTACAATGGTATGTTATCTGTGCGCTTGTAGATTACTTTCATTCATATATATCTATATATTCTTGATAGTCACATAAAATAATAAAGAACTAGTTAGTATTATTCTAGTAGTAATACTAGGTAGTACCAACAAGCATCTCTGGCATCATCACTAGGGATGACAACCTAGTAAAGTAATGTTAAGATATGTAGACATATATTAGGTGACTACTAAAATAAGTGACAAGTTAATAAATACCAACAAGCATTTCTAGCGCCGTTGCTGGGGGTGGTAGCTAGGCAAGAAGGAAATATTGATAAACTTATACTTATTAATGTGCTCGAGAAAACCATTGATCCCTGCTCAAGCAGGATTACCCTTGTTCTATCTATTTCATATCTTATGTAGGATGATGTATGACTAGTTTTGACCTTCCGACAAACTATGTTGAAGATCTAGAAGCATTAATCAGGAGAACTAGAGCCAAACTCAAGAAAGTCTCAACTTTAGAATCAGAAGACAACCAGATAAGGTGGAGCTTAACACCAGATTTTGAAGCCATGGCTGACAAGACTCTCTGTGAGTTCTCTGCTCCAACTATGGCCAATATTCATACTGGACCGGCGGTCAATGTCAGAGACAATGGCTTTGAACTCAAACCGGCTCTCATCAACATGGTGCAAGCTAGCCAGTTTTGTGGAAAGGCACATGAAGATGCGAGTGTGCATCTCCAACACTTCCTGGAGATCTGCTGCACTTTCACCATCAAAGGAGTGACCAGAGACGCCATATTACTCTGCCTTTTCCTATTATCACTTTTGGGGAAGGCGAAGCAATGGTTCTACGCTAACAAAGATAGAAACACTACATGGGATAACTGCTCCACTGCCTTTCTAGCAAAGTTCTTTCCAACAGGCAAGACCAATACTCTACGTGGGAGAATTTCAAGTTTTCAACAGCAACATGATGAATCTATCCCTGAGGCATAGGAACGCTTTCAAGATTACATTGCAGAATGTCCTTGTCATGGGATGGAGAATTGGCTACTCATGCAGACTTTCTACCATGGGTTGACCAATAGTACCTGTGAGACTACGAATGCTACTGCTGGAGGTGCATTCTTGTCACTCACCATACCAGCTGCAATAGCTCTTGTGGAGAAGATGACCTCCAACCAAGGTTGGAATGAAGAACATCTTTAAACCCGCAAGAGAGGTGGAGGTATGCATCAACTCAAGGAGGTAGACATGCTGTCTGCTAGGATGGACCTACTGATAAAGAAGCTCAAAGACCGAGCCACTAAGAAGCAAGAAGTCATGGACATTCATGATTCTCGCATGACATGTGAAGAGTGTGGATACACTAGGCATTCAGGGAACAATTGTCCTAAAACCCATGAGGATGTGAACTTCATCAACAACTACTTTCGCCCTCAACAAAATCAAGGAAGGAATCAGCAACAAAGGCCAAATTACCAAGGTAACCCTCAAGGTAATAATTTCAATAATTTCAATCCACCACCCTTGAGAGAATTAATTTCTAGCAAAGCTAACATTATGGAGGGCTTATCTAGAAAACTAGTTTCCAATGATAGAGTTTTAGAAAAATATAAATAATAAAATGGATAACCTCTCCTCTGTTATTAAAAACCAACATAGCTTTAATAAAATGATAGAATCGCAAATAGCTCAGCTGGCTGCTGCTGTTCCTCTGACCGACAAAGGTAAGATTCCGAGGAAACTAGAAGATCTAGAAACTGCAAAATCTTATCGATATTCACAATGCAGCATACTACTGTATACAACCATCGACAAAAAAGGTGGACAGATTATACCTTGCCTGAAAAAGAGCGATCTAGGAAGGCCTGTCATCCCCATCGCCATTGGACCTCACATTTTCCAAGATGCTATTTGTGACTTTGGAGCAAGTGTCAACATCATGTCTAAGGTAATTTATGATCAAATTAATTGAGATACTTTGTTATACACAAACATGCATTTGTAGCTTATAGATCAGTCACTCTGCTACCCCAAGGGAGTTCTTGAAGATGCCATTGTTCAAGTGGACAATCATATATTCCCATAGATTTTGTGGTTTTGGAAACATGTGGAGATGTAAGGGCACCCACTATCTTGGGTCGGCCTTTCCTAAGCACTGCAAAAGCCGTCATCTACGCGAACAGTGCCAAGATTTGCTTCACAATCAAGGATAAAAAGGAGAAGTTTTCTTTCAAAAATCGTATCTTGCAATCTCTTGGACATCCACACACATCGTACCTGCCCGAAGAGACGACAATAAGTAAGAAGAAAAACAACAGAAGAAGGAAGAACAAGGTCAGGTAGCTACAAGAAGAATCAGTCAACATGATCAACACACTATGGTTAGAGTACGACCACCTCCTCGCTTCACCATTCCTTGCTAAGAAGGATGATCTAGGCGTACCCACGATCGAGTGTACCATTGGACAAAGAATCTTCCACAACATCTTCTGTGACATTGGATTGGGTGTCAATATAATGTCCAAGGTAACATATAAATACTTGTTTGGTGATGAACCTTTGTTCCCTGTATATATGCAATTGCAGATGACGGACCAATCAATCCAATTTCCGAAGGGAATAGCGAAAAATGTCATGGTATGAATACATGATCACTATGCTCCTGCCGACTTCATGGTTCTAGACATGGGTGAAGAAGATGATGATACACCCATCATTCTTAGAAGACCATTCCTTAACACCACCAACGCGATCATCTACGTTGGATCTGGACAAGTCCACTTCCAATTCCCAGGAGAAAAGGTACACTGCTATTTCAATAGTTATACCACTTATGAACAGCAAAAAAGGACCTAGTCTAGGAGGAGACATCGATCATCCGATGCCAAAGGAATCAACCCCCAAGGAATAAATGGGAAGAAGATGAAGAACCTAAAGAAGTTATGAAAGATCAACCTACTCTGCCTAAGACCAGTCCACAGACAAAGCAGGTGTGGAAAGAAATGTGGCAACATCTGAGTCACTATTAGAAGAGGTGCAACCATCAATGTTTCCATCCCTAGGACCGACTAATGCACCCAAGGAATAAACAAGATTAGAGAAAAGTCCTGTCTAGAGGACTTAAAAATCTGAACCCTCGCGAAGAGGTAAAATTGGTAGTTATCCATATTTACTTTCTAGCATTGCATGAATTATTTTCACTTTAGCATATTTACTTTCCTGTATTTATATTATACTAATAAAATAAAAATAAAAAGTTTCATGACTGCATTTTATTATTGCATTATGAATCCTAAGCCCCAAGTGAATAAATCTATGGTGTAAATACCCAAGGGAATATTCATTGTGGTTTAATAAAAATTAAAAATACGATGCATACATATTTTCTGTTGTGCATATCATAAAATTAGAAAATCCAAAATATATTAGGTAAACATCCTGCTAAAATTCTATGAATACAAAAATATTTCTAACCGTCAAGAATAACAAATCTCCGGATGGCTGACCGCTAACCCTTTATCCTAATCCGTTCCATGAGTTTTGGTATTTTTGTTAGTATTTTGCAGGATGATGCACAAAGATCAAGAGCAAGTTCACCCAGTAATCTTCATCTCGCTACACTTCAGGACAAGAGGGACATCGGTCATCTTCATCTCGCTCCACATCAGGACGAGAGGGACATCCGTTGGCAAATCTGCTCTGAGAAGGATCACTCAACTTCAACATTCGACAACGCCAACATCCAGCTTGGGGGAAAGGCATTCCCCATGTATCTAGCTAAGTATTTCTCTCCTTTTGTCATTCTTAAGTTTGCTCTACATTTGCTAAAAAAAGAAGATGCATAACTAAAAGGAAAATAAAAATTTATCTTTGTTTTATATGTATATTAGTGAGGTGTGATCTGAAAAATGAGAAAATAAAATAAAAGGTGTGTCTAGATTTTTAAGAGTTAAATAAATGGACTCTGAGGATAATCTCTTGGAATGGAAATAATGAATAGTTGCTCTGTTATAATTCCTTTCAAGTACCTAGTTTTCAGCCTTGAATTCTCCCGAGTTTTGGATGCGACTGTTTTGATATAAGAATTTACTCTGAACTTGAAACTCGTGGGTAGCATTATCTAAGTCTAGGTAATTGATGGATATGATATGAGAAGGTCTAAGATGTTGTTTATCTTGTTCCAAGTGATACTAAAGTTCTAGAGATTTATCTTTTGAAAAACACAAAAAAATGTTTCATGATGAGTTCCTGTATGACAAAGCTTGAATTCCTACTAGAGCCATATATGAAAACTACCACTTATATGCTACTTGTTTGCATTGAGTTTCATCAAGCTTTGTTGATCCTTATGAGAGGTTTGTCATGCTCTTAAAATCAAGATCACGTACACACCACCCACATATGCACTACTCCTACATTGGGGGTATTGACGGTAGTTAACAACCATTATAAACCATCAAATAAACATGCATAAAGGTGTAAATATAATCGCCAATGAAGGTATAGGGGTTTAAACTAATAAATTCCACAAGTTTTGGTGAATCTGTGTTTCCAGCAGGGTTTAATCAGAAAACCGTCAAGGTGGACCTACATGTCAGATCTAATTGCGCTTATCCATCATGAAACGGACATCAGAAGACTCTAGAAGACTCGGGAGGACTCCACACCAAAGCGGAGACTGAGACGCTAACGTGTGGGGCCGACCGGCCCCACCTGTAGGCCACCCGGCCCCTAGCCCACCTATTAGCCTCCTCGTTGCTATATCGGTTCTCCATCGCCTCCTAGGATGCATCTACACCGTTGCTTAAGTCAGTTTGATCCAAGGGCTCATGTTGGACCCTCAGGACTATATAATCTAGCCCCCCTCCCCACTGGGAGATCATAAGTCATCAAGTCATCTGAAAACAGATACCCTAATCTCCTCAGAGCTCCTCCTCCTCCTCCATAGCATAGCTAGTTAGATTAGATCTAGAGGAAGGCAAGCAGAACTTTGCTTGGATTCTAGATCTTGTCTTGAGCGTGGTTCGATATAAACTCTTGTACCCCTCTCTCTCTCTTGTTTCTCCATTGTTTTTATATGCTAGTTACAAGTGTTATGACAATATCAATGTTCATCTTATTCATGTTCTTCATTATGATGTTCATCGCCTACATTGATTATATATCTAGTATAGCTAGTTTATCATTGTGTTTATTTATAAGTTCGTATAGCGCTCACTCCAAGGTACCATGGGTGGGTGGTCGACATTGTGTAAGTGTGGTGCTTATATGTTGTTTACCTACGGATACACCCTATATTCTGGGTCATGTGGTAGATAACGGATGTGACACTCCCGTTGAGTCCTTTGTAGTCCACCCCGAATATAGATGCACGTAGGGTCCGATTACGAAGGTAGAATGAGCTCTACCCTAAATCTTCCTTAGTAATATCCCTTAGGTGTAGATATAATGATGATCTTAGCCAAGATTACTAGGTGTAATTCCACTAATCAAATATATGCTTTAACTTGTAATTAGGAATGACTTAGGAATTATTCCTCTAATATTCTATCTGACCATGCTAATGCTATAGAAGGAGTGCTCTGAGTGATTTATCATTATTAATACTTATCATTTATACATATCTTATCCTATGACTTATCCATGTTATGAGTAGAGTATTGGCTATGGTTTATTTCTCCTTCAATAGTATAAGTTATCAATACATGTCCATGCTAGACCTTTCTAGTGGTAAAAATATAAATAACAATACCTAGAATACTCTCGGGTAAAATGCTACAATGGTATAATTGTCTGTGCGCTTACGGATACTTTGTATTCATAGATTTATATATATTCTCTCTAGTCACTTGCATTAATAAGAACTGCTTAGTGTTATTCTAGTAGTAATACTATATAGTATCAATACATATATCTGGCATCATCACTAGGGATGACAACCTAGTAAAGTTAGGGATATAGGTTTATAATAGGTGGCTAAGTACTTAAAACAAGTGACACGTTAATAAACACCAACAGGGGGTAGGCGCCAAAACATGCCATTCTATCTAGATCCACCCAAAAATGTTTTACTATTACATTAGGAGTAAACACCAAAAACATGTTTATAGGATTATCCACCAAACAAATGCTCCAAATTCTTGTTGCTATCTCTCAAAAGTTTTGTTGCAGAAAAGAAGCAAGGGGATATGCAAAAGTTATTCATGAAAAAAGAAAAAATAATAATGGACAAGTGTCCGAGATATTAAAAACAATGGGTACTCAGATGCTCGCCTGAAAAAAAGAGAAAAAAAAGATGAATAAGATAGCCCATGTTTTCTTGCAAAGTATTTTCTGAGTTTTAAAAGAGATATATGTTTTCAAGGAGCATAGTAGAATTAGGTTAGCCACCACACATATATCCACCATATACATCCATACACATGCACATCTTGATTTGATTGTATGACTCAACTCTCTTTGGATCCGAGGTTTGACTTTACAATATATGTATTGTAAGTATGCTCTTTCATGATATTTCCACTCCTGTGAGCTCCACATAAGCCTTAGTTGTAGGAAGAAAAAGGCATAACATCACTATTGCCTTGGTGAGGATCCACAAATACCACATATGTTGAGAGACTTAAGAGTGTCATATGAAGGGAGCTCTGAGTTTTATTTTGAAAACCCATAAAAACTCCAGAATAATGGTTGAGCAAAGAACTTGAGACATAGTGCTTAACTTGATCGTTCTATCTTTCAAGTGCTTAAGACCCAAGTGAAGGCTGAGAAGCCCAAGGTTGAAGGTAATATGGGTAAGTTTGAAAGTCAGATTGGTCCATTCTAATCCGGAGGAGAATTTTTATTTGAACGCATTTGTATTTTTGAGGAGTTGCTTCAGTGTTTTAAAAAATCCTAAAACTCCTAATCCATTTACTGAGTTTAGCTTTGCTAAGGGACTAGCAAAGGTTAAGCTTGGAGGAGTTTGTTGACGGGAGTTAACAAACATTATAAACCATCAATATAATATGTATAAGGGCATAAATATGATCACCAACAAAGGTCTAGGGGTTTAAACTAATAAATTCCATGAGCTTTGGTGAATCTATATTTTCTGCAGGGTTTATCCAGAAAGTCATAAAGGTAGACCCAGATATCAGATTTAATCGCGCTTATCCACAGCGAAAACAACCCCAGAAGGTTCTAGAAGACTTGAGAAGACACCACACCGAAGTGGAGGGTGAGGCGCTGCTAGGTGGGGTTGGCTGGCCTGACCTATAGGCCAGCCGGCCCTCAGGGCCCACTTGTTAGGCCCCCGTTGTTATGTCGGTTCTCCACCACCTTAAGGATTGCATCTACGCCATTTATTCAAGTCAGTTTGATCCGAGAGCTTAGGATTGACGTTCTGGCCTATATATATGAGCCCCTACCACCACCCCAGGCATCAGATCATCAAACTTTGATCAAGTTATTTGAGAAGACAAAAACCCTAATCATCCTCAGAGTTCCATCATATTCTTGGGAATCGCTAGTTAGGCTAGGTCTAGAGGGAGGCAAGCAGGCTTCACTTGGATTGCTGATCGTGTCAAGAGCGTGGTCTGGTATAATCTTTGTACCACTCTCTCTTTTGTATCTCTCATTACTTTTATATATTTTCTACAATTGGTTATGACATTAGTATTCATATCGTTTATGTTCCTAATTATCATGTTCATCGCCTACTTTGATTATATGCTTAGTATAGTTGGATTATCAACATATTCATACAGAAGTTCATATAGTGCTCGCTCTGGCGTACACGGGGTGAGTGGTCGACATTGTATAAGCGTGGTGCTTATACGTTGTTTACCTATGGATACACCCTATATTTTGGGCCATGTGGTAGATCGCGGATGTGACACTTCCATTGAGTCCTTTATAGTCCACTCTCCGAATATAGGACAAGTAGGATCTAGTTACGAAGGAAGACAAGCTATGTTCTTAATCTTCCTTAGTAATACCCCTTATGTGTAGATATGAAGTTGATCTTAGCCATGATTACTAAGTGTAATTACACTAATCAATGTATGCTTTGACTTGTAATTAAGAATGACTTAGGAATTATTCCTCTAATATTGTACTTAACCATACTAATGCTATAGAAAGGAGTACTATGAGTGATCAATGATTAGTTATTATGCACCACTCATATATACATTTACCTCTTGACTTACCCCTGTTGTGAGTAGAATATTGGTTATGGTTTATTTCTCCATCAATAGCGTAAGTTATCAATACATGTCCTTGCCAGACCTTCCCAGTGGTAAAAATATAAATAACGATACTTGAAATACTTCCGGGTGAAGTGCTACAATGGTATATTATCTGTGCGCTTACAGATTACTTTCATTCATATATATCTATATATTCTTTCTAGTCACATAAAATAATAAAGAACTAGTTAGTATTATTCTAGTAGTAATACTAGGAAGTACCAACAATCATCTCTGGCATCATCACTAGGGATGACAACCTAGTAAAGTAATGTTAAGAGATGTAGACATATATTAGGTGACTACTAAAACAAGTGACAAGTTAATAAATACCAGCACACCCCCAACTGGATTAGGGCACCATATGCCTGAACCATTATAAATCTTGTGTCTCGTGCGCTACCATTTGGTACCCATCCGTGACTTCCAAACTATTGAAAGTAAAGCAAGCATAAGCACATGAAGTGCTCAGCAAATATAGCATGGGGCATATGAAGGCTCAAAAGACTAGAGACAGTTGAACTACGATAAGCACTTTTAGTAGGTCAATTTTTATCATTCAAACATGAGTTGCTAAGTTATGCTTAAGCTCCAATTCTCACATGGTAATAAATAAAGGCAATATGACAATGAATAAGCATAAATAACATTATATAACAATTAAACATCTATTCAGTAAGGATCCAGGCTTCTCGTGACCAAGAGCATGGCTCAGTTTAAAGACACTCTATAGAGGTTCTTGACCACATGTCATGATTCCCATATGCCTGAGGGGATCAACCACTCCCATATGCCCGAGGGAATCAACCACTTGACTCACTTGCAAGGTAAGCTCCAAATCACATCCATCCTTTCTCCAAACTTTAGAAAATGTGGGCAACAAATTATTCAGAGAGAGTCAAGATGGATCAAAGGTGGGGTCGCTCGACATGACCTAGGGTCAACCAACCCATCATTTGCCCAAAGACGCATCAAATTTTTATCACAGATTCATCTCGCATTCATAAGTTTGAAGGAAGAGGGTTTGCAGCTTAAGTATAAAACTTTAAAAATTTAAGAAAATGCCTATACAAGGAGGGATGAAATATGTACCAATTTTTACCTTGAGCAGGGGCTCATGATTTTGTGTCCTTGAGTTGGACTTCTCTTTGATTTTACATTGAAAATATTTCATCCGGCTCCGGAGTGGATGACACAGGTGATTGCGCTCTTTTCTTCCACCAGACTTGCTTCTTGGTCTTGATCGCCATCTGTCGGGAATTAGTGGCAGTTACTTCATCATTTACAACTCTTACCATGGAGCATTGCTCAGATCATGGTTTGAATAGAAACTTCTCTTCCTTCCCGTTGATGTTCAGGTGAATAATTTCTCTGGCTCTTATGTCGATGTGTGCGTTTGCAGTTCGTAGGAATGGTCTCCCAAGAATGAGCGGTGTTTGTGTCAATCCTAATATCCAGAACCACAAAGTCGACTGGGATGCTGCAGTTTTTTATTCTTATGGGAATGTCTTCTGCTATGGCCACCAGGTAACGGACTGATTGATCAGCTAGCTGCAAGCATATTGGAGTGGGGGACAATGGTGTGTAATTTAATTTGTCAAACTACCTTGGGCATGAAATTGACGCTTGCTCCAAGATCACATAGTGCATGATCGAATTACTGTGTCCCAATTGAGCATGAAATGGTGGGGTTTTCGGGATCCTTCTTCTTTTCTGGCAGTTGATTAAGTATAGCATGAGTAAATTCTTCCGTTAATTTTACCACATCTATGCTTTGCATCGGTCTCTTATTGTTGAAGATGTCCGGCATAAGTTGGTACCTGCATAGCATTAAGTGACGTTATATGCACATAAAACTTTTGAATTACCTCAATGAACTTTTTGAATTGATCATCCACATACGGCTTGTGGTTATGAGTGGGGAATCGCAACACCCCGTGTCAATAGAATTCGTGAGGGGTTGTCCTCATTTTGTCTTTTTAAATTGTTTGTCTCCTCTGCTTCATCATTGCTTATCGCCTTCTTTCCTATTGGGTTAGAAATAGAATGTGGTGGATCACGAGTGCCACTTTGAAGGAAGCAGTCAACCTTCTCAACTTTTGGGCAAATGTTTTGCTGGCAGCGGTGGTTACGCTGCTAGTATTTACTCCCTCTGTCTCAAAATAAGTGCAAACATTGTTTATAAAGAAGTCAAACTTCTCTAAATTTGACCAAATATACATACAAAAATACTAATGGCTATGATGCATAATAAATATCATTAGATTGATTATGGAATATACTTTCATAATAAACTTATTCAGAGATACAAATATTGATATCATTTTCTTTATATTTAGTCAAATTTCAAAAGAGTTTGACTCCTTGATAAGCGAGATGTGCACTTATTCTAGGATGGAGGGAGCACATCTCTAGCTTCTGTCCAGCTAGTTCTATTGCAAGAACCAGTGGCCTCTGCATCAGCTAGCCAAATTCTTCAACGACTATGTCAAAAATTCCTCCAGTTCATAATTTAACTGTGAAATGAACAATTTCCTAATTTGTTCTGATGTTAGGCGTATGATTTATCCCAGGGTAACCTTCTACATGAATAGTCAAATCAATGTACGCTGTGAAACTAATAAGATTGGATCATTTGAGTCACTAAGAACTTTTTTTTTCTTCCCCTCTACAAATAATAATCAGTCCTTTTCATCTGAGTTCCCTATTTAACAGGGTATTGTGTTATTTTTTTTTCATTTGATGAACATCTCACAATTTTGTATGAGGTCATCAGGGTGTGCGCATGATAATTGTCAGTGTGGATTTTTTCTTCGAAACGGAAATGTATTCCAAAATTGTATGTCGTGTGTTCTCCTGACAAAATTTAGAATATCTTAATGTATTCTTGCAACATATAGTCCACGAGATTGTTGACTACTAATCAATTGATAATAGTAAAAAAAATTGTACAGAAATTACAAATAATTAAAGAATCTCCACTCAATTGGAGGCTGTTCCACATTTCCGTTACATGAACTAAAAATTCATACAACAGACCCTTCAGATGACATCACCGGAAACGGCTACCCAAGGGGTTGAATAAGAGCCTTAAATTTATTTCGAAATATTTGACCGCTGTCCCTAAATCAAACCCTAATAGCAAACACACGCAAAATCGATTTATTCACGAGTCAATTGGTGGTTGGGTACCTCCGATGATAAAGTACCGAGACGCCGCTCGCTCAGGTCATGGCGGCGTCCTTCCCAACAATCACACGGAGGAGAGGGAGAAAAGAACGAGCGGAGGGGCTGCACTCCATACTCGTAACGACGAACGCAGAGAACAAACAGGAACCGGGGGAGACGGCAACTGCAGCTGCGAGACCTGGGGCTGCACAGATCCTCGCAGTGAGCACGAACGGGAACCGAGGGAGGGAGCACGCGTCAGCCTGGACCTCTCGGGCCTGCACCACTCGGTGCTAGAGCGCTCAGCGCTGGGGAGGTGACCGTGCTTCCTAGGAACGACGAGAGAGACGGAGAAGGGGGCGAGCACGGCTCGGCCTGGGAGCGGACAGGGCACCTGGGCCCCTGGCGGACGCCGCTCTGGCTCAGGGTGGGAGCGAACGGCGCTGGTGCCCTTGCTGCTGTGCCGTCTTGCATCATGAGAACGCCAGGGAGAGACGAACTCGAGCAGAGCAGAAACGGACGCAAGAACACATGAAAAAGAGCGGAGTCGAACGAAATCCGACTCAAAACTCCCTGAATCGTTCCGGCACAAATAGAATTCAGCTTAGTACGAACCTATTCCCAAAAATCATTGCCTTGACCAAAACTTCGCGAAATCACGATTGAAATCAAGAACGAAAATGGGGCAAAATAGGAACACAGTGAAACAAAAATTCACAGGTATAAACCACGAATCCCAGAGGGCACCAGGAGGATTCAGACCTACTTTCCCATTCCAAATCTCAGACAATACACCACAAAATATTCAGATTTGGAACTTCTCTAAAAAACACTAGGAAGGAAGAAAAAAGAAGAAGGCGGAAATGAAAATGGTTATTAACGGCAGAGAGGTGAGGATAAGGGGACACCCTTATCCTATTTAACAGGGCTATTATATAATACCAGTTTTGTTTCTAGATATTTTTTAGCCGAGCCATTGACCCGAGGGCATAATAGTTTAACTTTTTTTTTCTGTCGATCGTACGTTCACGCTTCCTTCAAAGATTTGCTTCGTCTTGATGCAACCTCCGTGATTCCACTACGTGCCACCCCGTTCCTCCTCGGAACCTTCGCTAGGGTTTTGAGGCCCAAACCCAAAAAACCGTCCACCGAATGGTTTTGATGTCCAAACCATCAAACCGTCCACGAGTAGCGTACTCCATATGCGTCCCCCGCCACTCGACGCGTGTCACCGCCGTCCTCGACCGTCCGACCACCTAGTCTTCAAAGCCTCCGCTCGACTCACACGTCCGCCGTCTTGACTCGGTCAACGCGGTCACTCCTCCATGTATACTTGCGCTCGTCGATGTTCCCAGATATCAGCCACCGCGGCTGGTCAGCTGGCCTCCTGGTCCCTCGGTCCAAGCCTCACGCCCGTCCTTCACTGCTCCAGTCCATCGGCACGGCACGTCCTACTTGACCTTCACCTCGCCGTTGACCACCGTCTCCGAGCTCCACACCTGCGCACCACAAAACTAAAAGACATGTTGTACAACCCTATTCACATCATAGTTAGTTCACAAACTCAACCCAAGACGTGAATTACGTTAACCATCACTCGTCACAAATCCGAACCACGAGAGCGCGTAAGCTCCGGTAAAAGCTCGGACACGATTCTTAAGTTTTCCTGTACACGATGATAGATGCATAGTCAATGACTCAATCATATGAGGGCCTTCAATTCATGCACGGCAAATATACAATATACTCATGCCTCATAAAATCACTAATAAACAGTGACAGAAAAGTGTCTCTTCAAAGATAAAATCACTCGTAGAGCTGACAATGGATTAGAATCCAAATCCATATGGATAAATCCAATTAACATCCAACGAAAAAAAGTCACGTCCAAACGTATCATGGTACAAAATAATTAATGTCCAATCCAATTGCTTTTAAATCCAAATCCATGTACTATAATTGCGAAACTATTGTAACTACATGTTAATTCTATGTCAAAATTTGGACCCCAGCTATTAAAAATCGCATTCATATCATAAATTTTAGTAAAATTGATTAAAATTTGTTAGAGATAAGTCAGTATGATTGTCCGCTACTTTTGTATAGATTGGTGTTACTAGATACATATGTGGGCCCCAAGTCAAAACAAAGATCCCAAAAATTGAAAGCTCACGTTCACTAATTCAAATTTTAGCGAAATTGGCTAAAATTTGATGGAGATGATTCAGCACGATTGCCCGCTACTTTGTACAAATAGGTGTAACTATGTATATAAGTGGGCCCCATGTTGAAAGACCCCAGATTACAAATTTCGTGTTCACACCTTAAAATTCTAGTGAAATCGACTGTAATCTTTTAAGATGATTTAATCTGATTGTCCGCTACTTTGTAGGGAGTACTGTTACTACGTATAAACGTGGATCCCATGTCAGATTCAGACCTTAAAATTATAAATCTCATGTTCACAGTTTAAAATTTTAACAAACTTAACTGAAATTTATTACAGATGACTCGGTATGATTGCTTGCCACTCTATGCAGATCGGTGTGACTAGATATACATGTGGGTACCACGCCATAAACTTGAAACTTGGTAAGGGTCCCTTGCCCAACAACCAAGTTTGCTATGTGGCATTTGAAAGAAATATGGTCAACAGATTCTACACAAAAGCACAGAAGACAATCAGTTTTCCCTTTCCACCCTTTTTTCATCAGGTTTTGGGCAACATGAAGTTTATTGTTGAACACTTGCCACAAAAAAATTGATCTTAAGAGAAATCTTACTTTTCCTTATAAAACCAGCTACCCTACTAGTAACACCCCTGTCAGTTACGAATCTGGCCCTATTTGGTTAGGCGGTGGCTTTTGAACAAGCTGATGTGAGCTGTGGGCTGTGAAAAAACAGCTGTGGGAAAAACAGGAAGTCGTTTGGTCTGAATTTTTTTTACATTTTAGCCCTTTTTTTGAAAGTTTCTCACAAATAAACCCCTGGAGGAAAAATTTCAGAAAATGGACCCTTAGCTCGGCGCCATTGATGCTGGCACCGAGCTAACACGTCTCGGCGCCAGTGTCCCTGGCGCCGAGCTCCTGGGCTCGGTAGGTGACATGACAGGGAGCTCGGCGCCGTAGATCTTGGTGCCAAGCTCAGCGCCAGAGTGACTGGCGCCGAGCCTTTATTACCTATGGGCCCCGCGCCTCTCTTCATCTCCCTCTCTCGCCCTAGCAGAGCAGAGCCGAGCTTCGCCGCTGTCGCCTCCACCGGCCGCCCTCGCCCGCGCCGCGCTGCGCTCGCACCGACGCCCTTGCCCGCGCCGCGCCCGCGCTCGTGGCTACGCCACCACACCTGCTCCCACACCCGCGCCGCGCCACCGCACCTGCGCCCGATCCCGCCGAGGGCCACCGCGGCCGCCCCGAGCCGCGCCATCGCGGACGGCCCGAGCCCCGCTATCGCCGCGCCTCGGCGTGCAGGAGTGCCGCGCCCCACGCCTGCGCCACCCCCCGCGCCAGCGCCCCGGTCCCCTCGCCAGTTCCTGCGCTCGCACCGCGCCCTCTCCTCGCCTTGGCCTCGCCCTACCTTGCCGCCCTCCACCGCCGGCCTCGGCCACGGCCGCCGTGCCTCCCACGCCCGTCGAGCCGGACTCACCGCGTGGAGCCCCGGGCATCCCGTGCTCGCCACGCGCCACCGCTGTCGTTGGCCGCGCCACCGCCGACCCCGCCACCTGCAGCGGCCGGCCGTGCCACCGCCGGCCCGTCCCATGCCCATCGTTCGTTGCGACTCCGTCGACGTCTGCGGATCAGTCGCTGGAAAGGTAAAAATTATGAATATGGAATGTACCTACTTAGTTGGTATTTGTTATTTACTAGTTAACGTGATGACTCGGGTAGTTGATTTAGTTAGTGATCTAGTGAGATATATATGTAGATAGATAGAAACATAGATACATAGGTACATAGATATAGTTAGATAGCTACTTAGATATGTAGTTACATATTTAGTTAACTAAATATGATCTAGCTATTTAGTGAGTACACTGTATATATATATGTAGTTATTATCTTATTTACTTAGTTTGTAGTTAGAAAGTACTTGTTAGATACTATCTATCGTCTAATTTAGACTAAATGACATGTATTTCATTACGTGTTTGAACTAGATGGACAACCTAGTGACCATATATCATGGAGGCACCGTTGAAAGCGATCGCTATGGATATGTTGAGTTTGTTGACATGCAAAGCTTGCCTGTGCTATTCAATGATAGACCTTCATTTAGTGAGATGGTTGCAAGGGCTCGGGAGGAGCTGCATTGCCTTGGAGATGATGGCATTGCAGTTGATGGTGTACTGCACCTAGGTTATTCTCCCAACATCTTCAGGCAAATGATCTCAATTGGTTGCGTGGATCAGTGGGAGAACTATGTGAGATCGGCTATGAAGAGCCAGCTGCAATGTTTGGACGTGGTTGTGTGTCGGGTGTTAGTTGATCCCATCCCTCATGGGTTTACCCCAGCAATGGATCAGCAGGCACACATCAACCCTCCCATTCCGGAACCTTATCTGCATGTGGAGATTGCACCTATGGTTTCCGATGCTCAATCTACCCCCAATACGGTAGTTGGAGATGATTGTCAGACTCATGTTTCTATGGCAGATCCTCCTTATGAGATCCCTTTGACATAGAATCATCCGAGTAAGTGTCTTAACCATATGGTTTTTGGGAGCTTACCCCGTTCCTTACATCTATTTCATTCATTCTTTCCTCATTTCTCTACTTATATTGTAGGATACATTCCTAAGAATGTGGATGTGTCCCCTATCGCTGCGCAAGTGCACTTTGGAGATGGATTCCGTGGCTCCAATAGTGTTGAGATTATGCATGATTCGGAGCCATATGAGATGGCTAGGGCTCTTGATTCTAATGATGATAGCCCTATTGGAGAGCTGATGGAGTGTGATGTTGAGATGATGAGGTGTATCTTTCCCAGCCGTCGTGATCCTAGAGTTCATGAGTTCAGCGATCTTGCTCATTCCGATCAGGCGTTTGCAGAAGGACGTGACGATGAGCTCCTAGAAGCTTCTGATGTCGGTCCTAACATGGTAGTTGAGAATGGGAGGGTGTTCAATGACCTCCCTGCTTTGAAGAGGTGGTTGCAGGCTTTTGCAGTGATACAAAAGAGACCTTATAAGGTATTGCATTCATATGCAGAGCGCTGTTACACAGTTGTGTGTGACAAGGAACACTGCCCATGGAGGGTTTGTGCAAGGAAGCAATAGGTAACCAGAAAATGGAAGATCACAAAAGTTGTCGGGCCACACAATTGTGCTGACCATGAGTTGACACTGAGGCATCGGCAGTTGACATCTACCCTCATTGCTAAGCGGTTGATGGGAATTTTATAGGGAGAACCCAACATGAAGGTGAGGACAATTATCAGGACCGTTGAGGCGTTGTATGGAGGTTATGCGATAACTTATGGTAAAACATGGAGGGCTAAGCAGCGAGCGTGGAAGATGATATATGGGGACTAGGAGGATGGGTATGAGCAGTTGCCAGTTCTTTTCAATGCAATCAAAGCAGTGAATCCAGGCATGCATTATGAGTACATCCCAAAACCAAATGCATGGAAGGATGGGAGGTAGATATTCTTCCGTGCTTTCTGGTGCTTCCCTTAGTGTGTCGAGGCCTTTAGGCACTATTGTCCCATCTTCTCTATTGATGGTGTGTTCTTGATTGGCAAATACCAGGGCACACTTCTTATAGCCATATCCTGTGACATGAAAAACAAGTTGGTTCCTTTGGCATTTGCTTTGGTTGAGAAGGAGAACAATGACAGTTGGGGATGGTTCTTGAGGCTAGTCTGGATACACATGGTTGGGCATGGCAGGGAGGTTGGCATCATATCTGATAGGCACCAGGGCATACTTAATGTCATGCAAGAGCAGATAGAGCGGTATGCACCTTTGCACCATCGTTGGTGTACTCAGCACCTTGCCGAGAATCTACTCCGGAAGGATGGTGTGAAGGGTAACTTTGATCTATTCTAGGAGGCTGCTCGATAGCTTGAGGACAAGTACTTTTAGGAAAAGTTGGAGCAGGTCAGAACCGCATCAAATGCAGAAGGTAGACAATGGCGCACATGTTTGATGAGGGATTCGGAGAAATGGATGAGAGCTCACGACGCCGGTGGATGGAGGTACGAGTTTCAGTGCAGTAACATGGCGGAGTCATTCAATAAGTTGCTATTGGGGATACGTGGTATGCTCATGAATGCAATCGTTCAATTCACCTTCTATAAGCTTATTGCCTGGTTCAACGATAGACACGCCCATGCATTGTAGTTGTGGAGTGATGGAGAGATATGGGCTCCAAAACCAAAGGCACACCTAGAGAAGGCAAGAGAAAGGGCTAGCACACATAAGGTTACATGCTTTGACCATGCCATAGGGACTTATCAGGTCGAGCATAGGGGCAGTACAACGTCTGACGGTGAGGTCCAAGAGTCAAGGATACATGTGGTTGTCCTCCAAGATTTCAAATGCACTTGTGGTAAACCAAGGCAGCACTACTTTTTATGTTCTCATTTGGTGGCAGCAACTAGGCATCGCAACTATAATATCGAGAGGAGGATACCTCACAAGTTTAGTGTCGACACGCTTGTGCACACATGGAGCCCCCGCTTTGTGCCTTTCTGGGACCCTGGAGAGTGGCCTCCATATGATGGGTCAAAGTACATTGCGGATCTAGCTTACCGTTGGAACAAGCGTGGATCAAGGCAAAGGACAAGGCATAGGATGGTTATGGATCAGATACCTGGAAGAATGAGGCATGGGAGAGGAACTCCATTTGTTACTAACCCCGAGCAGTACGAGTGCGGCAAGTGCGATAGACTTGGCCATAATTCACGAAGTTGCCATTGATAGATTAGTGAGGCGCGACTATTGGTTGATTTTATTATTTTATATTTGTCGTATTCATTTAATTAATTATGCATGTCTCAATTTATGCTTGTATTTGTGTCAATTACTTATACATTTCTAAGTTCATGTTTTATTGTATATTGAAATTCTAATTCATTCACTTTTTTCTAGGATGGCGCAATTCCACCTGCTCGACCCGACGTATGAGGCGACCCACCGAGGACGTCTCATAGCACTGGGGCAGATAATAATCTATAAGTTTTGTTCAAAATTTGGTGAGCGTACATGTGTTCGTGAAGTAACAGGAGACTATGTTTTATTCGATGTAGGACCTTCTGCTCATTCATCCTAGAACCCACAGTGGGTTCTTAGACATGCGGTACGATGACAGGTACACTCCTTTCCTACAAAGAGTTGGCCTGGTTGTCATCTCTTTTTAGGTTCATCGTGGGTTGCCCAAGTTCAACTCAGTGGCCATAACTACGTTGGTTGACAGGTATTAAATTGAATCATTGCCTCCATTCATGGCCATTTGTTCATGCGATTAACTTTTTGACAAGTAATCTTGCTTTGTCTTAAATATAGGTGGTGGCCGGAGACTCATAGCTTCCACCTACCTTTTGGGGAGATGACAGTCACACTCTAGGACTGTCAGAAGATGCTAGGCCTAAGGATTCATGGCAACCCAGTCACCGGGCAGTGCAGGTCAGAGGGACGGAGAGCACGAGTGGAGGCCTTCCTTGGGCATGAGGTTGGCGAGCAAGGGGCTCACACTTCTAGAGTTCCCATCTCCTGGCTACGAGAAGAGTTCGCACAGTGCCCCGATGAGGTAGATGAGGAGACAGTTGGGTACTACTATAGGGCGTGGATCCTACACCTGTTTGCCTATGTTCTCTTCCTCGATGCCATGGGTGATAGTGTGTCCTAGATGTGGGTCCACTACCTCAGTGACTGGGACCAGGCAGGTCACTATAGCTGGGGCTCTGCAGTCTTGTGTTTTCTATACCAGCAGCTGTGCGAGGGGTGTCGTCGGTCTTCATCCAACCCATCACTTGGTGGATGCGTGTACCTGTTATAGCTATGGATGTGGGCTCGTCTTCTAGTTGGCCGTCTAGAGGTTCTGGCTCATCGTGAGTGGTTCTAAGGTTAGCCTCCAAGTCGGCAGCCAACATGGGTGTACCTTTGGGACTAGGTCAGGGTTCCATACATGAGGTTAGACTGGGTGTACATTGAGTTGATGAATGAGCTAGACACGCTGACGGCGTCTAGTGTAAGTAAATTTTATTTTCCATGCTAGTTTGAAAAGGATTAGTATACCATCTAACATCTTGTTTGGACATGTTGTAGGTGGAGTGGGAGCCGTACGGTGGAGAGGGCGCACTTCCTTTTCAGTTGAGCAACGTTTATGGGTTCGACGACGACTTCTATAGGATGAGGTGCCCTCTAATCTGCTTCTATGCTATCGAGTTTCACCTGTCAGATAGGGTTGCACACCAATTTGGAGTGAGACAGCTTTGGCCTATGGCTCTGTTCTCGACTGGCGTTGACTTATACAAGTAAGTGTTTTGGTATTTCAAATGTCTCATGATGATCCATTTCTATTAATATGGTGACATGTACATGAATTCAAGTAACGATGACATACATGTAGGTTGGATCGTCAGAAGAGCAAGAAGTTTTTTGACTGGGAGAGGCACCACCAGTCCTTCATTGAGCAATGGGAGGAGATGCACGACAACGTGGATGACAACAATGAGCCACACACGAACCATGAGTTCAGGCGGTACTAAGCTTGGTACTAGCGTGCAACACGTTGCAGGCTGAGGGTATAGTGGACAAAAGATGACTACGCCGACATCGAGTCCTCCGACGATGAAGACACGACATATGACCAATCAACTCATGCAGGAAGGCAGGTGGAGGCAGGACCGATCTTGGACAGAGTGGTAAGCCAATTGCCTTATTTTTCTACATTAAGTTGCACAACAGTACATTAAGCATTCTTGGACCGACATTAGGAGTTATCTATTTTAGTTAGTGCCACCTTCGAGCCGTATCACCCTTATAATACGTTAGATTCTTGTGCAAAAGAAAACAAAACCTATTGCTATATGTTCAGAAGTATTATTACTGAGAACTTTGTTGCAGGGCAATACACTCAAATGCTCAGTTGAAGAGATTGAACGTATTCGGCCAAGAGTCAGGGATGACTACATGCTTGGCTTCCTGGATGTAAGATTAAAAATATTCTTTCAAACATATCATTAATACGTTATATTCTTTTAGTTAACATAGTTTTGTACAACAGAGGCTGTCACGTCGTCTACGTCGTGTGGCTGGTCGTTGTGGTTGCAGGACAGACACGACGCAAGACGTGTACGTTCCTTCTGCAGGCAGAGGAGGCTTGGGTTCCTCTAGCAAAGCAGCTATAGGGGACAGGGACAAGGACAAGGAAGACGACGACAACAATGTGGACAAGAGGCACGAGGAGCTTGGCCCCTCTCAGCTCCATGACGCTCCCTCGACTCATCTTACACCGCCTCTAGGCACTAGGCGATGCCGTCCGTGTGACCCTTACACTCTAGGTACGAGTGCTCTCGGTCACAAGGGTAAGGGCAAGAGTAGGAGGCAGTGAGGGATGTGGTAGTTGTTAGTATGCACTATTATGGATTTTGTATTTACTTTTCTATAACTATTTGGGACTATATGGACATTGTGGACTATTTGGACTGTGCATGACATATTATGTTGGTTGTGATGTTCATTGTGGTTGCATTTTGCTCCTTGGATGATTAAATGTTTGGAATATATAATGATGTCTCTGTTTGTAACTGTGGATGCTCCTAAAACAAGGAAAACTCTTGTGAATTTTTTCCGTGAATCATTAATCATACTACACTGCTAAAAAGGCACAAATGTAGTACACAGATTAACTATAAATTTATTAGAACGTGTATAATCCAAATGTATCGTACATACGCTTTGTAGATGAATCTAGGGTTACCAAGCAACAGTGAATGAATCTATGCTTTTCAGACAATAAAAATAGACTTTTCAGATACAAGGACATCAGCGATTTATCACATCACTGACATAGTACTGGCATTCAAGGAAGCACAAGTCCACTCTATCTCCACCATCCATCTTATGACTATTTGATCCAAGGGCTGAGGTGAAGAGGCACATGGATCGCTGATATGGCACATTGAGAGGCCTCCATTCCCCCTCTCAACCTATAAATAACCACTCACTCCCTCTCATTCACACACACAACAAGGAAGAAGAACACTCCTCGGCATTTTCTTTCATTGCAGTACCAATGTCTGGAGGGTCATCTAGAGGGAGAGGAAAGGGGAAGGGAACTACCATTAGGTGGGAAGGTCCTCTTGGTCCTGATTTCTTTGAGGAAGCTCTTTATGAGAGATTCCTAGTTGAGAGCAAAAGTGATTTCACCAAAGAGGCACCACTGAGAAGATACGATGAAAGGAAAGAAGAGTGGCCAAAATGCATGCATGGTGAGGACTGCCTAGTGCAGATGTTCACCGAGGGAATAGATGGAGGTCGTCGTTTCTTCAAATGCCCGCGAGCATGGGTAATTGCTATTACTATTTGTTTCTTCAATATGTTTCTCTTCTATATAACTTACACGACATACTTATTGTAGTCTTCCTTGGCCGAAGAAAACTGTGGGTTCATTAGGTGGGTCGATCCTCAACCTATTTATCCACATGCGGAGTACATCTACTACCTACAGGACCGTATCTTCGATCTAGAAAGGAAAGTTAGCAGCGGTTACAAGGATGACGGATAGGACGACAACAACAATGGTGCCAATTCACAGGAGGCACTCTGCAATGATCCATATTGCACCTACCCTAACCACAAGAACAAGGGGCCTCCCCCATCACCCCCGCCACCACCACCACCAACAATGGGAGGCTACTATGGAGAAGGTGCAACACAATTTGCTATGTGGCCACACTACTAGGATGACTTTATCTTTTTCACATGCCACATCTATGTGTTTGTTGTTTGGTTTAATTACCTAAGGCATGTTAGGTTTAGTCGAAGGAAACTCTATACCCAGGTTCGGTACATGTTCTCACATGCCATTTCATGTGTTTCATGTGTTGAATTATATAATGTCATACGTTGTTAGGTTTTATTTGCAGCACGTGTTCACATTTCAATACGTCCGTAACATTAAGCAGAATATTGAGACCATAAATAATGAAAACAACCACATAATGAAAAGTTCAATACTTTGCCACATTAAACAACATAATAATACTAGAAGTACGTGCTGACAGTACACATAGGGGCAAATGCACTTCCAAATCCTCAGTCTGAAACATATTGAGTAAGCAACTCATCATCCGAGTACCAGTCCTCTACTACAACCTTGTTGCTGTGGCTAGGCTCACCTACGTTGCTCTGACCTGCCTATCGCCTGTAGTAAGCGGCCTCCGCTTCATCTGCAGCCACTGCAGCCTGAGTGAAGAACACGTTGTCATCCTCCTCTGCCTGTAAGCTCACCTCTGCTAGACCGATGAGCTCACTCAGTCTGCCAATGTCTTCATCAGCCTCCACCGCCTACAAGCCCGCCTCTGCTAGAGCGATGAGCTCACTCAGTCTGCCAGTATCATCCTCAGCCTCCTGTGCCTGCAAGCCCGCCTCTGCTAGAGCAATGAGCTCACTCAGTCTGCTAGTGTCGTCCTCATCCTTGTCCCCCTCATTAGACAACACAATCGGTGATTGAACGGTGCGACCAACTCATAATCTATGCTCATCTAACTTCTTCTCCTCATACCTTGCACGAGCCAGCTCTGTGGCATGTTCCTCGCTACAACCAATCCCTTCATGTATAAAATGCAATTAGTTAGCAACGCGATTATATTAAATTTAAAATCAGGCAACGAAAAAAAAGCTTTCAAGCACTCACTGGCACATAATGCAACAACATGCTCATTCAAGACCTGCATCTATACTCTTGTCTCCTCCCTTGCCTCATTCCTTGCCCTCTCCTCCTCTAACATCATTCGTCTCTCCAATCCCCATTTGTTAAGCCCAACATTGATCGGGTTACAAATACCGCGTTGTCTAGCAAACTCACGCATCTTTTCTTTGTGATGTTTAACAAATAGGTTGACGTAGTCAGGTCCATATCCCCTCTTCCATGCAATTACTTGCCTCTTTTTCAGTTCATCCAAGAACTTAGCTTGACCATCATAACATTCCCACCTGTATTTCCTAGTGTTCTGTTTAAATGGAAAATTATATCATATATGTCTTAGCAAAAGAAACAAAATACGATTTCATGTTTACCACAAAAATAACCAACCTCATCATACTCAACCATATGGCCGCAATAATGGCCTATTCCAAGCTCCGAAGGGACTAGGCCAAAGTTGGATTTAACACCACATTCGCACATGACAGGTGGTGCTTTGTAAATTACCCTTTCTTTCTTCTTTTCCTTAACCTTTAGCGGTTCTTCCAGCCATTGGTTCTTAGGACCATACAACCACTCCTTGAAATGACACTTCACCATTGAAAACACCTAAATAAGTAGACATTAGTACATGAACACATATAGCTCAACATTTCAACACATACACTTTGCACTTACTTCATGCTTGTTTGGACACACAAACTCTAACGTATTCTTAGGGTTTATCACAGCTCGATCTCCATAATTACACAGAGGAGGTTCCTTGAGTCATCTAACTGTGGCTAGGTGCTTCTCCTTAGCCATCATTGGCGGAGGGTTAGGGGGGGTGGAACCCACTGCTTGAAGTGCTCACTTGGATGTCTCCCTCTAAACCAATCGTTGAAAAGGAGGTACCTAGGATCAAACTTGTCTGCACCATCGATCCACTGAAAGAAAAAGCACCTCTCATGGTCCTACACAATGAGATTCCAACAAAATATTAGTATCATACTTACACAAATAAAGAAAAAGGATAGTGGAAACAATTTCTTACATTAAAACGACTGCATGCGTAGAAGCAACGCGCCGCTGTGTCCGAATGTTTCGATTGAAAAACATGGGTTGGGAAACCACAGTCACATTTAGGGATAGGGAGGTCAGGAGGGATGGGGGCATCTTTGCTAGACGCGGTGGAGTATAATTCTCGAGGATGACCCCATTTTCACCAAAACTCCTCCCGAAACATTTCTTGCATCTAACAAAATGGATGTAATTTAACAAATATAAAATCAAAACATCACAAATAAATGTCAATGAGAACCATAACTACAATACAACAAATTTCTTTCTAAGAACCGAAAGCAGTTAACATTAAACCCTAAACCTAGGGTTTCCCATTTGATGCACAACAATGAACCTATAACATAACTACATGCGTCTAGGTTTGCTAGCTTTTCCACGCCTTGGCATCATCCTACGGTTGTATAAAACATATATTGAGAGATAGAATGAAACCCTAAGTGATGACGATTATTACGTTCAAAAATCTGACTAATATATACCAAATCGATGCGAAAAAAAACTAGGAGGGGAGCGAGGATACCTTGCTCTCGAAGATCTATGGATCAAATCAAAGTTTCTAAGGTCCAATATGCCAATTCGTGAGGTAGGGTGAAGTGGGGAGAGAAAAAAAAACCCGAGAGGGAGGAGAAAGAAGAGGAAGAACGCTCGGGCAGGAAGGTTGGCCCGACGTGAAATGGTAGGGAGCTCAGCGCCAAGATTTACAGCACCGAGCTCGACGCCAGAGTGACTGGCGCTGAGCTCCCTGCCATGTCACCTACCGAGCCCAGGAGCTCAACGCCAGGGATGCTGGCGCCGAGACGTGTTAGCTTGGCGCCAGCATCAATGGCGCCGAGCTAAGGGTCTATTTTTTGAAATCTTTCCTCCAAGGGTCTATTTATGAGAAACTTTCAAAAAAAGGGCTAAAATGTAAAAAAATTCAGTCATTTGGTTGAGTAGATGTGGCTTTCGTAACGCTGCGGTCAGGTTCTCTCACTTACGGGCTCGTAATAAATATTTATCTGCCTATATGCAATCATAAAACATTGAGTTTTCACTGATTTACATGTAAATGAATTATTTTTGAGAAAAATTACCTTTTTTAGAACAATAAATTTTATTATATGGTTCATGTAATTTCACTAAAAAATAGGCAATTTGTATGTATAGTCTCCCTACTCCACCATCTACGTCCTTCTGCAGCAGAAAATCTAATCTCAGTTTCAAAAATCTAATCTCCACCATCTTCTATATGTATACTCTCCCTTCTCCACCATCTATGATAAGGTAGGCAATCATGTGCAACATCTCAGTGTCCATGTACTCGTTGGTAGATGAAGCACATGGCATTGTCCTCGGTAGCCCTGCTAGATTCTCTTCTCTAAAACCAATATCACAGAATCTACTTTGTGTTGACGCTTAATTAGTGTCGACACAGAATTTCGTCCCGTGCCGAGGACACACGTAGCAAGCCGAAAGGGTCCGCTCAATGGAGCAGATCCGCCTAGCTTCAGTGCAGGGCTGGTTGATCCTGCGCAATCCTCTCGAGGCATGCCAGTAAATTTGACCTTGCAATTGACAAAGAGAGAAAGTTCATCAGTAATTAAGGGCAGAACTTGCCGGTGTTGCCAGACAGTTCTGAATATATGGCTGTGAGAGCCGATATGAAAGGAAATCGGCTAAATAGCCGATATGAATGTACGGTGTTGTGAATGATAGCCTTCGTCCTCTCTCAAGGGCCGGTGGGCCTTCTAACGTTGTATCTTCCATCCCAGCTTCGTCGTCGGATTCCTCCGACTCCTATAATGGAGACGATGCCCGACGCTACCTTCATGAGTGGAGGATGGCCCAGAATAGTTATTCTGAGGCGACTTGGGAGAACAGCCAATTGGAGATTTGCCTCGGGGTTTCTCAGGCCACCCTTCATGCGACCGAGGAGGAGGCCAGCGCCGTCTGAGCTCGCTTGCTTCGGCGGTTGGCTTTCATTGCTGATCTTCATGAAGCCTCCTTCCCATGACTTGCTAGAAAAACACTCGAAATCTCCTAGTTCCCAAAAGACTAGATTGGTTGTTGCGATGCTTACGGACTCATCAGCACGAACCAGTTCGACATCATCTCCATGCCATTGAATCAAACACTAATGCATAGTTGATGGTATGCAACAATTCGCATGAATCCAATCACGACCGAGGAGTAAACTGTATGATCCTTTCCCATCAATAACAAAGACCATGGTGAGTAGAGTTTTACTCCCGATTGTCAGTTCGACGTTTATTGCCCCCCGGGTCTTGGATGTATTTCCTCCGAAGTCTCTAAGCATCATGTCGGTCTCAAGCAAATCTCCTAGTCCCTTGCCAAGCTTACGAAAAGTGGTGTATGGTATAAGATTGATAGAAGCACCTCCATCCACCAACATCTTGTTCATCGGCTTCCCATCAACAAAACCTTTCATATATAAAGCCTTTAAGTGCTGATGCTTGACTGGCTTATCAAATATTGCTTGATGCACAACTATTAACTTAGCAACCATCTCTTCATACTCTGACTTGTCGTAGTCTGAATAAACTTCCTAATCTACCAGTGCTCTGAATTCTGATGGTAACAGAAAAGCCATTTGGATATTAGTCGATGGTTGCCTCTTATCAGCTATCTGCTTGGTACGCCATACTTGAGTTTTACTGGGTGCCTAAGCCTGTTGCATCTCTCTGTTCCTTAGGCGCTGCACCCTTCTCTTTTGGCTTCTTGTCAAATCTCCTAGGCACCATTAGCCTTCCTGCCACGTGTATCTTCTTTCGGTGCCTTCCTCTTCATGATTAGCCCAGTCCTGTCCAATGACTCCTTTTCCCAACCGATCATGAACACTTTCATTTTTTAAGCGTCGATCCATGTTGTTATGATGATATGCATCTTGAGCATGGATAGACCGATGGTTGGTTTGAGATTGCCTATACTCCTGATATTGATTTCTACATTCTAGACAGTCGTGTCTAGTAGGCAACTTCAAACCTTCATTCCAGCAATGCCTAAAGAAGGGACAATTCCAATGTAATTCAGCTTGTTCGAAATCATACCTCTCTTCTTCTAATTGATACTGGTATGCTTGATCTTTTGACCAACGTTGATAATCCTTTTCCTTCTATCGCTGCCATTTATTCAACAGAATCCGAGATGTGACCTGTGGCTTTGACGTCTCTACTTTCGACGTCTTCCTCTGCTCGTATCGGCTCTTTTGTTCTGCATGACGTCTTCTAATCTCTCTGTACTCATCAGTCGATATTCATATTTTGGGATCGACTGTCCCAGCTTCTCTCGATTTGGTCGATGTTAGGACCTTGGTTTTTCCTTTGAACAGCCTAGCATCAATCATGTCCTAATCTCCTAGGAAAGGATTATCATCGATTTTCATCTTCTGAGGTGTATCGAATTTGAGCCTCCCATGCTGAATAGCTCTTTGTATATGCTGCCTGAAGATTCTGCATTCATTAGTGGAATAAGAAGTAGCGTTATGGAATTTGCAGAACTTCTTATTCTTCAACTGATCAGGGGCAACATGACATGACCATCGAGCAACTTGATCTGCCCCTTCTCAAGCAAGAAATCGAAGAGCTTGTCCAATTTGGTAACATCAAAGTCACAACTCTCCTCAACTCCTCTTTCCCAAGGATTTGGCACCATCACTGTCTTCTTGCCCCAATTTCATTCAGCTATAGCAACCTCTTCTTCTTCATCTTCATAGCCGTCATCGACTGAATATGGATCGTAAGCTTCGAACACTAAGGTACTCTTCTGGAATCGGGTATCTCTACATATGCTTTGGAATTGGCTATTAAGTGTCGCCACTCGTTGAGCCAATTGATCCAGGTTGTCAAATTCCTGTCCTAGCAGTTTCTCTTTCCACATCAGCAGCATTCCTTGGACGGCTAAAGCAGCTAGTTGATCATCGGCCAAGCTCAACGAGAAACACAGATTCTTAGTCTCTCGGAATCTCTGAAGAAATTTAGTGCCTGATTCATTAGTCCTCTATCTCATGGTTGTCAAATCGGTTATTTTCTTCTCTCTAGTCTTAGTGTAAAAATATATATGAAACTTCTTCTCCAGGTCGGCCCAATTGGCAATGGAGTTGACTGGTAATGATGAGAACCAAGTGAAGGCCGGCCCTGACAGGGACAAGGAGAAGAAACGAACTCGATGGGCATCCTCAACTGACGCTTCGCTCAATTGTGTAAGATACCGACTAACATGTTCTATTGTGCTTGTACCATCTTGACTAGTGAACTTGGCGAACTCTGGGAGCCTATAATTTGCAGGAAGAGTGACCAAATCATACCACTCTAGATATGGGCGTTTGTATGAAAAAGTCATTCCTTTTGGCTTCAGACCAAACTAATTCTTTATCATCTTGGTCACCTTGAGCAACAACTCGTCAGCTCACAGATTTGGATTTCTCGGTACTTGCTGACCCATCTGTGGATTGAAATCCTGCATGCCTTGATATCCTGGATTTGGTATCATGTGGAGGGTGTTATAATCCATGCCATAGTGATAGCCTTATGGAATCTAAATCTATTGGGTCCTTTGCTGGCTTGCTACTTGAAGTCTCTGATTATAGACATAAGGATCTATATCTCTATGGATCCTTTGAATTGATGGCGCTATCTTCTGAGCCGACGACGGTATGTGGCCTGATGTGCCAAAATTGATCATTTGGTTTTGACTTTGCCCCACCGGCTACTACACATGTTGTACTGACGGTCTATGATTGTACTGTATCTGATTTGTAGCAGTACCCAGAGTTTGTTTAGATGAACCTTGAAGTGTCTGGATGCCACCATTATCAGTTGGTGTTGCTTCTTGATGACTGGTACCGACTTGATTAGTCCCTTGGGTCAACGGATCTGGAATATTATAACAAGTCGATCCAACCTGACCAACTAGAATTCCATGAATTGCCTCTTTCATGGCGTTGTGAAACGCATCAATGAAAGCTTCATTGCGGCTTGATATGGCATCACAAATAGACTTGTCTATGGCTTCCGTAAAGAAACGCCTATCTTCAGCTTGGACCGTATCTGTCTACCCATGTAGCAAAACTCTTGGTAGTGGAAATTTCTAAATAATTGTGCTATCACATGTTTTGGTGTAGGACAACAAACACTTCTTCTAAAATTCTTCCGTAGCTTTGCTGATGGTATCCTTATCTTCATCAGGCAGGTCTTCATAATGTACCATAAGGATATTGTCATTGTTGTGAACCGCCATGATGATTGTGGTGTCCCACCGGGCGTGCCAGAAACGTGTGTCGACACAGAATTTCGTCCCGTGCCGAGGAGCAGATCCGCCTAGCTTCAACGCAGGTGTGGTCGATCCTACGCAATCCTCCTAAGGCGTGCCAGTCAATTTAACCCTACAATTGACAAGGAGAGAAAGTTCATCAGTAATTAAGGGCAGAACTTGCCAATATTGCTAGACAGTTCTGAATGTAGGGCTGTGAGAGCCGATATGAAAGGAAATCGGCTAAATATCCGATTCCAGTATATTTATGAGAATAAGTCAGTTAGAGCTCATAGGGTCATGTGAAGAGAATCGGTTATCATTTAGGATAAACATCATTTAAATGGATATTAATCAATGGCAATAAGATATCAATGATGATCGGTCCATACTGAGCCAATGATTACGAGTAACCGAACTCTTTTTTATATAAAGAAACAATTCAACATCACTTAATCATTTAATAAAGATAAATCTAATGAACATGTTAGATCTCATCTATCACCATGACCAGTGGGGCAGGAGGCAGAATCATACAGGCTGTAGAAACAACAATAGACTTGATGACCCTAACTCATTACTAATATCAGTGGGGCATGAGGCAGAATCATGCAGGCCATAATACAATAACAAGATCATGGGGCTAACACATCTTTCAACTTATCCCTACTTCAATGATCTCGTGATGTGAACTGTTCATGAAAGCATTTGATATCGGCTAAACAGCCGATTCAAGCATAGTGCACAGTTAAGGTCATGTCTTCTCAGGAACGGGTCTATCAACCAACGATCCCCACTCTAGGGTGCTAATAGTAGGGTGAGAGGCAGAATCCCATAAGCCATGATGACGGGCCATGAAATGGTTCTCGCTAACCAATAGGTCTACTCAAGATCGAACATGCCTTAACCACACGCTATGCACGATTAAGATTGATGCAAAACAGCCAATAAAAACATAACTCATCGCTTAAGATATAGATTAGATCAGCTCTAGACTAGCAAACAATGAGTTAAACAAGATATAAGGCCAATCTAGATCAATCTATATCGGGCAGAGTGATATTGCTGTAATTAGATAAACAATGAAAGCAATAAGCAATATTGGTAACTTAATGAATCTACCAAAGACTGCCACTCTAAGATAGAGCCGATAACTTGACCTTGATCCAATTCAAGCAGTGGGGTGTGAGGCAGAATCACATAGGCCATACTTGAATTAGACAAGAGTTGATAACTAGCTTATACCAGAGCCGCAATGGGGGTCGACCGGATCAATGCAGCCATACAAACAGAGGTATAAACCATGATGGTACTTACAACAAGCAGTGGAGGTCGAGCTGATCGATGCAGCCGTACTTGCTGAAGAACTCACCGAGATCTACTCTACTCCTACTCCTAAGGGGTGGCCAGAGCCGAAAAAAGTAATTGACTTATATTTGATTGACTGGTTGATTCCTCTACAATAGCCGGGGTTTGGTATTTATACCCGGAGCCTAAAACGAACCCTACTTGAGTATGACTTAATACAATCTTTGGCATAATAAAACATTCCTAATTTAAGATAACTTGGACTCTAATCTTTCCCTTTTTGTAGAGTCCAACACATTTTCGTCCTGGCGTCAAGCGTAGCCTCCGTCGTTATCCACTAGCGCTGTCCGAAAAAAGCCGATTCCTAGATTTTGCATCTGAATCAGCTGTTTCTGATCTGCCCGCAACTGATCCTTTGATGATACAATCCTAGGAGCTTCTGGATCCCTGTGACTCTCCTTCTAGATTTTGGTGTAAACAATTAGGTCACACACTCAATAAGGAGCTAGATCGCTCGATGTAGGGCCTAGCTGATTTTGGGATCGGTCGGCGCCTAGGTGATGTCCACACCTAGACCTTGTGCCTCCAGCGATGAGCGCAATACGCAAGACACATCGCCGAAGGAGCCTCGCTGGGAGCGCGATACGCAAGACACACTGGCGAGGTCTCTTGAGACCTGAAACCCCACACACCCAGGAGGGACCCCATCGGGGTGTGTGGTGGCTATGGGCTGCCCTACCCGGCCTGACCGCTCTAGAGCATCATTGTCATCAATCCTCTAGCCATGTAGCACCGACGAAGAACGAGGAGAAGAGGTAGAGGGGAAGAGAGGGTAAAAAGAGGTAGTAGATTGATTTGTTGTGTTTTTGTGTCGATTGGATAGATGGGAACTCAATTGGCCATGATCCTCTTATATATATAGAGGGGGGTCTTATCCTAGTAGGAAACCTCTCTAAGACTTATTTTCAAGTTTTCCACAAGTTTGGAATAGTTGAGATCGAGTTTGGACTACCTAATTTGGACAGCGAAAATCAGAAGTTCTGATAGGGGGTCAGAAGTTCTGATTTTCGTTCAAAGCTAGCACCTCCAGGCGAGCATTAGAAGTTCTTATAGGGGGTCAGAAGTTCTGAGTTTCACACAAAGCCAGAACTCCCATGCGAAAGTCAGAAGTTATGGTAGAGGGTCAGAAGTTCCGATTTCCGCATAAAGCCATAATTCCAATGCGAATGTCTGAAGTTCTGGTAGGGGGTCAGAAGTTCTGATCTTCGCATAATGGACAATTTTGGTTGTCAACATATGCCCCCTATTTTCAGGTGAATGATGCATAAACCTAAAAATACCTATCAAAACAAAACCAAACAGCGATGATACCCATCTCATCGGCTGCTCAGTGACTAAGGGCGATGTATACATCGGCCATTTTTGTTCTAAGGGCAATACATGTATCGGCCATTGTTTGGAGAGCACTTAGGCTTCTTGTCAAACACTTGGAAAATACTTTTTCAAGTACCTTCCATTGAATGCTCTGTTGAGACGTTCACCTTTCAATGTCTCTAGCAAATATGAGTTACTGATATCACTTTGATCACTTTGTAAGGACCTTCCCAATTTGGTGACCACTTGCCGAACTTGTTGCTCTTTGATCCAATTGGTAGTATAGTTTTCCACACTAATTCTCCCACTTGGAATGATTTGCTCTTGACTTTCTTGTTGTATGCCTTGGCAACTCGAGCTTTGTCTTTCTCTTTTTCCTTGAGAGCTTTTAATCTTACATCAACCACCTCATCGATATTGTCCATCATCAGATTATGATACATAACAACAGTAGATCATTTTGTTTAGCAAGCCTATATGCATCCAAATTCACCTCAACAGGTAACACGACCTCTTGACCATATACCAACTCAAAAGGAGTAACTTTTGTAGTACCATGCCTTGAAATACGATGTGCCCATAGAGCTTCAGACAAAACTTCATGCCACCTCCTTGGATTCTCCTCGATCTTCTTTTTAATAAGCTTGATCAAAGTCTTATTACTAGACTTAGCCTGGCCATTGGCTTGAGCATAGGACAGAGATGAATTGAGCAACTTGATTTTATATAATTCAGCAAATTCCCTCACCTCCTTAGACACAAATGATGTCCCTTGATCTGTGGTTAATGTTTGAGGGATGCCAAATCTATGAATAACATGCTTAGCGATGAACTCAATTACCTCCTTATGTGTCATAGTCTTCAAAGGAACTGCTTCGGTCCACTTTGTAAAGTAATCCATAGCAACCAACATAAAATGGTGTCCCTTTGAAGATGGGGGTTGAATTTGGCCAATGAAGTCTAGCCCCAACCATGAAAAAGCCATGGTTTGATGATAGGATGAACCATAGCAGCAGACACAAGCTAAATATTTTCAAACTCCTAGCACTCTTCGCAACCTTTGTAATAACAAAAGTAATCGGCCATCATAGTAGGCCAATAGAAACCAGCTCTATGCAATAACCACTTCATCTTTAGGGCCAATTGATGCATACCACAGATACCTTCATGGACTTTTCCCATAGCCACTCTCGCTTGATCAGATCCCAAGCATTTAAGCAACAAATCTTCGGTGGTTCTCCGATAGTGCTCATCATTATGCAACACATATTTAAAAGCGCTCCACCAAAAATTCTTATCAATTTTGGCATTAGGATCACGTAAATATTTCAACAAGAGAATCCTCTAATCTTCTAAATCGGCTCCAACATCACCAGAAATTACATCAGGCATATTTGGTAGCTTCTTGGGCGAATTGACTAGGCTGGTCACAAAGGAGTCGGTTGAGCCGACTGGGTCAGTCGGCCTAGACTACTAGGATAGCCAGCCTAGCTAACTTGGCTGCTGTAGGGGTGGAGTCGACTGAGCCAACTTTGTCAGTCGACTGAGCTGACTGGTCTGCATCTGCACGAGAAAATTTAAATTTTATGCATCGGCTTTTCTTTCATGCGAAATTTATGCCCACTGATGCCAAAGCTAGATGCTTGTTGAGTTAACATGTTGGCCTTATAATTCTCATGCCTTGGAATATACTGAATTTGGAATTCGACAAATGTATTCATAATGCCAAGGCACATATCACTACTACAGATTGACTTTTCACCATTGCCACATTCACTGCCTTAGCGATAGAAGCGACGGTGTAGTACCTCCACCGTCGGTTAACCGATAGCGAGGCCTCCTAGGGAAGGAAACCAGCAGTGAAAACTGCTACAACCGATGGGTTAACGGTAGATGTGGCAATGGTATTGGGGTTGCATTTCCTCTGTCACATGAAAAGTCGGGCCGACTGGGATACATGTTTTGGCTAGCGGTCCAAAACAAGCATTTGGTCAACCAGCAATAAAAAATCAGCGTGAGTGTTGAATGCCCTCAACTTCCAAGGCAGTCAAATCACCTTTACTTCTGTCACCTAAAGCCAAAGAGTCATACCCACTACTCTACATATTCTTCAAGCCCGGTGCCCTCTAAAACCACCTCTCTTCTTTATCCATCATCCCCTTCTATTCCAATCTGCAAAGAAAATATCGGATAGCCCCATCAAGTTTCCAAGCAGCTCGTCGTCCAGCGAGGATGACTTGCCATCCCACTAGTCCTCTGAGAAAGTCATCTCCTCTGACAACTGGATGCCTTGGTTGTAGTCCTCCGTGGAGCTCCGAGAAGGAGGACCTGGAGGAGGAGGACGACGCCGACGCCGACGACGATGACTCCAACTCCGACTTTGACTCGCCTCCTCCCAAGCGAGCGATTAAGTAGTTTATAGTTAGTATAAGTAGTTTTAATAGTTTAGGTTAGTTATTATATTTCTAGCAAGTACAATCATATACTCATCCAAATTGTATGTATCTGTATATGCAATGAATCAATGAAAAAAGGGTCTGATTGGTTTGCGACCAAAATTTGCCATGATAAGGATTTGGCAAGCTAAAATTAGGTAAAAATTTTGCCATGGATTTGGCAAGTCGAATGTCAGAGGTTGGCAAGTTTTGGTAGCAAACCAATCAGGCCTAAAGTTCTTTGAAATATTAGGTTTCCTACTGCTGTTCTTGCTACCTATCTTTGATCCTTGCTATTCCAGGAGATATTGCTACGCGACGAATGTTTTTTTCTTTTTCTGTATATATATGAATGAAAAGTAAAAACTATCATGTATGGTTCTGGTTGTTTCTAGGAGAATCTAATAGCATTTCAATTGCTGACAATCGCAGTATTATAACATTGGATTAGGGTGGCAATGGTTGGCTTAATACGGATACTATTTATCTTATCCCGTGCCGTCCGTTCTCGTTGCCGATCAATCTGGGCTGTCCATTTAGAAAGGAACCTAGAACTGCCCAGGCCATTTCTCAACTCCCCTCGGCCCTATCGACACATTGGAGGCTATTGGACCCACTAAAAACCCTAATACAACGCCATTAGTTCTCCCCACCCATTGCTTCATCTTCATTCTCTCCACCAATTGCTTAATCTTCATTCTCCCCAACCACCTGTGCTTGCGCTGCCTCGAGCACCTTCAATTATCATCATGGACAATGCCCCATGATGGTTAGATGGAGTTGGTCACCCCCTCCCCTCCTATTTGCATTTGGTTCCAATTGGTTTTAGGTTCGGTATCAATTTTATTCATATTAGGCATTTCTTTATTGCAACAGATGTCATACTATGGAAGAAGCCATTTCAATGCGAGCAACCTTGCCTTTTGGTGGCTAGGGTTGGCACCAGGACCCCAGATGATGTTGTTTGCTACTTGGGAATGGAGCATTCACCTGGACCGATGGTTGATTATTGAAGCCACTATTTGTCACCTTCTCGGTCCATAAAATTTGACAAGAATCGTTGAAGACCCTATTTGTGGAGAGATTTTTGTGCTTTGCAGGACTAGACAGGAAGTAGACACACTTTATAGATACAAGTCCATGGACGGAGATGCTGTCATCTTCGCTACGGTTCACTACCTCTAGCTTTCAAGACCACATCAACCAATTGAGTACCTTAGCAACTGCCTACCCCTCTGACATTAAGTCTTAGAATTTGTGAAACTTTTATGTTAATGAAGTTTATATATACTGATGAAGCATGTGGATTAGTATGTATGAGTACTACATAATCGTTGAACTATTACTTCGATTGAACTTTTAATTGAATTAGTTGGTCTTGATTGTGGTCCATGTGTACACCTCTATGTAAGCACAAAGGATCCAAAACAGGCCTTCTTCTATAGGCAGATATTACCCTGAACCACCGGTGATACAATATTTCATCTTGGCGGGAGTGCGAGGGTTTTCAAGGACGTTTTGGCGTCTTGGCAGGAGGCAAAAGCATAGACAATAAAAGACCCAGGCCGACCTCTTCACTTAGAGTGTGCAACACTTTCAACCCTGACTGCTCCATGGCTACATCTAGCTCCAACTCCTAGTGGTCAGCACCATCCCAGGGCACCGTTGTGAGAAGAACACCGGCTTACAGTGGAGGAGGCTACAATGGGAGGGGGCCGCCCATCCCATGCCATGTCAACAACCACCCCTACACATACCAGCCACCACTTTTGTGTTGTTGCGGCTTGAAGATGCCTCGGTGAATTTCGTGGAGTGATGGAAACCTAGGACGTCAGTACCACAGATGTTGCAGGGCAAATAATGTAACTTGGTTTCTTTCTTGTTCATTCTGTTTTCGTAATGCAAGTGCTGAAATCCTACTGTACTTATGGTAATTTGGTTTTTTGTAGCCCAACTTAGATTGCGGGTTCTTTAGGTGGCACGATCCCCCATATGGAAAATTTCTAAGGACTTTGATTTTGAATTTACATAACAAGATTTGAGAGCTGAAGGCGGAGGCCAGTGTTACAACAAATGAATAACATTTGCAGGAGGAGGAAGAGATTATTACATAGATTGAAGAAATGGCCGGGGTTCCAACAAAGATGATGGAAGATTTCATACCATTGAGAAAGAAATGTGCTTCATGTTCTTCTTTCATCTATTTTGTACTTACCTTAGTTCTTGGCATGTTTATTGGCAAGTTGCTTAGTTCACCGCAGTAGATTCAAGTATCAATTTATGATGTATCGGACTGAAATATGTCACTTTTGTACAACTATTGTTAAACTAAATGCAAGGCGATTATCCAGGTGTTCAATTTATTGAAATGTAAATGCTAGTACATCCAAGTATTAATTGATGCATCAAACTGAAATCTATCACTATTGTACAACTATTGTTGAACTAAATGCAAGGTGATTAACCAGGTGTTCAATTTATTGAACTATAAATGATAGTTGATCCAAGTATCAATTGATGTGTTGGAGGCATCCTACTTCCCTGGACACTGGGCCCTGGTACATGGGCAAATAATTTATTGAACTATATATACACTCCTACGGTCCTACCATACCTTCCTCCCATCCATTCCCCACTCTGCTCCCTTGCTTTGCTTTACCCTGCTAGTGTCGGACGAAAAGTAGCCTCTCGCGTGCTCACTGCCCCTTCACCTCCTACCTCCTTAGTGCACAAATCTTTAGCGCGCCATACTTGCTTGTCTGCTCCATCCAGATCTAAGGTAACCGCACTGGATTTGCTCCTTTACTGGATTCTATATTCCTTTGTAGTGTTCAGTCGTCCTCTCTGCTCCTTCAAGCTAGCTACATTAATTTTTTTGGATCTACAGATGAAAATGCCTCTTCTCATTCTAGAGTTTGTGGCCTTTTACCTTCGTGGAGTGTAGCTTGTGAGCCTTATTATCCTCAGTATTGGTTCACCGAATTAGTACTTTGTGAACAAAGTTAATGAGCTAAATGAAAGTGTACCAATGAATGTGGGCAGGGTTGTAGTGGTCAGGGCTCAGGATGACATGGAGATTAATAACGATCCCGTGGACGTCGATAATGATCTGCAGGATCTTATCGAGATCGACGATGATCCCATGGAGGTCGACTAGGATCTACATGGAGAGTGATTAATTATGTAACCAATGATGTACATATGAAGGCCTTTTAACTTTTGCATAGTATTGGCCTAATTAGTATCTGCATTTTAGCTTTCAGCATGCTTGTTAGCTTGGTAGTGTCAACCTGTTTATTCGGTATGAACATATGGAACTCAAGTTGGATACCTTTCAATCCGAGGGTACTGGCATTGTGCTTTCCTTATGTTTTCTAAGTGCGCAATTTGGCTTTCTTTTAATGTAAATCTGTGTGCCTTATTATTCACCATCGAGCTCAAGTTGGCTTCCTTTCAATCTGAGTACTGGAATTATGCTTTTCTTAGTTTTCTAAGTGCGCAGTTTCGCTTTGTTTCAGTGCCAAACATTAAGATTGTGTGCCTTAGTGTTCATCACCATATCATACGGAGGTCTTCGAGTGGTAATAGGACCCAGCCATCGGTACTGATGAAATTTCCAATCCCGCGTTTGAACCCTCCCACGCGGAACTGATGAAAGCTCGATTCCTGCGTGCATAAAAGTTGCATAGAGAACCCCTACCCCAACATCCCCCCTAATCCCTCCCCCCTGCCGCCCCCTCCATCTCCCACACACACATAGCTTTTCTTGTCCTCATTGTTGTTGTTCATCATCGCTGCTCGTGCTCATCACCACTACACAGCTCTTGCTCCTCGCTGATGCACATCGCTAGCTTGCTCGCATAGTCCACCAGCATACGAGCTGCTGCTTTCACTGGTTTTGCCACTCATGCTCACCACCACCAGATCCAAAAGCAAGTGTAATAAGGCCTTACTTGTATCGCCATCCCTTCTCCTCAAAACTCATCTCCTTACTAATGTTTATTGATGCAATTCCACGGTAGGCCGGCCTCATCTCTTTGGCTAGTGGTGTCCTTCCAGATGAAGGAGGCCCGCAACATGAGGAATGTAGTGGACAGCCTCTCAGATGATGTGCTTGCCAACATCTTTAGCTACCTCCCCGCCTAGTCCTTGTACTGCTACAAGTGTGTCTGTCGCTCCTGGAGCACGTCATCTCTAACTCCTATCAACGTAAGAAGCTTTCACAAACTGTCGTTGGCTTCTTCTATGGCAGTTGGTGGAAGGGAAATCACCACTTCACCAGCATCACCGGTGAACAGCCCTCCTTGTCCTTCTTGCCCTTCCCCCTTAAAAAAGTCCTAGTCTCATATTGTTGCAACGGCCTCATCCTTTGCTGGTGTGCTAGGCCTGATTGATTACATCGCTATGTTGTCGCAATTCAGCAACCCACAAATGGTATGTACTGCCGCGTAGCATCCGTTCTGTTAGTTAGGCTCACTTAGGTTTTGACCCAATTTCCTCGCACTTCCATGTGATTGAATTTGTTGAGGTGGAGCGTGTGTGTGTAGGTGTGGAGATCTACTCATCTAAAACTATAGCATGGACCTTTAAGGAATCTAAATGGGGCGATGATAGTATTGTTCTACGTTCAAAATCGAGAAGTGTTTTTCTTAATGATTTTATGCACATGCTTAAGTACTATGTGATAATTGTTGTGGATATGGATGGAAATACATGGAGGACAATTCGTAAACTAGGTGGTGCTGAAATGTCCATCCATCAAGCTTAGGGTCACCTGTGTGTGTGCTCTGCTGATTTTCTCAATAGGTTTTGGCTTTTAGTGTGGATACTTGAAGACTATGGCACTGATAAATGGATTTTGATGCATGGTGTGGACATAGAGGATCTGTTTGGACGCATGAATATTAAAATTGGTTCTGAGCTTTGTGATGAGGAGTACAGAGTGATTACAATTCACCTAGAATGGAATTTTATTTTCCTTGTTGGGAAAGATAGAACATTGATTGCATATGACATGGACCGTAGAAAGGTTCATGTCATCCATGCCCATGTCATCCACTTTTGTAGATCAAGAGGGCGTTTTCATATGAATAGGCCTTACTACCTTCCTTATGTTCTTTTGTTCATGGAGTCTTTAGCAGAGCAGTAAATGTGCATTTTCTGCATTTCGTCGTCACGATAGTTTTTGTTTAGGTAGGGAGTCGTTTTCATTCTATATATGTATAGGCCAATTTTAGCTTGTTAACTAAAGGAATGGTACATTTAATGTTATTAATTCTACTGCTTTCTTTAGGTTGTGGATCAGAGATGAATAAGAGGGGTTCCATGGTGCATTGGCTACCAATCTGAAGGATGCACTAATTATATTCATTTTGCCTTGCAAGGAGTGCCACATAGAAGGAACACAGCTACATCATTTCAATATGTAAGTCTGTATAGATCAGTACCTTTAGTATGCTCTATGTGCTGCTTATGTTAGGACATCAGTTGAGAAAGATGTTATGGTAGCATCCATTGTTATTGTAAACAATTGTTTATGAACATGATTTATGGATGTAATGATTATATATATGTATGTTTTGTGTTCATGAAGCTATTAAGGGCCCAGTTGAATTAGTATCTATTGTGAAACCAAATGAAATTCTATCACCATCGGATGTAAGCGACATTCATTGTTTTGTTATCACCACCGTCACTATACATATGATGCGGCAGGGATCAAAAGAATACCACTGTCGAATCATTTAGTAATCCAACACTGACTAAACGATCATCAAAGGTGGATCATGGTGCAAGGCGATGGTGACCATGACCTTTGTACTGGTGGTTCATACGCTAAAGCAACGGTGGTGTTAACCTATACACAGATGTCTTGGCCGTCGAAGCGATAATGAACCCACACCACTGACAGTCGGGTCGAAGTACAAGGCGACGGTGCTAGTGACCACTACACAGGTGGTTGATGTGCCCACATGACTATTTTGATAGCCTTGACACTGGCGGTTCATTTGCATATGGTGGTGTTAGTGTATATCCATAGCCGGGTCGAGCTCCAATATGACAGAAGTAAGGACCTTATCACGGACGGATGATAAGCCAATGCGGTGGTGTTGTGTACTTCCTAGTCGATCCGAGATAGCGATGGTGCTACGACTATCACTACTAACAGCTTACTACCGAGGCCAAAATTGGACTGCTATGTGGGTTACAACGCGACTATGAAGGGTGCGAATGTAGTATGAAGACACATATCAATTGGTGACCCCTTTCAATCATTGAAACCTGCTAAGCCACCTGCTATACCACTAGCAAGGAATCACCAAAGGCCTTAACATGTTTCACCTCTATGGAATGCAATATTTCCAAGCCGAATAAAAGAACTTCACATTCGGCTTGAATGTTGGTGCAAATGTAGTTTTAAATCGGCTTGATGTCTCAAACAGCACCATTGTGAGAAGTAATGACTATGCCAACACCTTGACCCTTTTTGCAAGCCAATTAATCGAAACAAAGCCTCCATGGAGTAGAAAACAAGTAATTGATCTCATCTTCTAAATCAATTCCATGCTCAACAATCAAATTGATGAGGATTTGACCTATCAAAATACTCAATAGCTCAAGAGCCAAATCACAGTCAATTAATGCGTATGCCCATTCACCAATCTACTAAGGATTGGCCGATGTAACATGTGCTTAACATTGGCCTAGCAAGCCATCACGCGTGTACTAGATCAATTAATGTTTCAATTCAGCACCTGCATAGTACAGCACTAAGCATAATTTAAAGCATGGGCATACCTTGTCTTAAGATCAAGAAGACATGTATCAACATGGATGATAGCATATCTTTTCCTTTTGTCTTCTTGAGTCAACACAACACCGATACACCCTCTTCGGCAATAATATATAAAGTGAATGGAGCTCCACTCCGAGATGCATGAAGAACCGTTGGTGTTGATAGAGAATCCTTGAGAAGCACGATTAACTTAATTTATAATTGGCTTCTAAATTTTGTCCTGCATACGTTGACTGTGGTCTAATGCCAAACCCAACGCCAATTTGCTCATATGGGTTGGCCGATGCAATCCCCTTTCCAAACAAAATTTACACTACATGATGATATGGAGTCGATCATCAATCGGCTCTAGAGAAACAGGAACAAAGCCTCCTCTAATGACTCAAAACCAGCAAGGTCTCTCCCTAACAAGCAAATCATATCATCATGCCCCCCAAGCAAAGGGGCATCAACCATGGTATAAGCCGATGAGTCTACATGGACGATCTCAACTTCATTATTCACCCACTGAATGAGGAAACGGTGCAAGCTAGAAGGCACACATCGATTGCTATTAATCCATTCGCGCCCAAGAATCAAATTGTAATTCCCTTGCACTTCTACAACGAAGAAGATGGTTGCTCCTGATAGTAAGTTTCATCAAGGCAAATCCCTTGGCCGAAATAGAATTTCCTCCAACACCTTTGACCGTCCTCTTGGTCTTAATCAGCTCCTCATCATATCCGCCAAGCTTCTTATAAAGTTAATATGGCATTAGATTTATCGTGGCTCCGTTATCCACCAACATGTTGTTGACCAACTTGCCATTAATGAAGCCCTTCACATGTAGCGGCTTGAGGTGATTCATATGGTCTGCCGGCTTCTGGAAAATAGCTTGACATCCAGAAAGCTTGTCAACACTGGTGGGGACCAGATCAACAACAGCGGGAATCAAATCAACAGGAGATGCCCCAAAGGCACCCAAGCCTGAGAAAGTCGGCTCAACCAACTCTAAAGCCGGCTTAGCCAACTGGGGGTTAGCCAGGGTAGTAGGTACTAGGGGAGTCAGCTCAGCTGACTCAGGAGTTGGCTTAGCCGACTGGGAAGTCAGCTCAGCCGACTTTGAGTAGGCAGTTGGTTCTTTCTTGCTTGATTGAGAGAAAATTGGATCCTTGTTGAAGATTTCTTTCCCCACCTTTGTTAGCCCTTCTTCCTTAAGCTTCTTGCAACGAGCACGCTGGAGTTTGTGCTTTTGTGTTCTCAACAAACCTGAAGGGCACCATGTCGGTTGGAAGTTCTCAAAAGCTGATGTGCTAATCTGGGCTTCATGATTATTAACATCAGCACCCTTTGATATCTTCTCCACATCAGATTGGTCCAGATTATCAATGACAATCGGTCCTTCGCTTTCTTTGATTGGAGCACTTCCAGGGCTGATTTTGATGACTATTTGCTCATCGGCTTTCCTTGTGGGATTAATTAGAACTTTCTTGTCCCTCAACACATATACTTGCTTTGCTGATGCCTTACCCTTTTGTTGGACCTAATTAGCAAGTTTAACCAAAATTGGCTTAATCATCCTACCTTGTTGGAGCTTGATTGGCCGTAGCTCAATCGGCTCTAAGGGACATACCATTGCTCATTGTGAGCTACACCAGCACACATCCTCCATCAGTGAGGATTTTGACGTATTAATGGGTAAGGAATCAACACTCCATCTTTACATGTGTGCTGCAATTTTTGTTTGCAACTAGCTTGACTGATTTGGGAAATCGGTCTTGCTGATTTTTTTTGTCCACCAACATTAAAATCAGTTTGGTCGACTTTTAAAGTCGGCCTAATCAATCCTCTTTGAACGAGCTTGCCCCACGAGCCCAGAAGATTTGATAGTGATCTTGAGACTCTCCAGATTGCCATTGGACTTTTCTAGCACCACCTCACGATCTAAGACTTTCTTTCCCTTCTTATGTTCTTTGGGCTCGCCGATTATCACATTCTTTCCAATAGTGGAATAGGCTAGCTCTGGTCGTATCAAGATGGTTGGATTATTTATCCCCAAAATTTCAGCCATGAAAGTGTCTTATTGCAAGGCAAAGGATGCATATCTCTGTCATGCGTAGCTTGCATGTCCAATTTTGCCTCTTTTGATTTTCAAAACCGATTAATAAATTTTTGTGAATTGGTTTGGAAAGCATCACGTGAAGCCTCAGGCATTGGAACCAGGCACGACGACTTTAGAGAGTTAGACAACACTGTAATATGAGGCAATGAAGCATATGGCGCTGTTGTCTCATCATCGGTTTGAGAAGTACAAATCAAATTGGGTGTGTATGTAGCAGTAGGAAGAATAGTCACTACTACAAAAAACTTTTTGGAGGCGGGCGTTCTAGATTTTTGGAGGCCGGCAAAGCAACCACCTCTAATCAAAGGTCACGGTTAATGCACAGACCATGGTCGTCCGCCTCGGTTAATCAATACAAAAAAAGAAAAAAAAAGAAAATCCTGTGGATAGGCCAACCGAGCCTAACCACAGGCCCGCCGAGCCCACCCACAGGCGGCGGCTGCCGCTAGCTGGATCCGTAGCTCCACTCCCTAGATCCGCCGCTTCGCTCGTCGGATCCGTCGCTCCGCTCGCTAGGTCTGGGCTGGGTTGGAGATGACCGGTGCCCGCGCGTGATGCTAGAGAAGGAGAAGACTCGGCCACACTAGACGAGGAGATTCGGGCATGGCATCACCTCCACCGGGCCCAGCGCCATGCCTCCACCGGGTCCAGCAGCCGTCGGATCCAGCGTGGAGAAGCAGATCCCATGCCACCACTGCCAGATCTCGTGCGCTGCGCCTCCACCGGGTCCTATAGCCGTCGGATCCATCGCCGGAGGAGATCTCGAGCTAGCCCCACCCGTGAAGGCAGCGGCCACCCTAGCCAGGGGCATGGCCCATCATCGCTGCGAGCGCGTCAACCTGAGCCGAGGCGTGGCCTGCCGCCATCACGAGCGTGGACCCTGCACCGGGGGCATGGCCCCTTCCCCGCGCGCCATGAGCAGTATCGAGCACGGCCCCTAGCTCGAGAGAGAGAGGAGTACCGAGAGGGAGCACGGACCAGGGAGAGGGAGCACGCCAGTGGATCTGAGAGAGAGAGAGGGGAGAGGACTGAGGGAGAGGGGTGCTCGGTGGGGAGGGGGAGAATGGGAGGGGAGGGGCGGGCTGGGAGAGAGTGGCACGGGTTCAAGCGGCTCTAGGAGAGCGTAACCCTATGTGCCGCTTATATATGAGCCCGGGGAGGATAGATGTGGGCTTTCACTTGGGCTACGAACTGGGCCACTATTTGTGGAGGCTGGCTTTATAGTGTGCCCGCTTCCGGAAATGAATTTTTGGAGGTAGTTGCTTTAAGATGACCGCCTCCGAAAATAGATGATTTTTGGATGCGGTTGTCTTAATACGCCCGCCTCCATAAATCGATTTTTGGAGGCGGCCAAAAGTGCCCGCCTTGGTAAATAAAAAAATGCCCGCCTCCGTTAATCGCAGGCATTAACAGAGATAGTTGAATTTTTTGACCGCCTCTATTAATAAAAGTGCACCGTCTTGCAAAATCATTTGTGTAGCAGTGAGTGCTAACCCCTCCTAAATTGGTCTTATCGGTTTCAGGCGCCAAAGAGACCAATTCGGGTTGCTTTCTAAAAATAATCTTGCCATTTGGATCAATATAACAGTAAGACAACCTCTTACTAGGAGGTATAGTGCTAGCCCCTCCTAAATTGGCCCTATCGGTTTCAGGCGCCGAAGAGGCTAATTTGGATTGACTCTTTAAAATCACCATACCATGTTGATCAAAATAATACGGCCTCTCAGTAGGAAGTTTAGTGCTAACCCCTCCAGAATTGGACCTATTAGTTTCAGGTGCCGAAGAGGCCAATTCGGACTGATTATCAGAAACAAACATGCTATGTTGATCAAGATAGTAGTGAAACGACCTCTCATATTGAGGTTGACTAAAAGCCGAGGCCGATTCGCAGTATGTGCAGCATGAGGTAAAGTAACAATAGGAGCACCTAACATCCTTTCCTCTAATTCATCAAATTTAGACATAATCCTATTCATAGCATGAAAAAGAAGAGAATCTTCGGTGGACCCATGTGCTTTTACCTCAGCTATGATTGTATACTTGATGATGCTCTCCTGACCCATTGGACCGGTGAACTCGCCGTTGCAACCGTTGTTCCACATCTTGATAAAAGGGGATCAAGACCAAATGCTATCAGCCTTTTGGACCAGATGCAACGGTAATGATAAACACAAGAAGGATAGATTGGAACCAACGAATAGGCTAGGTCAAAAAGATTGGCTATAGGAGATAGCCAAACCCATCGTTCCCCAGCAGAGTCGCCAAAAAGTGTGTTGACGCTTAATTAGGCCACACACTCGATAAGGAGCTAGATCGCTCGATGTAGGGCCTAGCTGATTTTGGGATCGGTCGGCGCCTAGGGGATGTCCACACCTGGACCTTAAGCCTCCAGCGATGAGCGCGATACGCAAGACACGTCGCCGGAGGAGCCTCGCCGGGAGCGCGATACGCAAGACACGCCGGCGAGGTCTCTTTAGACCCGAAACCCCACACGCCCCGGAGGGACCCCGTCGGGGCGTGCGGCAGCTATGGGCTGCCCTAGCCGGCCTGACCGCTCTAGAGCGTCGTCGTCGTTGATCCTCCAGCCATGTAGCACCAACGAAGAACGAGGAGAAGAGGTAGAGGGGAAGAGAGGGTAAAAAGAGGTAGTAGATTGATTTGTTCTGTTTTTGTGTTGATTGGATAGATGAGAACTCAATCGGCCATGATCCTCTCATATATATATATGAGGTTGGGCTTATTCCAGTAGGAAATCTCTCCAAGCCTTATTTTTCAAGTTTCCCACGAGTTTGGAATAGTTGAGATTGTGTTTGGACTCTCCCTGATTCGGACTGCGAAAATCAGAAGTTCTGACAGGGGGTCAGAAGTTCTGATTTTCGTGTAAAGCTAGCACCTCTAGGCGAGCATTAGAAGTTCTTACAGGGGGTCAGAAGTTCTGAGTTTCGCGCAAAGCGAGAACTCCCATGCGAAAGTCAGAAGTTTTGGTAGAGGATCAGAAGTTCTGATTTCCGCATAAAGCCAAAACTCCTATGCGAAAGTCAGAAGTTCTGGTAGGAGGTCAGAAGTTCTGATCTTCGCACAATGAACAATTTTGGTTGTCAACACTTTGTTACCTGTTAAAGATATGTCCTTAAGACTATCTAGTAGGTCCAGCCCGCTGTCAAACTCCTGCCTAGAGAGGCTCCTTTCAAAATCCATCACCCAGGATCCCTCCTCCGAGCAATCTGCCACTGAACAGGAAGGCAACCATCTTGAAGACATTCTCATATGAAATATTCAGAGGAACCTACTGAAACCAGCGGTCTTCCCAAAACATGCAATATTTGCCATTTCCCACTCTGTACACAGCTCCTCATTTGAACTGGTGCCTGACCTTGTGTATCCCTTTCCAGAACCAGAACTAGGAACCCCCCCCCCCCCCCCCCCCCCCCCCCCCCCCCCCCCCACCCACCCAAAAAAAAAGCCTCCTTCATCCAGATATTTAGCTTCAAGAATTTTGAACCATAGCTCATCAGGTTCTTGAATTTTTTTCCAAATCCACTTAACTAGTAGGCATTCATTCATTATCTTTGTGTTTATAATTCCCAAGCCACCCTGGTCTTTGGGTCTGCTAACCATTTCCCACCTAGCCATGTGGTATCTAAATTTTTCTTCAGCACCTTGCCAAAGGAATTTAGCTCTAATGCTGTCAATTTTCTTGTGGATCCCATCCTGAAGAAGATAGAAGCCCATACAATATAAAGGTACACTACTTATAAGCACGAGTTGGTCAAAATCTGTCTCCCACCAGAAGTTAGGAATTTGCCCTTCCAAGCATCAAGTCTCTTGACCATTTTCTGAGTCACAGGAGCAAAGGCCCCCATGGCTAGGTGATGTCACTAATTGGGATCCCCAAATACTTCATGGAAGGACCCACAAATAGCAGTTAAGCATATATGCCAGATTCTCCTTTTCTTCCCGTGACACTACAAAATCTGGCCAGCGCCTCACTTTTATGGTAATTGAATTTTAAGGCCAGTTAGCCACTCAAAGCATTGCAAGATCAATTTTAGATTTCTAACAGATTGCTCAGAAGTATCAACCATACATTGATAGATTTAGATTTAGGAGCAACTAAAAGAATTCACCATACATTGCTGTAGGAATTAACGATGGCTTTCAAATTATTATTATGGAGGATGGAGTATTTACAATTTTATTATAATTTGAGATGCGTATTGGACAACTCAGAAATTACAGTAAGCACTCTTCTCGTGCAAAAGACCAGAAGTATTAAAATGTAAGATCCAAAATTTCTAAGACTATGCACAACTTTTTTAAAGTAAAACTAATAAACATGGAAAAGTGGAAATCAAACTAATTAAAACAAATCAGTACATCATCCATGCGACCCATTGATAAAGACAACTAATAATGATATTACTTGAAACTATCGATACAAACTCATAGTTCACGCCTTCTCATCAGGGTTGGGGAACCAGAGCATCTGTGTTGGATATTTCCAGTTGTATCTTGTGTGTGTGGTGAGCTTGTAAGGAAGATTTCCAGTGAGATATGATGGTATTGCCAAAAACGATGTACAGATGTAACGCCTATCAAACGAGGACAACCGGTAGTTCTTCGCTTGTTATTTCAGTTTATTGTTTGCATTCTTTGCACTTTTCTTCACCCTGTAAATATTCAGACTTTGTTCTCTACTGAATGAAAAGGCACCTGCCAGTTCCATTAAAAAAATGGCATTGCCAAAGGAGGTGATTAATCACAGAACCCATATTATAATATACGTTCTTTATTTATTTTTAGAATGAAATTAGGAATGATTATGAAATAGGAAATTCATATTTTTTTTAGAATTATTATGAATCTATTCCAATCGAACATTGAGTAATCAAATCCTTCAATTCATTGTTTTCGAGATATTTTAGAAAGTGGATTAATCAGATAAGGATAAAGGGAGAGTCCCATTCTACATGTCAATGCTGACAACAATGAAATTTCTAGTAAAAGGAAAACCTGTCGACATTATAAGTCATGAGGGTTCAAGTCCCTATCCCCAAACCCTCTTTTATTCCGTAATCATAGTTGTTGTCCTTTTTGTTCTTTCATCAATGGGTTTAAGATTCACTAGCTTTCTCATTCTACTCTTTCACAAAGGAGTGTGACAAGAACTCAATGAATCTTACACTTTATTAAATGCATGTGATAGTGGACGGCATGACAAACTAATGCCGTGTCAATACTGCTAGTAGATGGCGTGACAAAGGAACAGTCACTAATCTAAAAAAAAGGAGCAGTCCACTGGCGTGTCACGTCTATCACAAAGGAGCAGTTCACTAACAGTATGAATTATTAGAAGCAGACAAAAGTTTGAGTCACTTGATAGGAAGACCTGATGTGGAGGCAGTATTACTGCTAGTAGATGGCGTGACAAAGGAACAGTCCACTAATCTAAAAAAAAGAGCAGTCCACTGGCGTGTCACGTCTATCACAAAGGAGCAGTTCACTAACAGAACTCCCTCCGTCCCAAAATATCTGTTGCTTTCGTTTTTCGAGAAATAACTTTGATAAAATATATATTAAAAAATATTAATATTTATGGTACATAATTAGTATTATTGGAAAGATCTTTGAATCTAGTTTTTTAATAAATTTATTTGGAGATACAAATATTGTACGTATTTTCTACGAATCGAGTCGTAGCACGGAAACAAAAAAACGATAGAGTATGAATTATTAGAAGCAGACAAAAGTTTGAGTTACTTGAAAGGAAGACCTGATGTGGTGTCACGTCTATCACAAAGGAGCAGTTCACTAACAGTATGAATTATTAAAAGCAGACAAAAGTTTGAGTCACTTGATAGGAAGACCAGCAGTTTTTTCATCATAATTAATTAGTAAAGAAATAAAAACTAGCTTTCGCTGAGTATATATAGGAGTGAATGACCCTGCGGCCTTGCAAGTATTCGCTCCTAGCACCAAACTCAAAACAATGGGAAGTTCTCGCTTCTTTCTCACCCTTCAACTCCTCCTTTTAAGCTCCTTTTGCTCAGTTCGTCTTTCCAAACCATTTACCACAGCCAAAACTGATTTTTTTGCACTTCTATCCTTCAAGTCCCTCGTATCAAGCGACCCACTTGGAATATTGTCGTCATGGAATGGTTCAGTGCACCACTGTCTCTGTCCTGGGATCAAGTGTGGCGGCCGCCATTCTGATAGGGTCGTCACTGCTCTCGTCCTAAGCTCCAGCCGTCTTTCAGGTCAGATATCCCCATCTCTCTCGAACCTCTCCTTTCTTCAGGAGTTGAGGCTCTCTGACAACCACTTTACGGGAATCATCCCAGAGGAGCTAGGGCAATTGAGCAGATTGCGCAACATGAATCTGCCTGTGAATTCCCTTGGTGGTAATATACCATCAACTCTCGGAAACTGCACCAGGCTACAGGACCTAAATTTGAGGCGAAATAATCTCCAAGGCACCATCCCTAACAGCCTTGGCTTGTGCAAAGAAATTGTTTACCTATTACTGAACTCTAATAACCTCACGGGTAACATCCCACCAAGCCTTGGTAATCTAACTAGGCTCCTACTGTTTCGTCTAGATGTCAATAATTTAACTGGCACTATCCCTGATTCTCTCGGCCAGCTCCAAGCCCTCGAAACCATTTGCCTTAATGAAAATAGTATTTCAGGTGAGATACCAAGTTCCTTGTACAATATTTCATCTATGCAGGTCTTCCAATTAGCTTACAACCAGTTCAGTGGAAATCTTCCTTCGGATATCGTCGCTAATTTCCCAAACTTGTTGGCACTTGTAGTATTTGCAAATCAACTACAAGGACCAATCCCGAATTCCTTATCCAAATGTTCGGAGTTACATATGATTGCAGTTGCATATAACAAGTTCACAGGTCCAATGCCTTCCAGCATAGGAAATTTACAAAACCTTGAGACTTTTGAGTCTGCATCAAATTTACTAGAGGCCACTGCACCTAGGCAATGGAATAATTTTATGGATGCACTAACAAATTGTACTGGTTTACAAGTATTGGACCTTGGAGATAATCAACTCCAAGGATTTATACCCAGTTCCGTAGGTAATCTTTCAAGCGATCTTTACTTTTTCAGTTTGCAAACTAATCTTATCTCTGGTAACATCCCTGCTGATATTGGGAAACTAACTGGCCTGACAAGAATTCAGCTGTCCAACATGCAACTTAGAGGCACTATCCCACAAGAAATTGGCAGACTTTGGAGACTTGAAATGATAGATCTAGCAAATAACACCATTTCAGGAGAAATTCCACCGACTTTTGGCAACCTTACCAAGATGACCCGTCTCTTCCTCCAAAACAATGAACTTGTAGGGAGTATACCACAGGAGCTAAGTTCGATGCAAGCCTTAGAATCAATCAACCTGTCAACTAACAATTTTTTAGGAAATATTCCAAAGGAAATTATGCTTCCCTCCCTTTCTCTAGCCATGGACTTGTCACACACAACCATCTTAGTGGTCCACTGCCGCTAGAAATAGGCAAGATGAACAATGTACAAAAGATTATCTTATCAAATAACAAATTATTCGGTGACATTCCAAGCACCATCGATGGGTGCCAGATATTACAGACACTCTATCTTGACAGAAACATGTTTCAGGGTTCTTTCCCTTCATCCTTCAGCAACATGAAAGCACTGCTGGACCTTAATCTGTCCCATAACAATTTTTCTGGTCCAGTGCCACAATTCAACGATCAGATGGAGCTCCAACATCTGGATATTTCTTTTAACAATTTCGAGGGGAAACTACCCATAGGAGGAGTGTTCAAAAACATTACTGCAGTGGATGTAAGAGGTAATCCCAATATTTGTGGTGGACCACCACAAATGCACCTGGATGTGTTGCACATATCCAAACACAAAAACAACATCCCAGGAGAATCATTGCAATAATCTGTATAGCTGCTGCATTAGCATGCCTATGCACAGCCATATTGTTCTTTGCTATTCGATACCATAGAAGGCCAAAAAAGAATCCAGCCTCCATTATGAACTTGAAATTTGAGCATAAGAAGGTGTCGTACAATGACATATTCAAGGCAACCGTGGGTTTCTCCTCGGTTAACCTGATTGGAAAAGGCACATTCGGAACTGTGTACAAAGCCACCATGACATTTGAGAATCAGCCAATAATTGTTGCCACAAAGGTAATAGATCTAGAACAACATGGTGCTACTGAATCATTCTTCAGAGAATGTGAAGCATTGAGAAATATTCGCCACCGTAACCTTGTTAAAGTCCTCAGTTCATGCTCTAGTACAGATCACAATGGTAACGATTTCAAGGCTCTAATTTTCGAGTTCATGCCAAATGGTAGTTTGGAGACATGGTTACATACTAGAGCATGTACTGATAATAGATCATTGGAAGCTCTGAGGCTAATCAAGAGGATGGACATAGCTATTGAAGTTGCCACAGCACTAGACTACCTCCACCATCACGGAACTGTGCCAATTGTCCACTGTGATTTGAAGCCTAGTAATGTCCTTTTGGATGAGGAAATGACTGCACATATTGGTGATTTTGGATTAGCAAAATTTTTGGTTCAAGAAGGTATGATGTCTTCTCAGTCAGCAACAAGCATGGGCATGCATCAAGGGTACCATTGGCTACATTCCTCCAGGTACAGCCTTCTCTACTAATATACGTAGTTTCCTCAGTATCATCCTTTCTCAATTGTTCTTAAGAACAATAGATCAACCTATTTACCCTTTACAACTTTGTCCGGTCCTTATTTATTTTGGAAGGTCTGTAGTTTATGAGTTCTTTTTTTTCATTTCTTGGAAAGTGGACCAAACAGTATAGCTTTCATTCCCCTTTCTTTCTTTATTCTTTCCACTATTTCCCTGAGAATAGATTATATTTATGTCAAATTATGTGATCATTTGAAGCTATAATTCTGCTATTGATATCTTGCGATCTCTGACTAATTATTTCAAGGTGGCTGTTTTGTACACTTGTTCAGAGTTTTTATTTAATAAAATTTCCTGTAGGGGCGCAAGCCCCTCCAGCATTCTCAAAAAAAAAAAAAAACTAATTATTTTCGTTGTCAGAGTATGGCATGGGGGGTCAAGCATCAACACAAGGAGACGTGTATAACTATGGCATTCTGCTGCTTGAGATATTTACCGGAGTGAGTCCCACTGATGAAATATTCACAGATCGATTCTGACAAAATAATGGAAATAGTTGATCACAAACTGATTCTGACAAGTGGAGAAAAAGAGACTGAAGATAATGCCTATGAGCCAGGAAAAAATTATGAATGCTTACTTTTGGTGACACAATGTGCACTCATGTGCTGCAAAGAGTCACCAAATGAACGCATTAGTATAAAAGAAGTTGACAAAGAGTTAAACTCAGCACGAGAGAGAAGCTATTGGCATGAGAGAAAAATTAACAGATTAGCGGGTGTAATATTGATAAGTTTCTATATTTGGAGAATCATTGTGCTATATATATAGAAAATTATTGCAAAACTGTTTTCTTCTGGTAGTAAAGGATAATTGACCTTCTTTTGGAGTTAGGTTTCCTTTACGCTTCATTTTTAGGATTTCCGTTCCCAAGTCATATGATCCATGTTGACTAGGTAATTGTATTTCCATCTATTTTTTCTTGAGGTGGGCTAGTGTCTTGTAAGCAGCGTGAATGTGTGATAGTAATAGTATGTATAAAACATCCGCAACAAGGATGATTTCAGCAATGCCAGCATTAATGATGAACACATTCATACTAGTCATATCTCGTGTTTTTGTTATAAAAAGTTTTCCAAATGCGCTCGTTATAGAAAATTTTCAGGTTTTCTAGCCTATTTTTCTCGAACTAAATCCATCTTTGAAAGCTTCTGCAGATATTTTTTTTGAGCTTTAAATGCTGTATTTAGATTTACCGTGTTCCAATCTTTCTCTAATATGACTTTTATTGAAAATTTTAAAAGTCAAGAGATTTTTTTTGTGGTTTTAAAATTCTTATCACTACTTAAAAGAGCATTTGTAGAGCCGCCTCTTTTTTAGGGCCGGCTCAATCTAAAGCCGTCTTTAAAAATGGTTCCCAAAACGAGCCATCTCAAGATATGCATTTGTAGGGACGACTATAGATCTATCCACCCCACAGATTGATTTCTAGAGACAGCCGGATCTACAACTGCCTCTAAAAATATATTCAACTTTGAGTTTGTTTAAACAACCTCAGATCGAGAACGACAAAAACAAATGTTGTAGATCTCAAAAAGTTATACAACTTTCATTAAATTTATCTATTAAGGAAAAATTACGTTTAAATTTCTCATATTTAAAATTTGATCCAGTGGTGACAGGAACATGTACGCGCATTGCTGCTGCATTAGCCATAGCTATAGCTAGCTAGTAGCAGTAGCAGCCTAGTTAGCAATGGCAGCGCCTGTGCCAGTAGTGCTCATCCTCTTCCTCCTGCAACTAGCCTCCTTGTACCCCAGCGTGATCCTTGCCAATGCGGTGCTTGGTCAGAAGGCGGGCCTCCTCGTCATAGACGACGATGAGCCGGCGGAGAATATTAATTAATACTAGCTGCCCCTACAAAATCATTTGTAGAGGTGGTTGAGGTTACCAACTGCCTCTATAAATCAGATTTGTAGGGACGGTTTGGGAACCGCCCCTATAAATTCTTGATTTGTAGAAACGGTTGGGTCTCCTATAAAGGCTCACCAGCCACCCCTATAGTGCTCTACTATAGTAGTGACAACGGCTGGGCTGCTGAGGAGTTACGCCGTGATCTTTGACGCCGACAACACGGGGACCCCGATGCATGTCTTCAGGTTCGACAACAAGATGGACCTCGTCGGGATTGGCCACAGCATCAAGTTCTTCGCCAAGGTATAATATATATAGCACCAACGCCACCTCTCATCACAATCGGAACCAGATTAATCCTGGTATGGGTGCAAAAAAAGCCACCGGATTGATCTGGTGGTGCTAACAGTGGAGCACCAGATCATGTGCCAAGGAGAACACTTACATGTAATGCTTGATCCAGCTCTCTTGACATTCTAAGCAATCCAACACACTTGTGAGCCTCGATCCAAGAACACCTCCCGCTCATCTCTTGACTTGTGCTTGATCCAAGTGAGATTGAGAGAGATCTAGTGCATTTGCTTTGTTAAGTTGCATCTGGTGACACTAGTTCTTCGATTGGGCTGCGGTTTTCTTGTCATTGTTGGTGGTTTCCGCCATCTAGATGGCTTGGAGTAGCTGTGGTCATTGAGGGGAGCGTTGGTGATTGTTCTCCACCTCCAACCGGTGATTTGTGAGAGGTATTGATCCCACATGCGGAGCTGCAAAGGGATACTATAGTGGAATGATCGTGGCTAGTTAAAGTGCACCATTTGATTGATTCCGCGGCACCAAAGTTGTGGGTCTAGTTTGTCACCCTAGTTAGCACACGGATCATTACTTGGGGACTCACAAAATGTGGTCGTAGGTTGCTAGCAAGCAACCAAACTGCAGGGATAAATCATTGCGTTGATCACTTGTCCTTGTTGGTTTGCTACTACTCTCGCTTTCATTTACTTTCATATCTCTTGCTTGAGTGCTAGTTGCATGGTAGAGTAGCCTGTAGTTAGTAATAGCTTTAGTAGTAGAGTAGCTTGTTCCTTAGTTGCTCACTAGTTTAGCTACCTATCTAGTGTTGCTTAGTGTAGCTAGTAGCTTTGTGTGCATGGTGTTGTGTTTTAGACTAGAAATCACTTGCTACTAAAATTGTGTAGGAGCTTTGCTTTGGTGGTGTAGAGCTCGAGCAAGTAGTGGCTATTAGGATAATTTCTTAGACTAATCACATTTGCTCGTGTTGTGGTTTTGTGGAAGAAATTTTTATAGGCTATTCACACAACCCCCCCCCCCCACCTCTAGCCATCTAAATCCTATCATAGTTGTGCTTAAAGAATTTGTGGTAAACTTTGCCAAATTGTAATCTTTTGTTGTGTATAGTGGTTTCAACATTGACATCTAGAGTTTTCTACGAGATTTGCCTATGTTGTTCTTAATACAGTGCAAGCCTATGTCTTACTCGTAATATCCTTTCAAAGATCCAAATATTGTTGCATATAATTAGGAGTATCATATTCCAACATATTTCACTCTGTAATAAGAACATTTTCCTTCCTACACTATAAAAGATAGTGGGTCCTTATTATCTGAGTTCCCTATTGAACAACATACATATATAGTTTTGAGTTTTTTTTTATTTGATTAGTATCTCAAAAATTTAAGGTTATCAAGATGTGCATAACAATTGTGATTATGAACTTTTTGAAAATGAAATGAGTTTTATTAAGAAATGGAAAAGGTTCATTTTAGTTCCTAAACTATCATATTAGTGTGATTTTCCTTTTCAAACTTTGAAACCATACATCTTACCCCATGAACTCTCAAAACCATTCAAATTACCTTTGTGATCTAGTTTGAATTAGTTTTGAAAGACATTATAGTCATTTTCTTAGTTATAAATCGAGGAAAAAAACTTGATAAGGTTTTTAAACTATAGAAAATGTCCGTAAGTTTCTAAACATTCTATAAAATCATAGAGATAAATTGGGTACAACAAATCCAAATAAAATATTTAGAGCTAGTGAAAATATATCTAGATACTTTAAAAAAAGATCTAGTTGTAGGAAACTAGAAAAATATCTAGAAAAATCTACCAAACTCCCAAAACATTCTAATTCATGTCTAAACACATTTTAAAAACTATTCACAACAAAAACATAAGACACAACATGCACAAATGCATAGCAACAAGGTGCTCAACAGTAACATATGTTGCATTCATGTTGGTCGCATGTCATATTTTTGCACATTTCCTATAGTTCAGTTTTGTCTTTGTCCTTCCATGGAAAAAATTGTAATTTGTTTATTATAATTTGTGCTAATAGATTTGGACCATTGGATGGAGATCTGATGGTTGTTAGCTGTCGTCTGAACAAATGCTAGCATATCCCATATTTTTGGCGAGCAAAATTTGTAAAATATTTTTATACATAATTAGAATGTTTTGTGAATTTTCTAGATTTTATTAAATATTTTTCTATTTTCTTATAGCTAAATCTATTTTTAAGCTTCCAGATGGTTTTTTGTGAGCTTTAAATATTTTATTTGAATTCATTGCATCCCAATCTATTTGTATGATTTTTCTCATACTGTAGAATCTTAGAGACATTTTTATAGTTTAAAAACCTTATCAAGTATATTTTTGGATTGTTTTTAACTAAAAACAGAAAGCACTGCCTTTAAAGCCACTTCAGATAAGGACAAGGAGGTATTTGAACGGTTCGAGAGTTTGGAACGTAAAATGTCTGATTTTGGCAAAGAGGAAAATCAGACTATGGCAGTAGTATAAGGATGTAAAGTAAATTTTTTCCTTAAAAAGTTTGTGCCCTTCTGACAAAATTTAGAATCTCTAGATGTATTCTAGCTTGATACATATAGTCGGCATGTTTGTTGTTGACTGCTAATAAGAGTCAGAAGACTTGTATGGCAAATACAAATAATTGATAATTCAAAATTTTCCACTCAATTGGTACACGTACTCCACATTTCCGTTATATTATGTCTTAAATAAAAGAAATTAAACTACTGGCAGTACAGATGGTTAAGACAACGCTAAAACTGTAAAGACTTGATGTCACTTAGACATTGACAGCCATCACCCAGAACGCAACCCCCGCGATCAGAATCAACAGATGGGCGCCGAAGGAAGCATGATTGGCAGCTTTGAGGACATGTGAGGGTGGCTCGGCTTCGGCCTCGTGCGTAGTCAGGAGCCTCCATAAGAGGCCCATGAGAACGGTAGCAGCAGTAGATAACACGAAAACTATGGAGGGGTTGCCGACAGAAGCATTCGTCACGCTGGGTACTGCCACAGCCAAGAATCCCGTAAACGCCACCTTGGTCAATTCCAACGGGGCCGGCTTATCCGTCGGTTGCTTTTCATTTTCGGGCTCCTTGTCCTTGTCCTCGGGCTGCTGTGCTTTACCAGCTGGATCCGATGAGGCGCTACCGCTGCCAACTATTTGTTCTGCTGGTGGCGCCTTCTGATTCTCCGCTTGTGCTCCACTTGGTCCTGCTTGCCCTTGATCCTCTTTATTCGAGGAGTCTTCCTCACAGCTGCAACGCGCTAGCAACATCAAAAGCACTGTGGCCGGAGGGAAAAACGGCAGCCACACTGCTGGTTTCAATTTCTGTGGTAGCACTTCCAATGTAATCAGGACCAGCACCGCGGCAACCGGTACAGCATGAAGAATGAAATTCAAACACCATGGCAATGTCGCGGTCAAGGTCACAGTTTTGCTTTTGCTCTTGGGGCTTGTTGTTTGCTGGCGCTTGGGCTGTGGCTCTGCGTGTTTGGAAGAGGAGGCAGAGCCCATTTCACCTACGGACTCGGAGCCAGAATTTGCAGCTCCGGCCTCCGGCTCCGGCTCTGACGGAGGAGTCCACGAACGCGGAGCCGTGCCAAACACTGTCCAGATGTTCATGAGAGACACGCCAAACGCGGTGGTGAAGAAACTGATGAGCAAGGTGCCACCAAGGAACGTTTCCTGTCCTTGTTGAGCTGTTGATGGCGTCGGGGCTGGAGGCTGAGCGGCACCCAGGAACACAGCTTGTCCCTGACTGTTTCTCAGCAGGCCTTCCAATACCACGCATTCTAGCACCAGGAACATCATGACGGTTACGCCAGCTGAGAACTCCAGCAAGTGCTCCAGTTCACTGTGGTTCTCCGCAGTGGCATCTTCAGCTGTGCCTGGATCGCAGCAGTACCCGATGACGAAGATTATGATGTTGACGACCATGACAACGATCACCATGGTCGAGCAAAATGTAACTACTAACAGAGCATTCTTGTGGAAGAGAAGTAAGATCCCGCAACCTAGGAGCATCAGTAAAACGTTAGCGACGAACAGCAGCACCTTCGTCGCAGCTTTCAGCCTTGGGGCGACATAACTGAGAGGAGGCAAGATGTCGCATGCTTCTGATGCCATCACACACAGGAAGGGTAGTATGCCCATCAATAAAGTAACTGCTGCGAGGTCGGGAAACCTTCTTTGAACAAGACCAACAAGTACTTCCAGCATCCGGATGCCCTGATACTTCCCGGCACCGGTTAAGTTGACTTTCTTGAGAACGATAGCAAGGAGCACAGGGGAAATCATAACTATGAAAGCTCCTGTGAAAGCTCGGACACGATTCCTTAGTTCTTTGTCCTGTAGAACAAACATGCATGCATGAGGGCCTCAAATTTAACCATGAGTCCATGATACATACATAGTACTCCATTCGTTCCAAATTATAAATCATTCTAAAAATCTTGAAGAGTCAAAACATCTAAAGCTTGACCAAAATTACAGAAAAAATCGTAAAGATTTATGACATCAAATATATATGCTATGGAAATATAATTAATAAAGAATCTAATTAATGATACTTAGTTGGCATCATAAATGTTATTATCTTATCATAAAAATTTAGTCAAACGCTTTGACTCTCTAAGATTCTTGAATGACTTATAAATTGGGATGGATGGAGTATTATTTATGTCTGTTATTAAAGTTACAAGTGCAGAAGCACAAGTTGCTTGATGAGCTAACCGACACAAAGGTAAAAAGATTCCTTTCTCTGGAACGCTTTATACTGTATACTAGGGTTCGTTGATGATGAGCTAGTGACCTCAAAAAACAACAAGACTCCGACCTCTTGCAAGGTAAACACTATCCTTATAGTATTTATTTATATTAGGAAAAAGTACTCACTATTTCAATGGTAATACTTATACCTGCATCTTATTGTTCTTTCCACTTGTATCTTGGGAAACCCCTTCGATCTCCACCACTGAATGACTTGTATATGGGCTGGATCCGGGTATAACCCTCCTCTATGTTTCTTTACTCCGTGTTCACTGCAGACGTGACATCGTTTTCCAGGTTAATTTGATAATAATGCCAATATGCCTCCGACGGATATGCATACATACGAATCTTAGCTGAGTATGCACAAACAAAATGAACTTGTTTGGATAAACACATTCTCTCCAAAACATCGATGTTGTCCAAGAAATGTCAACTGATGAAGACGAAATGAGTACCGTACCATTCTCAATAACGCCAAAACAATATTTCAGATCTGCTACATTTAGGGCGTGTTTGGGACCGCGGTTACCCACCGCGCGGTGCGGTACGTGTATCGCGACGCGAGGGCCGCGGTGCCGAAAATGCAGACGCTAGTTCATTTGTGCAGTTCCGATGCCGTGTGCGGGGAAAAGAATCATCGCACCGTGGGAGCGTTTGGCGTGATTCTCGGATTGTTTTCACCGCCGCCGCAAGAAACGCGGTCCCAAACACGCCCTTAGTAATCTCTCAATCAATCAAATGAAAGAATCAAGAACAAGCTAAGGTCAAATTTAACGTCAAACATGCATGCTCAAAAAAACAAGGGGGAGGGAGTGTGAATGGGAGATGTATTTTGTTGGGATCAGCTTGTTTGTACCTTCACACGATACTGGTGCGCCTAGGCAGAATCAACAGGAAGAAGATTGGGGCTATCACCGATGCGTAGTGTAGCTGTGCAGGTAGAATCAACTATAGCGCGCTCTCTCTCTCTCTCTCTCTCTCTCTCCCTCTCTCTGTGTGTGTGTGTGTGTGTGTGTGTCTGGCTCTCTGAGACAAGCTAGGCTTCAGATGAACTGGGGCACATCTTTAAGAAGAGAGTGCAGGGTCCTAAAGAAGAAGAAGAAGAAGAGAGTGCTGGGGAAAATAAAGAGAACTTTCCTGGCAGTGGCAGAACTACGGTGAGGTTCGTGTGGGCTAGCTACTTCGAATGAGTCAACAGCTTATTAGGATCCACTCAAATGAACACGGAACTTCCATACTCTCAGACGCGGACGAACACGGAACTTCCATACTCTCAGACACGGACGGAACATCACTCGGAAAGACATTACCTACTACTACTAATCACAAATTCGCGGGGACAGCGAATACGCGGTGCACCCGACCATCCATACGCGGCTAGCTACTGAACACGTACGGAGACATTACCTACTACTACTAATCACAAATTCACTATAGACATAGTACGTAGATAGATTATGGAACAGAATAAGTGGTGCAAGACATGGAAGGGGACGCCCGAATATATATATATATATATATATATATATATATATATATATATATATATATATATATATATATATATATATATATATATATATATATATATGGAGAGGCTATTCAGTAGCCGGCTACAAAATAAGTTATTCTGTAGCCACCTCCATTTACTATAATTTTATATACTAATTTACTATAATGTCAATACATATTTACGATAGTTGGGTTACTATAACACATGGGGATATTTACCATAACGTTATATTAAACCACTTAGTAAGGGATATTTACGATAGTTGGGTTACGATAGTTGAGTTATGATAATTACTATGTTAATTTACGAGATTATAGTAACTCCTTACTAAGTGGTTTAATATAACGTTATGGTAAATATCCCCATGTGTTATAGTAACCCAACTATCGTAAATATGTATTGACATTATCGTAAATTAGTATATAAAATTATGGTAAATGGAGGTGGCTACAGAATAACTTATTCTGTAGCTGGCTACTGAATAGCCTCTCCCTATATATATATATATATATATATATAGGGAGAGGCTATTCAGTAGCCAGCTACAGAATAAGTTATTCTGTAGCCACCTCCATTTACCATAATTTTATATACTAATTTACGATAATGTCAATATATATTTACTATAGTTGGGTTACTATAACACACAGGAATATTTACCATAACGTTATAGTAAACCACTTAGTAAGGAGTTACTATAATCTCATAAATTAACATAGTAATTATCGTAACTCAAGGTGGCTACAGAATAAGTTATTTTGTAGCCAGCTATAGAGTAGTAGTTATATATATATATATATATATATATATATATATATATATATATATATATATATATATATATATATATATATATATATATATATATATATATATATATATATAGAACTACTATCATGTAGCTGGCTACAGAATAACTTATTCTGTAGCCACTTTGAGTTACGATAATTACTATGTTATTTTACGAGATTATAGTAACTCCTTACTAAGTGGTTTAATATAACGTTATGGTAAATATCCCTATGTGTTATAGTAACCCAACTATCGTAAATATGTATTGACATTATAGTAAATTAGTATATAAAATTATAGTAAATGGAGGTGGCTACAGAATAACTTATTTTGTAGCCGGCTACTGAATAGCCTCTCCCTATATATATATATATATATATATATATATATATATATATATATATATATATATATATATATATATATATATATATATACGTGGGCCCCACCAGGAGGGGACAAAGAGGCTGAGACACCACACAAGACGACGACGACGACGACGACTTGGACGACGACTTGAACCCCATCCCATAGGCTAAACACGGAACATCCGGGCTGGCTAGCTTGGCATTGGCTATCCCAGATCAGATCCCACCCCGCAGCACCGCCGTGTGCGGTGTGCCCCCGCAACCTGTGCACTCACGCTCCTCCGCGTGCGCGCGACTGCGCGGCATGTTACCCAGTCTTGTTTGTTTCCCGCTGTTAGGCGCTAGAACTCAGACGGTCCCCCGCACATCGCATGCATACGCATTGTTCAAGGTTCGTCCGCCACTCTTCCTCCTCCTTTGGCCACCACAGCACAGCAGGTCTTAAGTCCACGCCTCCGATCCGCTGGTAGAGAACAACGCTTGTATTGGTCCCATAGCCGCGCTCCAAACGGCGCCATCGATCTGTCTCAGGTGGGACCGCAATTACGCCCATTACATCCAGCTGCGCCGTGTGCGTGCACAGTTGTTCATCGACTCCGGTGAGCTAGCCACCATCCCCTCGACGACGTCCACACCTTATTATTACCAAGGCCGGACGCTGGTAGTAGCTAGGGACCTAATATAACCACCAGCTACTTCTTGTTTTTTGCAGCCTACCGCATAGCATAGCCCGAGAGCTCATGCTCCAGAACGACGGAGGGGATTCTCCGCTACCGCCGCAGATCTGGGTCGCCTAGCCGTTCTGGTGCGTTGTCACACGACCGTGATTCACAAGGTGAGCTTCTCTATTAGGCCCTCCCCCTCCCGCGCCGCGAGTGTTTGATTGTTAGTTGGCCGCCGTGCGCTGCCATATCATCGTATGGCCGTGGCCGGCGAAACTCTGGCTGCCTTTGCGCACCTGGCAGCCATGCTTTAATTTGCTCCTCTTCTCTACCCATGTCCCATGGGTCACCACATCTTAGGCCACTTCCCAAGCTAAGGGCACCCGCAACGGGCGTTAGATGTACCGAGAGTCGATACATACATCGTCTTTTCACGCAAGGTATGGGGTTCATCGACGTTCCTGCCTCTCCTCCCGTCTCTCTACTTTCCTCTGTTTACCATGGACTCGAGCAGGATCTAGATCCATTGCTACAGGCGCGATCGTCGGCCCGGGCGGAGCTCGGACACCGTGCGCCACCGCTTGAGGAAACGCGGCCGTCAGTGAGGGCTGCAGGACCTAGGCCACCGCGTAATGCTAGGTGAGGAGGAAGAAGAGGGGTTACAACTCCTGGCAAGGGTGGGCAGGCCAGGTGCAGCGCCTACCGCCGGCCGCCAGGCAATCTAGACACAGACCTTGGCATGGCTCCCGTCGCTGGCCGCGAACAAGTTTGGGCACAGGCATGGCCCCCGCCGACGGTAGCTGGCTGGCACCTTCCACGCGACTTGGTCATGAGAATTGGGGAGGAGAACGATGGAAGCTAGAAGAAGATATATAGAATATGGGGGAAAATCTCTTCTCTGCACCTAAAAACGTATACGATCCGATTACAAAGACTACCGAGTACGTATGCTATCCGGCCACGTTCCTACCTAACGCTTGCGTTTGATATGTGGTCATCTCACGTTAATATGTTATACTCAAACGAGCTTTAAATATTATAAAAATCTTATATGCAGGACGATATATTACTTCCAACACAATTACGTTTCAACATAGCCAGGACAAGATTTGGTAGAATTAGTATAATGAACACGGTTGTTAAGGTATGAAATAAGAGTTTCAATTCCATATCGAAACTTGAATATTTGGTCAACAACGATAATTGTGTAAAAATGGATTGTTCTGAACATTCAAAACATAAATTATCGTCGTATTATTTCGTTCCCGTGTAACGCACCGGCATGATTCTAGTAATAATAAAATAGACATAATAGGTGAGACCCATAGTAATGTTACGCAAAGTCTAACTTGTTTGGGAGTCTGATATTTATCCTAAAAACCCTTGTAAATTACAGCTCCTAATATTTTTCCAACTCAATCTAGAATTAACCGTTTGGATGGCCGTTGACCCTAATTATATTACATCCGGTTTGAGGCAAAACCGTCGGATTAAAACAATCTCCTCACCACGTCTGTAAAAAATACGATAACTATCGTGGCCTCCTCCCTCCCGCTCGCTTCGTCTCGCGTCATTGAGAGAAGCCTGCTGCGGCGGCGGCGAAGGTAGCAACTAGCACAATAACAGCAGCGAGGTCTCCTCCTCCCGGCGCTGGCGGCATCACGGCCTTGGCCTCCTCGTCCACCCACCCCGAGCATCGTCAGTTCGTCACTCATCCGGCACATGCGCGAGATCGAGACCGTGAGACCCGCCACACCCGGTTGCGCCGCCGCGTGAACCCGTGGCCGCGGGGGCGGAGGCAGAGTATTCCGGCGCGTTCTTTAGCCGGCTGGTGCCTCGTGAGGCTGCCGGAGCGGGAGCTCTATGGCGCGTCTGTCCCGCCGTCCCGGCGGACATGGCATCGGTGGCCCAGGGCGTAGTCCCTGTGGTGGCGGCGGAGTATTGAGTTTGGATTGAACAACGGGGCCAGGAGGTACGTAGGAGACTATCCATTGATGAAGCTCAGCTTTCATTCGAATTATGTGCAGATCGAATACTTGCGTTTGGATATTGATTTCACAATCCCTTCTCGCGAAGTACAGACTTGGCTACTGCGTCTGCATTCTTTTTTTTTCCAGGGTTGAGAAATAATTCATATGAACCAAACACAATTTTCCAAGGGAAAAGATTTACAAGAGGTTTGTTGTGCACATGAAAATACAATCGGAAGTCATTTCCAGGTGAAAAGAATCACAAGGCTATACCAAACATGCCCAATCTTTTGCACTCTCTATAAATGAGTTGGTACTGACATGCTAACTGTCGTGGGTATCCTAATTGGAGTTTTACTTTTATCTGCATTTAAGAAAGCACCATACATGCATATATTTGCTGACACGGCAACATCGAGAAGAAATGAGTTTTGACTCGCTTTATAACTTTAATTAATTGCCTATTTAGTAGAGCTCCGGCTCCCGCTAAAATAGCTTTAGTTATGGCTTTACCTGTAGAGCTGATTCACTTGAGGAGCTGAACCTGTTTTTCGAACTGTTTGGTAAAACAGCTTCTCCTTCTCATAAAAAAAGATGAAAGGTCCAAAATACCTTTATTTTTCTTTTCCTTTTTTTTCTCTCCTTTTTTTCTCTTTATTTATTCTCTCTCTCTACCTTATCACCAATACGGCAATGCATGCAGACCCGCCTGACGCCTGCCTTATCCTTACTCTCTCCCGTGGCCTCCTGTTCCTATTCCCCACGCCTCCGAGGACCGAGCCACGAGCGGCAGCTTGCCGAAGTAGCCCGAGCACGTGCGGCTGACCGGGGGCGCTCGAGCACGCACCCGTGGCCGCGAAGGCCAACGCCACGCCGCCTCCGCTCCTCCCCAGGCTGATGTCGCTCCGTGCCCAAGCGCAAAGAAGAAGGCAGGGGCATCCACGGCCAAATACGCCATGGGCCCACGTGCACCTAACAAGGAGCCGGTGGGAGCTCAATTTTTTGGCTCCAACGACGTGCTTGGGGTGTGAGAGCGCAAATCACACGGCTCTTTCGTCGGAGCTAGTGCCTTCTGACCCGTTTGGCACTCGGAGCGTAAAAATTAAACAGCTCCGGGAGCCATACCAAACGGCCCCTAAATGAGTCATGAAGTTAAATATTATATCGAGGTTATAAAATAAAATGAACCTAGTCCTCAACGGTTGTTGTTTCAGCCAGATATCATTGTATTATTTTAGCTGATTTGACAATTTTAGAAAAAACATAACGAAATCTTGGGCCGACAACAGGGTTTTTTATTTTGTTATTAAAAATTTTTTGGCCACACCCACAATTCGCGAAATTCGGCTTATTTTTTTCCAATTCTTTTAGAGACTCAAACATGAAGTATGATTTTCTAAATTTATATCTATTGATGAGTAGAAGAATATGCAACATAAACAATAGAAAATATGAGTCTAAAGTTATATAAAACATGTATTAGTCTAATATGAAAATTTGGACTTTTCTTTTAGCCACCTAAATTACTGAAACTTCACCGAAATTTCGACCCCGCTTGAGAATGACCTAGTATAATAACTACCTCGCAATGCGGTTTATGCAATTATATGACTAGCATGCTATTCAATTCTTAGCATAGCTTCCATACTCTCTTCATCGGTTTTTCATTCTCATGTTCTTGCTCTCAAATCAATGTCTTCATTAGCACTTTATAGCGAGTTGCCATATGTTTGTTCAACTATGAGTAACGACTTAACTGTCACGCAAAGTTTTGCTTTATGGCTTAAGGCCAGTTTGATAGGGCTATGGCTATTATTAAATGGATCCAGCTCCCGGTAGAGTTGAAGTTGTTCTAGAAAATGTTTAGCAAAAACAACTCTAGGAACGGTCTTGTTATAATTTGTACCAATTTTACGAGAAGTCGGGAGAAGCCATCTTTTTATGGCTCCATACTCCCGGTAGAAAAATGGCTCTAATTCCTCCGGATTTCTTATCTGGAGCAGTTTCTTGGATGACCGTTTGGCAGAGCCTTGGCAAGAACCAGAGCCATAGCTACTCTATAGAAGCCCTTCGTCGATGTTTTATACCAAGGGTATCCTTTTGACTATTAAATTTAGCATCGCGCAAAAAGGCTTCACATGGACTAGCACTCAGAGACTCATGATTTATACTAACGTCCCCTACGTCCAGTGGATGGTGTTTGCTTGTGTTTTTGAGTATAACAGCTCGATGATTACAGTAAGGGTTACAAACTAAGGACGAAAAAAAGAGCTACACTATTTCTAAAAAAATCGAGGGCCCTCGTCCAGAGAGGGTGCCTTGTGTGTATAACCAAAGGATTGAGCACGGATGTAAAGAGAGAAAAGAGAGATCTGCACACGTAGTAGGTGGCTTCGAATTCCCCTTGGGCAGGCTTGCTGATGTGAGAAGAGATCGTTACAATAGGTGGAATAGTATCGCAAAGCCTAGGCATATTCCCAAGAACTCGTTGCACCTACAAACTAGTAAAGATCATCTCAAAAAGTTCCCCTCAAATATTTTCAAGAAAATCACTAAAAGAGGCTTAAAATGAGAAGTTTTTTGAGTTTGGTACATTGGAGATAAGTGTTGGGCTTCAAGCCACGAATTGAACCAGTTCCATGGCTACCAAAACACTCCAAAACAAGTCTATAACCCAGCCAAAACAGCAGAGAGGAAGTCACACAAAAATGGCTTTGAAAATCACTGAAAAAGGTAAAACTTTAGATTTGTATATTGCCGTGGGGTCGAAACTGCGGCAAGCATTGTTGTTCGTCGGGTGTCAGTGAGTGTGAGTTCTCCAGTGGCTCGGGTTGACTCAAGAACATGAAAGAACTCAAAGATCACACAAGGGACGCAGAGGTTTATCCTGGTTCGGGCTATCGGGGCCCTACGTCCAGTAGTTTGATGATTTTTGTATTCAAGAGCATCCAAATCGGGGCGTTACAACAGAGTGTAAGAGAGAGATTTGGCAGGGATCGCTCGGTGCTGATCCTAGGTTCGTCGGCGATGAGGTCTCCCCGTCGTCGGAGAGGAGGAAGACGATGGAAAGGGTGGAGGAAGTCTCGTTACTCCTCTCGGGGTGGCTCTGCTCTCGGTGTAGAGCATGAGTTATTCTAGTGAGCACTCGAATGATCTATTATGTTCTGTTCTGTTCATACTCCTCCTCTGTAGGATCCGACCTCCCCTTATATATCGAGGTAGGTCATGTACATGGCAGTTTGGGGGAGTCCAATCTATGGTCTACATACGTCGGAGTCCAGGAGGGCCTTGCAGCGGCGTGGTTGGACCTTGGTGTTGTTGTGGAGTCGAAGAAGCCCTAGGCGTCACCCGGCTACTCAGTTCTGACACGCTGAGTGTCAGGCTCTGTCGGCTTGGACTAGCCCTCCACTAGGTGCACCTTCTGGAGGCTTCATTGGTGGCGAAGGCGTCCAACTTGAGGGGCTGACGAGTGGGCCCCAGTGCCCCCGAGCCCCTAAAGCCAGTGGAGGCGTTTTGTCCCCTTATGTCACGCCCCATGTGTGACCCTGTCGGAGGAGTGATTGACAGCGCTATGCCCATCATGCTATGCTGGGGAGCCCCCCGAATCTTGGGTGCTTGGGGCGCTTGCTTCCAGCCCGGGCCTTGGCTAGCACTGAAGGCCAGGGCAAAGGATCGGGCTCAGACTCCTGTCGATCGGGAGCCTGAGGCTCGGATGATCCCCCGAGCCCCGAGCAGAGGCAAAGGGTGCACTCAGGCTCGGCCCAATCATTGGCCAGAAGATGCGTGCGAGCACACCTAAGGGGTGTAGCCCCGTGCCCCCGGGCGATCCTAGAGGGATCGGTCAGGAACCTCTTACCTCAAGTGTTTAACATACCCCTATGTTAGGATCTCGTCATATGGCATAGTAGCGCATGAATTTGATCCTTAGAATAACCCAAGATATATGATTGGAAGCCACTTCTAGTAGATCTCAAAGCTATGGTTGGAAAAAAGCTCAAACAAAGAGCATGTCTGCTATCTCTCTCTCTGTCTAAGCCTAAGCAAAACTCTCAACCTCACAAATGAGAATCTAATAATACCCAAATACTTAGGCTCACAAGTAGCCATCTCCCATATATGTAGGCACTTGGCTATTTTCCAAGTTTCCCTTACATGAAACACTCACCCATGTACCCCCTAGGGGTGAATCCATCCAAATTTGGACATGAAGCCATCCCAACTTCGCTTCGTCTCGATGCAAGCTTCGAGATGCCACCACGTATCTGTTGATCCGTCATTACCCAATTTTGAGGACCAAAAGTTCAAACCCGTCGCCACTATACCACAACATACCTTTGCCGACACTTTTTATAGTGGACAAAGGGTACCTTTCCCGACAGATAACCTCTCGCGAAAGGTTTTGCCGACAGTTTAAAAACAGTCGCGCTAGAAGCAGTCGGCAAAACTTTCGCCGACAGTTAAAGGAATCGCCGACACTTTTTGTGTTGCCAAATGGTGGACCTACGCCGACAGTTGAACCCTCTGCCGACAGTTAAGACCTATGCCGATAGTTTGAACCTTTCCCGACAGTTTGTGTGTTGGCGAAACCATTTTCAAGGTATTTTGTGAATCATGCCCTGTCCAAAAAACTGTACTGCAGATATAGATATAAATACAATTTGAATAAGTTGACAAATCCACTGTTATTCATATAGAAGGCATCACATTGAACAGATTCACTTAATTTCACAGAAATAATATATCAGATCTTCCATACATACACCAGCTATATATATATATATAGCAGGTCAAGTGATAATGATCATAGTACATAGACCAGTCTTCCATACATATACAGGTCCAAGATATAGATTAGTCACTAGGAGACATATACTACAGTCTTGTACTAACTGGTTATGGATAAAGCTAAGAGCTCAATAGATCATGACTTGGGCACAAAAGTGGCATTCAACGCTTCCATCTCTTTGGCCTACACGATAGTAGGTGCAAACAAAAGAAAAGAACTGAAATTTATGTCTTCCTGCAACAATTCTCGGACGCTTGTTGCCACTCCAAAATACTTGAACACCAATTTGGTGCACATATGGTTGCTGCCACTCAAGAGAACATGTAACAGCTCTTTGATCGAACCTCAAAAGGTTGCCAATCCAAAATACTTGCAACACCACATAGCTTAAGTACCTAATATGAAAATGAAAAGGCGAAATATCAATGAAATGTGCTCTATATCATTAACTCTTGCTTTGTTATTGGGTGCAAATAGTGAAAAAAATACTAGATGTGCTATCAACTATTTAGTGACATAGGCCCATTATATAATTCCATTCAATCTAGTTAGCAATGACATGCTAACTACAAAGCAGCGAGCTATTGATGGATGAATGGAAAATCATGGTTGCTGCTTGCCTCCACTAGCAGCAATGCATACGGAGGTACCTAGTAGCATTTACTCTCTTCTACACTATAGCTGGATAGCTTCTATTGAACCGAGGAGCAACCAATAAGCTAAGGGCAGCTACCACATTAAACAATATAGACACATGGATCAGTATTACTTTGTGACAACTTTTTAAAGAGGAAAGTTATCACATTTGATTCATATTCTATCATGACAACCACAATCTAAAAGTTTGGGATTTGTTGTGTTAAACAAACTAGAACCTTGTAAGAAAGTTCAGTTTTTTCAGCAAACAGTATCTATGAATTGGAGGGTATGAATCATATCATAAGTTCATAACAAGCTCTAAATATGTATTGATCCTTATAACATATGTAAAGCTGGTAATGGTGTGAAATCCGATCTGAACCCACCCCCAACCATTAGTGATGATCTTAACCTTAAAAACCAACCCAGCCCACCAATTGGATTGTTCCAACCACACCAACCCAGTCCACTATGCTATTTGAACCCAGACCTGTGTGCAGGCTGAGCTTGCTGCCTACGCTTGCAGCAGCCAGCAGGCAAACTCATCGTTGCATCTTTAGACTACGCCTGCAGTTCTTGCCGTCCATGGTGCACAGTAAAATACAAAAGCTACTGCAGCATAGATAGCTGAAATTTCGTAAGGCAATTTTAGAGTTGTGCTGCAACGTATCAAAGAAGGACATACTTATGATTAAATCTGAAATTTCCTAAGGGCATACTCTTGTGACTTAAGGACGTCAGTGCTGCCGGCGGCAAGGGACAGTTTTAGATTAAAGCAGATCTGAGCAACTAATTTCAACAGGCAGTAAATTCTTGTACGTGACATTCTTGTTTTGATTAGTGGTTTGGTCTCACTAATCAAAACAAGAATGCCACGTACAAGAATTTACTAAACTAGTCAAAATGACATCATTTCACCTAAAGAAACAGAGGAAACTGAAACTGAGTGCGAACTGAGTGCTTCTGAATCTGATGATGAGCTATTTAACTGAAGAAAAAATATGCAGCAGTACTGATAAGACAGTAGTCTATACTAGATTGTAATGCTGGTATTTTGTACCAGTTCTTAGGATTTTCAGAGTCATACCTTATAACTAATCATTGCATTACTCAAACAATTGCAAATAAGACTCTTGACTAATTATAATTAACCTCGCCTCGCAAACAGACATTTTAAGGAAGACTTCAATATGTCCAATTACTACATGTACATAGCAAGATAAACTAATGAAAAACTTCATATAAAATCAACTACCCAGATCCCAACAAATTCTGAAAAAAGGTTTGACTTTTAGACCCTCCACTGGCATACCATGTTATATAGCACCGGCAATATTTCAAAAAATCCATTCTGCATTCAATCTTCAGCGTAATTCCTGCAAATAGACATTTGCAAAACACAAAGCACATCTAACAGAGAGTGCACATCTGTTGGAGCAAAACCACATACTAAAGAGGGTGTATTTGACGGCAGATCGAATATCTCACCTTGGAGTTGGATTCGTTCCAAGATCACAGCCGCCAAGATCTCCGGTGCTGGTCACAGCAGCACGCTCAAACCGACGGGAAAGGATCAAGAACACGCAGCTAGAATCGTTCCTCGTTCAAGAACATGGGAGGAATTGTCCGTACCTGGGTCGGTCGCCGATGGTGGAGAATCCAAGCCTACGGAAGGAGGAGCCGACACCCCAGATCGAATGGTGAGGGACGGAGGCGAGCCGAGCTCACCATTGCCGCCGTTGTGCCACCACAGATCACACACAACCTACAATTATGTGCTAAATACAGAGACAAAGTTCATAAGAAAAGAAAAACATACCAATCAAGCAATGACACTAGAAGAGCAGATGAAGACTAGAAGGCCAACTTGTTCGTGCTACCTGTAGATAATATTACCAACGCTAATTAATCACACAAGACAATACAAATAAGTCAAAAACCTAAGCACAAGCAAACTTACTTCCAAGCTACAGTTGGTGATGACTTGTGTAGAAAGAAAAATCAAAGACTTGAATCCTTTAATGCTTCCTTATTGAATATTTTGTAACATGCACAAGAAAGAAAGAAATACTCAGATCTGATTTTTTTGCAACAAGGAGACATGTATGCATTTCAATAGTTCCAAGACTAACTTATAATTTCAGTTGCAGCTTAAAGCTCAATTGATTCCATTCTCTGTCTTTTTATATAAAACAGTCACAACATGTTTTTTTTGCATAAAGGACCAAAGTAAAAAGACTATGAATTCCCATCAGTGTGAACTTTGCCTTCATATACTAGAAATAAGTTGCAGATCCAACATTAGAAAACTTACATGCAAATTGATGGATTCTCTTGTGTACAAGATCTTGAATCCTGTTGGTTCCTCTGTAAAATCAACTAAAGCAGTAAACATCACATCGAAATCGAGCTGAATATGTTCCTTCTCCAAAGAGGGGAAGAGAGCGGATCTAGACTGAATGAAAGTTTGACAAGAGAAGTAACCCAAACCTTGAATCTTTCAGCCTTTCTCACCTTCGTCTACTCCTTTCTACAACCAAGAAAAAATACAAGAAAGTAAGCTACGCCGAAACCTAGCACGTAGGGGAATAGGGATGAGAGGAAGGGGATGCGGAGATGATGCACCTAGATGCGGAGGGGAATGGGGATGCGGCGGCGGCACCGCTTTTTGCTAGCCGGCGGTGGGCTAGGGCGACAGCGGGCTTGGGAGGCGGCGGGCTTGGGGGAGGCGGGCTTGGGAGGCGGCGGGCTAGGGTGATGGGGGGCTAGGGACTGGGGTGGTGGTGTCATTGGATTCAGCGACGGGGGCCTAGGGAGGGGGGCTACGGGGCTCCAGCCAGGGAGTTCGGCTACGGCGGGATTGGGAGACGGCGGCAGTGGCTACTGACGGCACCTAGCCCGTGGAGCCCTCCTACGGTGCCCGGTGGAGGAGCCCTCCTGGCCGGTGGCGCGCTGAGTCGGGATCTGCTAGTGGCGGGCGGCGTCGGTCTCTGCTGGCTGCGGGTTTTTTCCCCCGAGTCGCATGAGTAGGAGAGATGAATGGGGATGGGTTCTGAGGTAGCCTGTTTTAGTGGGCTCAACATTTAGCATTTTAGCTCCTGCGCACACCTCTCTTTTGGTGCGTGGTGTGCCGCCCAACACTATCATCTTATTTGCTTCGGCGCATAGCCTTCGATGACACTTTGACAATGGTTTGCTTAGGCTACAACGATAATTTGTTTGTCTTAAAACTTTCGCCGACACTTTTTAGGTTGGAAGGACAAATGCCGACACATAACGTGTAGCCTTACACTATTATTGGTGACAGTTAAGGTGACCCTAAAAAAGGTATATCATTGCCGACACTTTATGTGTTGTCAAAAGCCTAGTTTCACCAACACATAACTGTAGGGAAAAGTAGGTTATGGTGTAGTGCGCCAATGGTTTTGAAACCCAAACCACATATCCATCCATGCCTACTTTTGAGGCCCAACCAACAAAACCTCCTTCGATGGTTTTGAGGACCAAACTACCAAACCATCCACCCTCAGTTTTGTGAAACAAATTGCCAAACTCTCATGCACGTCTCGCTAGGCATGACTAACCGATGTCAACGTGTATCTGACCTTCATGTCCTTGGTTGTACGATCCACTAAGTGCTCGTGACACCTGCCCATGACTTGGTCCCATCTCACCCTTCACTCAGTTGATGTTGTCTCCATGACCCATGTACTTTTGCTCTTCATGTGCCCACACACAATCTATTCGCCGGCCTCTAGTCCTTTCAGTCCTAGACTTCTCATCCACCCTTCACCGCTCCCGGTCCATCATGCATGAACTCCGCACTTGACCTTCTCCATCGACATCGACCGTCTTGGCATGCCCAACACCTACACACTCACAAGTCAAGAAACATGTTGCGCAATACACATGACATAACTTGACATGACACCTCCAGTTAGCCATAAGTATAATCAAGCACATATTAAAAATGAACTCAACCAGGAAAACATCATGTGTTTCATAAACCGGACTAATGAATTTATACGATTGTCGTGCTACTCTAGGAAGACGATGGTAGCATCCAATAGACATGAAGATTTATACTGGTTCAGACCGAAGCCCTACGTCCAATCTCAGAGATGATCGAGTGCATGTTCCTCACTTGAATGCTCTGAAGTTCTTACAATGGGGGGTGCAAGAATGGTGAAAGAGGTGGTGGAACCTATGCTAGGCGAGGGGCTGACCGAAGTGAAGCTTCAGAGCCCTACTACTATGGTGAAAGAATGGAATGGTAGAGGATGTGTATGAGTAGGGGACTCAGAATGTCTGGAAAGGGTGCCCTGGCTGCCCGTATATAGAGTTTGGGGCTAGGGCGCATATAAAGCAATAGGTTCTCCCGACTGAAGGGTCATGAGCCTGAGCGAGGTCCTAGCTAACTTGGCTTGCAAGCTACGTCTATCGAGGTGCATCCGAGCGTGGCTGTCATCATGGTCTTGTGGCCACGTCATGGCATGGTGTGGCGTGGTGCTACTATGCCGATCATGGAGGCACTGTAGGCACGATGGTAGTTCGCCAGCCGTCCTGTGCGACGTGGTCTTCGTCATCATCTCCTGGTTTCCTAGGACGTTGTACAGGAGTTGGTGGCTGCCTCCGGGTCATTGGTTGCCTTGTTGTCTTGAGGAGCGGGGGGGGGGGGGTGCATGATCCCCATCATTGGGGTCGTGGTTTCCGCCAGCTTGGATGGCCTCTGAGTCGAGGCCATCGCTGTGGATCCCGTCCCATAGTGGGCAGGATCGTACTCTTGTCTCGTCGGCCCGTATCTGGCCAGTGGTCATTGTACCTATTGTCACCGCTTTGGGCGGTATTGTCTTGTCTGTGCGGCGTGGCACAGGGATGACGTCTGACCGGACCGAGGTCAGAGCAGGCACGCTTGACTGGGCTCGACCTCTCTCCGTTCCTTCCAGGGGTCGTGATAGGGGAGAGGTCGTGCGCCTTTCTAGGGCCATGTAGCTAAGGCACGAAGGAGGGGTCGTGGCTGACCCGGCCTTAGCATTCGGCTTGGTTCGCCTGGCTTAGTTGGGCCTTGGTCGTTCGGGCCTTCGCTAACTGATGTGTTATGGGCCGCTCGCCTGCTAACTAATCGGTGCCTTGAGACACCCCGGGGTTATAACCCCGACACATCAAATCTCATAATTATTGCATCAACATTCATCACGAATAGGATTTAGGGTTAAGAGTTTAGGGTTAAGGGCTAATTGAAGGGACCGTAACCCCTAAGAGGAAGTGAATTAGCTTTTCTAAAAATCTATACTTATAAAACTACGGCCTCTAATTTCCACCTAGTTAAAATCTATGCAATAAAACAAATAATCTAGATGTGCAACTAAGGTTTTGCTAGGTGAGTTGCTATCTCTACCGTAAAAGAGTTATGCAACTTAGGTTCCAATCCTATCAACTAGCCAAGCAAGCTAAACTAAAAATGTAAGCATACAACCTAGGTACACAAATAAAATACGGAAGCTTAAATGAGATGGAGATGCAATCCTATCAACTAGCCTAGCAGTGATCTAACTAGCCTAAGCACTTCGTAAAGTACCTACACTAATCACTAAGTAATATTTGAACACTATGTTTGGCAAGAGCTCTAAAATGAAGCAACAACTCCCTAGATAGGTTTCCCAACTCCTCGACTTCACAGTGGGCCGGTTTGGGGGTATATATTGCCTCCCACCTCCAATATAGTTGTTGGGCCATTCTGCCCATGCCAACAGAACCTGATGATCCAACCACCCTGCATGGTGGTCCGATCGTGAGGTCAGTGCAACAGTCTATAGCGCGCCCGTGGTCATTGGTGCCTCACTGACCCCACTAGTCAGCCTCTTGTCCTGGCGGTCCACCCGCACTATCTGGCGGTTCCACCATGAGCCGCCCTAATGGCTCCTCAGCGCCGGCAACAGTCACGTGTAGCCGAGGACCCATCCTATCAGCCTCACATCCCGACGGTCCTACTGCCCAGGTTGGTGGTCCAACCGCTGAATAGTGTTGGTGCTTGATTCGACGGCCTCCACACTGCCATCATCGGACCAGTCCAGTTTCGTGGTGGTCCGGCAGCCTGCAGGGCTGGTCCAACCATGAGGAACCAGCAGCAGTCCAGCTCCTTGTCTACACCTTCTTCACGTCTTTTGTTCCGGACATTTTCATATTTGTGTCTTGGACTCATATTTATTTTTAGGTCTTCAACAAAGATTCTAGTGTCTTGCTAAAGGTATTGATCATTCGGATCGCGACTCTGCTTTGGTCAAAGTCCACTTTGCATCCTGTTGAACTAGACCCTGTATACTGGCAAAAATTGTTAGTCCAAATGGTCATGTTGATCATCAAACACCAAAATCAAACTTAATGACCCATGGGGTTCATTTTTCTTGCAATCTTCCCCTTTTAGGTGATTGATGACAACATGACCAAAGCAAGCTGATAATATATACCAGTTGAAAATAAACACTCTACTTACTAGGATGCAATGCAAGAGCAGGACCATATGATACTAATAGATATCATTTGAAGTATAAAGAAATACTTATCTTGCCCTTGTCATTGTATATATACATGCCACCTTATGATGCCTTATGGACTTAAATCTCCCCCTAACTCCATAATCCACTTCCTATCTTTCTTGGACCATCTCCCAAAATGAAATTCTGCACCATTCAATACCACTTAAAATTTTTTGAAGTTGATTTTAATTTGGTATTTATTATTGGTTATACTTGCTTTTGGTTCCTCAAGCTCTCTCCCTTTGGAATCATACACCAAAAAGGAAGACATTAATAACACAAGGGAGGGTCAAGTTTTGTGATCCTTTATATGTGGAAAAGAATTGATCACAAAAACTTAACTCTCATATTACATAGACTATGCTCCCCCTAAGTGTATGCATCATATGGTGGATGTCAAAATATATGCATAACTGACTAATTAAAGCACAAAGGGAGTTTATTAAATTTGCATAACATCTGCTATTATAATAGATAACCTAAACAAACCGTTCAATTTATGTTCAGTATATACCTATCCTATCATTATTATTAAAAATAAACCAAATATTTCTTCTATACTACCAACATATATTATTAAAAAATTAAATAATCATAAAGCACGCACATACTTTCCAAATATCAACTTGTACCAGTATTAATTAATATATAAAAGATATATTGAAGTGTATTATATGTATGTGTCTATCTCTACGACTAAAACATTCGTATTATCAACATCTACCCGGCAGGACCAAAACACTCATGCGATCCATATCCGGCAGTCAAATAATCATCGCATCTCATGCAATCCATATCCGGCAGGCAAATAATCACCGCATGGAGGCACTGGAAGGCAAGTAAATAAAATAGAATAAAACTCACGAAATCACCGGCAGGCAAATAATCGCCGCAAATAATAACATCTCATTCAATTTATGTTGCACTCGTTGCAACACATACGGGCACTCATCTAGTAATATAAATATATATGTATCGTGCCACCATGCTGATCAGTATACATGCATGTTTGAGAAACAGATCTGATATTTATTTATTTTTCTATAAATTCCAAAATTCTGAATTGACAATTATCTGATATATATTTATTTATGCAGTGAAATTTTGATTTTGTCATTTAAGATTGAAAGAGATACTTTGCCCTTCCTTGCAGGCCCCTCATCGATTCAACCATTGCCAAGACAATAATCAATCCAGAAAGAGTTAGACAGGCATGGTGATCGCGGTTAGCGCGATCTCAGGTGTGTTGGACTCCCTCCCGCTGCTGCTCCAGCAGCTAGAGCAGCAGTCGTTCGCCCTCTCTGGCCTCGACCATCAGTCCATCGGTCGCCTCAAGGACGAGGTAGAGCTCATCCGCGGTGCATTTGAGCAGTACTCGACCCTCGAGAACCCTACGGAGTTCACGAGGCAGTGGGCGCAGAAGGTCAGAGAGGTGGCCTTCGGCATAGAGGAATCCATCGACCGATACATCAACGGAGTGGGTGATGCGGGCAACAACGTCGCCTCCGGTGGTATCGCTGGTACCCTGTCACGTCTCGCGGGCAACTTGGTTGGCAAGATTAAGCTGGGCCCTGCTCATCGCAGGAGCATCTCTGACGAGCTCAAGCTCCAACTGGAACGCCTACATGTGCAGTTCCTGGAGAAGCCAACCATCATGTCGACCACCACGGCGCAGCCCGATTTGTATTCACCGCGGACAACGGCGACCAACACAGATCTCCAGCTTGCCAGCAGGCCCCCATTGGTTGGCATGTATTATGCAAGAGAGGAGGTGACCGCAATGGTGCTGGACGGGGACTCTGCAGCGGGTATTAAGGTGATCTCCATCGTCGGCATGCCTGGCGCAGGAAAGACGACTCTTGCCAAGGAGGTCTACTGTGAGATCGGAGAACACTTCCAACACCGGGCTTTTGTCTCTGTGGGACGGAGTCCCGATGCTTTGTGTAAGATTCTTCAGGGTCTACTATCCGATGTTGCAGACGGAAACGACAGGGTACTGTACCAGGACGCGATCAACATGGATGAACTCAAACTGAAAGCTATCATCAGAGACAGACTGCAGCATAAGAGGTATGCCTGAACACATCACTTAAATTTACGATAGTCCATCAATCCGTGCTCTTACACGGGCTACTTAATTTTAGGAGATAGAAGTATTAACTATTATATGATAATATCCCTTACTAATAAGAATTAGTTATATTTTTCTCTCATTTATTTTCTAAAACAATAGATATAATATATAGTATGTGTGTCTATTCAGTTGTGATAACCTAATATGTTTTTTCATCTGTATTCATATGTTTTTTTTTTCTTAACGCGATACATATGTGTATCTTCAATACATTTAGTTAAAAACTTAGGTCAGTTTTTTCGTAGATATAAATTTTTATTTTCAATTTTTAATCATAAAAATTGCAACAGATGTTTTATCCACAAGTTAAGTTGAAGCTTTTGTGCTTGTTTTATCCTTTTATTAACTCTCTTCTTTTTACCTTTTAAAAAATAAAAGATTAGATCATAGATGACACTCTTTAAGTACTATGATGGCAAGCAGTCGTTGGAAACCTGCATCACATCGGTTAAGATCGATGCTAGACCTTAAGTGAGATTTAAGATGAGGAAGCAGTGCTAAACTCAAGGGGATATTAATATTTAAACCTTATAATAATGACTATTTACACTAAAGGAATCTCAAAGGCCATGAAGATATAGCCACCTTTAATATGCACTAACCTCTTCCACTTCTCAAGATGTTTGAATTTTTGTTATCAAGGAACTAATGTCTAGTAATGGTATACTATCAATATAGGTATGTCAAATATTTTAGTTAAAATATATAAATATATCTAAAGTAACATAACATATATATTTATGTTCATGTATGCATGTATACTTGATATGCGTGATAGCACAATATTTATATTTATATTTAATGAAATTTTACTGTATTAATATTAATATAAGTGGGAAACATATAAGGGGTTATGTAGATTATCTATCATAATAACATGTCGGTAACAAATGTAAACTTACATTTACTTAGGGCATGTTTGGTTCCACTCCTCTAAACTTTAGAGCTGAAGTCTTCAAACATTTGGTCTAAAGTTAGCTCTAAACGTTTTAGCCCACCTCATATTAGAACTTTAGATCTGAAAATTGTGCTAAAGTGCTCTAAAGATTTTAAAGCTCTATGGTTTAGAGGAGTGGATCCAAACAGGCTCTTAAATCATGTTGCATGTAGGTGGACAATTTAAATATAGATTCATGGGTGGCTTTATGTTGTTTTACACTTCCATAGAACAAGGTAATTATTTAAGTGATATAATAAATTTAATGGGTATTATGAATGGTATTAGAGTTCACCGAATTGATAGTCTGATGTTTCTAGTTTTATATCAGAATTCCCAAAACCTATCTTTTTTTATTTCCCAACAAGTTTCATGAAGATTGACGTAGAAGCTTCACTGGGACCTTTAATTAAGAACTTTTAGGATTTATCTTTTTACTATGATATTTATTTAGTTGAAATCTGAGCTTAAGTTATATAAGCTCTTATTGCATCACTTTCTGTATCATGAATCTATATTTTGAATTTAAACTTTTAATCTAGCTGTAGCAATTTTTCCAAAACACATGTTAAGTTGAAACTCTAGTCTTGTCCTATCCTTTATTCAAATTTTTTTATTTATATTTTATTAGAAAACATTCTAGATCTCAGGCTATAACACAAATAGTCATTTCAGCTTGCATCACGTCACTCAAAATTTGTTATATCAACAAACTTTTGTAGTAGTGTTGTTTTATTAAACATAGAGTTTCTTAAAATTTAATTACTAATATTAATGTGACATAAATTTTCTGTCAAACGTATAAACTTATTTAAAATAACAACTTTAAAATTTTATTATCACAGAGTATTAATATAATATAAAGTGAATTGTTAGTGTCATGCTATGTGGTTTGTTGATGGTATATTTTTTTGCACTTGATAAGCTATCAGAATAAATATTTATCCTCAGGTATAGATGTTTACTTGGTCTACATGATGAAATATGGCATTATGTTTACTTTTAACATAATAGTGGTAGAAGTGTGTAATTTAGAAATACATATAGTGTACTTTATGGGTAGTGAATTAGTTTTTGTAATAGCCTATATTAGTATTTGCATGTGGGTTTTAGAGATACTTTTGTTTTTTTTTTGTCATGGGTGATGTGGATAATTTAGATATAATTAAAAATATGTTACTTTCTATCATCTTTCATTTTAACACATGTGTAATTTACATTAAAAGCTGACGGCGATGAAGGTTCTCATCACTACAGAATATATGGAAAATTTAAACTTTATTCCTTTTCCATATATTCAAAGTCACCGTTTTTAACATTTTTCCATATATAAGCAGGTATTTATTTGTACTTGATGATTTATGGAGTACGGAAGCATGGCAAGAAGTATGGTCCTGTTTCCCGAAGAACAACCTTGGGAGCAGAATAGTGACGACAACAAGAATTGAGGGTGTTGCAAAGGCTTGCTGTTCCAGTCACAGTGACTGTGTTTTCAGGATTCCTCTTCTTAATGAAAGTGATTCAGAAACACTATTCTATGGAATGACTTTTGGCTCCAAGAACGATTGCCCTCCAGGTCTGAGAGATGCTTCCATGCATATTTTGAGAAAATGCAATGGCTTGCCCCTAGCCATTGTTAATATTGCCGCAGCCTTGAACAAGACATCCCCAGCTTCTGCACTGAAGGATTTTGAAATGGACTCACAACCCAACAAGTCGACGTACCTACATGGAATGAAGGAAATATTTGATCAGAGTTACAACGATATTCCGCCACAACTCAAGACATGTCTTTTGTACCTAAGCATATTCCCAGAGAAGCGCGAGATCAGAAGGCAGCGATTGATAAGGCGATGGATTGCAGAAGGATTTATTGATGAAGAGCATGGGGTAGACAAGGAAGAAACAGCCAAGAATTACTTCGATGAGCTTATCAACAGGAATCTGATCCAGCCAGTGCAAGTAGACTATGATGGCAACGCAAGGAGTTGCAGAGTTCACCCAGCAATGCTCGATTTCATTGTGTGCAGGTCCATGGAAGAGAACTTTGTGACTCTGGTACATCCTGGTGCTGGTGGACGACGACAAGATGATCACACACCCAGTAGCAACAGCGCCATTCGCTGGCTATCCGTGCAGTGCAAAGCTAATAATGAGGAGGATCAAGGGCATGGCACGGCAGCACAGACGAAGGGATCCGCGGGCCTATCACATACCCGGTCACTCAGTGTATTCGGTGAAGTTGGTGCCATGCCCCAGCTTAAAAAGATGGAGATGCTGCGTGTTCTGGACCTGGAAGACTGTCAGGGTTCACTGGACCCATCCATTGACGTGCTCCCCATGTTGTTTCTGCTGAGATACTTGAGCCTCAGGGGCACTGATGTCAGTAGGCTCCCACCCAAAATTGGTTCGCTCCGTCACTTAGAAACGATTGACATAAGATCCACAAGGATACAAGAGTTGCCTCCGAGTATCGTCGACCTGCACAACCTAGTGCACTTGCTTGCCGGGATGATCTCATTGCCTCGTGGGGTGGGGAAGCTGACGGCGCTTCGGACTCTGTCGTTTGCTGATATCATGAAGAGCACTGCCAGTGCCGTGCAGGAGCTTGCTGATCTCACAAACCTGATGGAGCTCGCCATCTTTTGCTCCCAAGAATATAAAGTTAATAACCTGCTCACCGTCCTCCAGAAACTCGCAGGTCACCGACTCCGTTCTCTGATTGTTGCCAGCAGCAGTGGTTTCTGGATGGAGTCATTGCACTCCTTGCCTACTCCTCCACGGTATTCGCTTCAACGGTTCAAGATAGACGGACTCAACGACGCCATCCCAAAGTTGGTTGCGAGCAGCTGTGTTAACCTCGTCGAGATGGACATCAACTTCCAGGAACTTAGCGCAGAAGGCCTCAGTGTCCTCGAAAGCATAGACAGCCTACTGCGGCTCTGTTTATGTATCGTCTCCGTGGAACAAGAGCAACTTACCTTCCGCGGGTTCCCAGGCCTCAAGGAGCTGTGCTTCCGGTGCAGAAATTTGCCATCGTTAAGCTTCAGCGCTGGTTCCTTGCCAATGCTCCAACAGCTCGAGCTAAACTTCCAGGAGTGCTCTTCGTCTTCGTCACAAGAACCGAGTGTGTCTGGGGTCGAGTATTTGCCAAGCCTGATGCAGGCTGTCGTCGCCTTCCCTCGCGAGGATGTAGGCACCAAGGTTGTAGCTGATGTCAGGAAAGCTGCACTGGTGCACCCTAAACATCCCCATGTTGTTGTGAAAACCGGCAAGGAAGTTTCTTCAGTAGGCGATACTGAATTCGAAGAGCTCCATCGACTATCATCCCATACGGTAAACTGCCCTGCTTCAGTAAATTAAATAACTTCTTATAAGCGTAACTTTGCTATGTGCAAAAAAATACTGAACTAGCCATGTTCATTGTATTGCAGAATTATATAATACTATATCTTGCAGTGACTGACCGAAGGCTCCTAAAACCGTACCTTCATGTTAGTCCTTAGATGACGACATGCCAGAAAAAACAAAATCCTAAACAACCACAAAACAAATATCTGACTATCGATTTTGTGTAGATTTAATTAACGTTGGCAAGAAGAGATTTTATCTAATTTACTTCTGAATCACGTAATCCGCCATATCCTAATTCTGCATCTAATTAAACTATCAATATCTATTGTTATGAAAAATAACTAGAGTAGCTCCATAAATCTACACATAATAAATTATCCACCTTTGACATTATGAAAAATAACCTCTAAATTTCCATATGCTTAAATTACTCACAAATGCTATTATGGAAAATAATACAAAGAACCATTAAATCTAAATCTAGATTATCTTTTTTTGTGAATATATCTAGATTATCAATGTCGGCTATTGTTAAAATAAGTAACATAATCATCTAATTTTGTATCTAAATTACTTGCCGTTGTTAACCGTGAAAGAACCTCAATGGGCTGGCAACAAAAAATGATGGCACATTTTTTTTAAAAAAAATGAAGGCAAATCAATAGTTATTTTAAGTCAAAGTCTCAATATTTAGTAGTGGACATAAGAAGGTTAAGAGATACTACATCTTTTCAAATTGTTATAGGTTTTATTTACATTTGTCCTAGGTCACATTTCTCTAGTTTTGACTAAATTTGTAGAAAAATGCACAAACATCTACAACATCAAACAAAATTCATTAGACACCATAAAGTATATTTGATATTGTAGATGACATTTTTAGGAGCAGTCTAGTTTTGGCCATATCATCGGAGTTTTCTTTTGCTCATTAAACTCAAAAAACTAGAGACCTTTGGCGGTTTAACCGTGTAAAATGAACATTCTTGGCCACCACACATCCCTTTGTCGTTAGTATTCACTGGTTTTGACCACCACGCTAGATCTATCACCATGACTTCTAAACGACTATACCCTTTCCTCAGTGTCATTCTCTCTTCCTCTTTAGATAACTAGGACCACTGCCTGATCCAGTATGTTCGTTCCCTTGAAGATTACCTGCAAGAGAGAGTTAGTATTTGTTTTGTTAAAAACAATATCATTTCTACTTAATCGCAATGTCCAGTACATCATCACCACACCCACTATTACTTGTCTTTTTAGTCTTGGAGGAAAGCTTTCTAACTAAGAACCAAATAAGGACTGCACTTTTTTGTGGTTGTAGATTAAAATGATGAACAAAGAATTCCACCTCATCCTTGCAATTTGACAATCAAAAAATAAATGTTGGATTGTTTCTTCTAAACCACAGAAATTTAGTGTCACCCCCCCACCCCCTCTTCAGCAAGTTATCTTTTGTAGAACCACACCTCTTTTTAGCTACCAAAGAAAAATCTTTACCTTTAAAGGTTATTAGCCCTCTAGAACAATTTCTCTTTGTTCATGATATCTCTATACAAAGACGAGCCAAATAAAAACAAACTTGTTCTCATTTAATGTAGTAGGAAAAAGTTTAGACACTAAGCTAAGCCAATCCTCCAATTTTTTCTAGTTAATGCCCTTCTAAATGAGATGTTCAATGGGGGTGTACTTAGCATACTAGCCACACTAACACCCTTTCTTCTCACAATTCTATAAAGAGCCAAGAACTTTAACTTTAAAGGTTTCTGGCCAACCAAAATCTTCCCAAAATCTAGTTTGGAGCCCACTATTGATTTTGAATTTTCCTTTTTTCGAAGAAGAGATTTTTGACATTCATAAGTCTTGCCCAAAAGTGGGAATAACTCGGCTATTTTGTCACTTTAGATAAACATTTGTTTTTCTAATATTTCCTTTTCAGAACACCTTGCCAAAGACCATCTTCATTCATAAACTTGAAAAACCATTTAGAAAGGAGACAAGAATTTTGAACTTCCAAGGTCAAAATGCCTAGACCACTAATACACCTCGGTTCACAAAGGATGCTCCACCTGGCAAGTATATATTTCTTCTTATGATCATCACCTTGTTAGAAAAATCTGGATCTATAATAATCCAACCTTTTAAGTACTACTTTAGGAATCACAAAAAAAGGACAACCTAAGCATAGGAAAACTAGATAAAGACCAAGTTAATTTACACCAACCTGCCTCCAACCAACAATAGCTTACCCTTCTAGCTACTAAGCTTTTTTTGGAATCACTCTTCTACTAACGTCCCATCCTTATTCAAAAACCTATGAAAGTGCATTGGTATTCCTAAGTAACAAAAGGGGAAGTTTCCTTCCTTGCACCCAAATAACTCCACCAAATCCTTACTCCTTAGCTTAGCTAATCCAAAGCAAAACAACCCACTCTTATGGAAGTTGATTTTTAGGTCGGACAACTTTTCAAAAGCACATAATACCAATTTCAACTTCTTAGCTCCCCAATGTCATTGTCTATGAAGAGTATAGTTTCATCTGCATATTGTAGAATAAAAAACTTGTCACCAACCAAATTCGGCCACGAAGCCCTGGATTGAGCATTGTTTCTTGCTCTTGAAACAAGAATCTCCAACATAGCAGCTACTACGTTAAAAAGGATAGGTGATAGAGGATCTCCTTGCCTATGTCCTTTCGTAATATGAAAATAATGGCCTCTATATTTCATCATTTACTTTATCGGTTATACATGTCCTCTATAATCAATTCAAACCACCAACACTAGACAGGCGAGAAGCCCTTCATTCTCAAGGTTTGCTGCCAATTTACCTTATCATACGCCTTCTAAAATCTATTTTTAGTACAATACCAACCTTTTTCCTCTTACGTATTTCATGAATTGTTTCAAGTAACACCACTAGTCCTTACAAGATATTTCTTCAAGGCAAAAAGGCCGTTTGCAAAGGTCTCACCACTCTATCGACTATACATGCATGTCAGTCTGTTAGCCAAGACTTTTGTAAAAAAAAAAGCTTAAAATTAACATTGAGAATACAAAGTGGTCTATATTGTTGTATCTGCTTTACTTCCTTCTACTCCGGTATTAGAGCAATGGTACCAAAATTCAGGCTAAAATGATGAAAGCTTACAGTTATGGAATTCTTTAAACATGGCCATAAAACTTTGTTGGGAATCCATCAGGACCCAGTGTCTCTCTTACTTCCTTCTTCGTAAAGTCACCAACCAGCATGCTATTTTCTACTTCAGTAACCTGAGGGATATCTTATATTTATGACTCATCGAAAGAAAAATCATTTCTCTATGACGATCCAAATAGCTCTTCATAATACTTTGTGATGAAATTCTTCAAGTTTTTCTTCCTCCTATTCTAAACAAATTATTTTCTTGTCTTGCTGTTAACCACTATCTAAAAATATTTGTGTTTTTATCCCCTTGCAAGAACTTTCTGGTTTTTACCCTTTGAAACCACCTAGTCTCTTCTTCTCGAAGAAGATGAGCAATTCTATCTCGAACAATTTGTTTAAGATCAAGTTTATGTTGACTAAGAAGCTGAGATTTGCTTTCTTGTCTTGTTTTTTCTTTCTTATAACTTCCACTCAAATTCTTAGCCCATCCGCTTAGGAAGTACCACAGCCTTCTAATTTTATTTTGCCATTCTGCATAGACGTGGATCCTTTTTTCTCACTCTTCCAAATCTTTGCCATTGTGTAAAAAACCCCTCATGTAAAATCCAATCAAGTTCAAATTTAAACATAGGTTGACTGTCAACTTTGTTCCTTACAGTGCATAGTAACAATGGCATATGATCAGAAATTTCTCTATTCAAGGAATCAACTGTGACTAGTGAATTTTTTTGCTCTCATACCCTACTAGCTAAGATTATATCCATTTTTTTCAAAAGTTGGCACATTTCTAGAACTAGTATATTTGCCCGTGCTAACGCTACGGGCCACATTAAGAACAAACTTAGTTGGTGTTTATTCAGAAAATAGAACAATTAAGCAAATGCATCAATTCCTGTCCCTCAAGAGCAGGCCAAGTTAATTGTTTAGGCATCCCATATCTCTTGGTCAAGTGTGAATATTAGAGCTTTCAGCTGAATAAAAACTTTTTTCAACAAATAGATCATTGGTTCTTAAACCGTTAATTCATTTTCCACAGATCAAGCTTATGTTAAAAAGGCAATACTGCTACTTGGGTTTATTACGGTCAAGCATGAATATTAGAGGTCTCGGCTGGACAAAAACTCTTTTTATTCAACAAACAGATAATTGGTTCTTAAACCCTTGACATTTTAAAACGGTATTTTCATGAGGACTTCTAGATTGTGGTGGACTACAAAAGATGATGGGGAACGGACTAATACTAAACGCAAAGGAAAAGATCAATAACGAAGCTATTTTTTTGTATACCAAAGCTGACTAAGATTGACATCTAAAGAAAACACAAATAGTGTCAAAACAAATCTCTCCACACACCCACCAAGGAAAACAAACAACAGAACGATCTTGCCTAAGGTGGTTGAAAAAATTGATGCTTCTGGCAATGCCAATGGTACCTGCTGCACTTCTACCATTGTTTCTGCATCACCAACACTATATTATTATGGTGCTTCAGTCTTAAAATACAATATCTGACTCTACTCAAACACATAGTATGGCATAGTTCAATGGTGTCCACACATTAGGTTCTCCAACATGTGAAGAAATAAAAATTCAATTTATTTTCCAAAATACTTCATGTAACATTGCAACACAGTCCCTGCACTGCATGACGGGCAATCAAGAGGTGGACTTCAAACTTTATGTAGGCACTCTTTTTTCCATTTAGAATTAAAATATCATGTGAGAAAGAACCGTTGGTTCTGATCTTTATCACAGGTTTGATGTCAAACATATTTCCTTGTCGTACATATATAACAGTATGCAAGGGGATACAAATGACTCGACACTTGTTCAAACGAACCAAAATGTTGAGCACAGCTATGTGATAGAGATTACCAAATGATCTCAACAAGGATAAAACAATGCAAATGACTGAAACACTAACTGCAGTAACAAAGATGTCTAGGATTGGATAGATCGACCTACAATGTTATACTAACTCAGAGAAAAACTAACTTACACAGACTATGTATGAAGTATTCTAACATATGTCAAGACTAAATATAGCAATCCTACTGATCTTCTTTCCACTTCATTGTCTTTTGCATGTGTTTCCAGCACAAATTCATCGGTTAACTATTACACATGGAAAAACAATGCGCCTGAAAAGTTCAAAATTGAAAAATGAAGGCATGTCAGTGCAAATTAAATCAAATCACAATGAAATGATATTACCTCATAACTTGTGCAAGGTTTGCTTCTGGATCGGAAGTTGTCGAAGAACTATCCTCATATCTACAACTATTTTGTCAATTCATTCAAAGTCAGCTAAAGCTTATAGACCGCACCTGCAAAAACAAAGTACAATGCACCAAATTAAACTACACATCCACCAAATCAATCAAATTATAGATGCATCTAATCAAAGAAGCAAGGGCCAGGCTTTCACAAATCCAAGCATGGTCCAAAGCTAGTTGATTTACCTGTACGGAAGGCTGCTATAGGTGAAACCTGGCCGGCATTGGTATGCTCGCTTGCTTCCACGCACCCATCTGGTTCGTCCTCCGTTGTTGCTTCTCTGGTTCCGTCGGCCGCTGCAGTAGCTTCATCCGCGTCCATTGAGATGGGATCCCCACCGATGTCGCCGTCCTGCCCTTCCTTTTTCCGTATATCAGTTTTGGATTTTTTTGTCGTGAGGCATGGCGGCGTGGGATTTCCATCCCTGGCCACGGAGGGTGTATAGGGGATCAGTGCGTGCGGGGGGCTGAGCGCGTGCGTCGAAGCCTGAGATCCAAATAACGTTGGTCATCGGATCGAGTTGAAGCCTGCGAGGGAGGACTAGGAGCCATAGATTTTAATAATGTTAAAATTCTATGTGTAATTTTCTGGGTGCACAGTGATTGGATTCTCTCAGCGGGGGACGCATTGTTTGGTGTACCTAAAATAGTTTGGATTGGTCCATTACAGTAGAGATTAGTCCAAGTGGATATTTGTCCTAACATCTCGATCTCCCTTAAATCCAACCCATCTAGGGTTCAATTCCCAGAAGTCATATAATAGCATTGAATAAAATGGACCAATGGCTGTCATATTTGTCATTATTTTTTCACTTGGATTTCTGATTAAAATATCCACCAATCAACAAAGGTAAGGAAACATTACTGCAAGTTTGAACCAGCTCAGTCAAAAACCCTTCCTTAAATTCAGGTTGGGCTCATAAACAACCACTAAATTAAACACCAGTGGAAGCCATCACATTTGTTTCTAAGATGGAATTTAATGCGAATTATTTGAAATGGAGGGAGTAGCTATTTCATACCACATCTAGGTCTATCTTATTTGACCCTCATGTTAAACTAAGAATTGCATTTGAAAAACTAGTAGACAATGGTAATCCATATAAATGAGAGAGGGTGCTTATTGGTTATACATGCAATTCAAGTGTCTCTGTTCCTAATATAATTCCATATGTGCTACTGGACTGCAAGAGATCGAATTAATCTTCAATAATGTAATATAATCCAAAATAACATGTTTGTGTTACAAAAAGAAATAGGTTATGCAAAACTTGTCTCATAACATATGAAGTAATAGATTTTTTTTTTGTTTCATTTTTTATCTAGCAATCAGAGGCAATTTTTGTTTACAGTTAATCAATATTATTAGAGATGTATAGCCACATACGTATACACAAGCCATACATCTCTAATAAATATGTATACAAATTTGCTAATTTTCTCTATCTGATTATCTGGATTGAAGTTCGTGGTGCCACAAGGGGAGAAGAAGAGCAACACAGACTCACTTCATGAGAACCTGCTGAGAATGCAAATTATGTCCATTATTTCTTGGTTTTCAAATGCACAAAAGAGCAATGCAGGCCAAAGCGGTCTCCTTTTTGGCCTTCTTTGTGTGCTCCTTGTTCTTGAGTATCTTCGGGTGCTAAGACCAGAGTCGAACCGGTTCAAAGGTATGGGTATCTACGTGGACACCGGTGTTTCTGTGATCATAGCATATGTATTGCTGATTCTGATCAACTTCCAGTATTACATCCTTGTTCCCTTCCCTATTTGTTTGCTTGGCTTCATCGCTTATCTTTGGAAAAAGATCCTGGTGAAGGGCAAATTGCAGCAACAATGCAAAAGATCAGAGGATACAAAGAATTCTGAAGAGCTCGAAGCAGCACAAGGGTGTCTGAGTATAACAAAGGATGACTTGGAACAAGATAGAAAGAAAATTGAGGAACTTTTGAGTACAGCATTAGTACCGTATTTTGTACTATTAATCAGTGCACTATATGGGGACGGTAGCCCTGTTCTGTCTCACTTTCTGCTCTTCTCATGTTGCGCGCTAGGGATGCTAGCACTGATGTATTCCAGATTGGCAGATGATCTCAGTCCTGGCTTAACACGCCCTCTGAGATGGATCCAAATGGCATACATGGTGATGATGTTCATAACAGTACACACGATGGCAGGAGAATGGCTGGGAGAGGTCGTGGCATTGGTCTGCATCCCTGAGCTGATTGCAGGGCTTGTCTGGTTTTCTACTTTTCTCCACGGTGGAAGTTCTTATAGAGCAGCAGCAGGCAAAGTTGCCACAGATAACGATGGCTTCTTGTTCATTCCCCTGGGAGCTGGTTTGGCAAGCTTAACTTCCACTTATGGATATGAAGGGGATTTCCTGGGATCCTGGTACACGGAGGCAATGGTTTCCTGCGCCGTTGCAGGGTGTATGCTATATCTCAGCCTGTGGATGATATCGAGGTGGCCAGGGAGCATACCTGGCTCAGACAAGGCGACTCAACTGCTCAAGTTTCCTGCAAATATTTGCTTGACTGGAGCATGCCTGATGCTGTTTGCTTTGTTTGCTCAGAAGACACTGGCTCATGGTTTATTTGGTTTGGATGACCATATTAATCCTGGTTTGCTCAAATATCTTCCTGGTATTTATTTCAGTACAGCAGTAGCATGGCTGGTAGCCTTTTATGTGAAGCGTCGTGCTGCACGTTGACTGTGTTATGGAGTTACCTGCTGGTTTGCAAAAATCATTCCGACCAAATGAACATGCAAAAGGTTCACTTGGTCTATTCATTTTCATGTTGAGTCAGTAATAAGTTTGTAAAGATTGCCCTGAGTCGGATGCAAAGACTAAATATTCGAACCCCGTCAATTGTCTGTAAAACTGAAACTCCGTTTGTTGTATAATATTATTTTTAACTAATATTTGCCTCTAAAACTGAAACCCCGTCAATTGCCTTCTCGTGGCGCTGGTAGCCACGGCCGCCTTCGCGGCAGTAGTCACGCTCCTGCAATGATACATCGTGGTGGCACTTGCTGTGGTTATTAGAGTATCCGTCGTGTGGTTCCTCAAGTTGTACTGCAAATCCAGAGCACCAGCTGCAACGCCTCCTGTAGCAGTAGAAGCACCAGCCGTCGCCGAGCTCGCCGAGATCCAGGCCGTCGTCGCCAAGATCGAGGCTGCCACCGCCGAGCTTGCCTCCTCGGCGCCGCCATAGCTTGCCTTCCCCTTTCTCTGGCGGGTTGGGAGCAGGAGCCATCGAGGGAGCTCAAACAGCGCCGGGAGCGGTGGGGAGTCAGAGGGAGCTGGACGGAGCGGAAGCAGTGTGGAGCGGGAGTCGAACCGGGTTGAAAGTGCGGGCCCGTTCGCGTGCTCTTAAATCTCATCTGAAATAGTATTTTTCTTTTACAAATTCCTTCAAATTTATCTAAATTCATCCAGATTCCTACAAATTACTCAAGCGAACGGGCCCTCAAGAGTTGCAACCGGAATATAAATGTTGCCAAAAGAAAATGGTTGTTTGACCTGTGATCAGTTTCTTTGCTGTTCAGCCCTAAAAAAAAAAGTTTCTTTGCTGTTCAGTCCCTCCAGCATAAACTGCTTACACTGATAATCATTGAACCTCTTAGATAAATGGAACAGATCGTATAAGCAGAATATGCATTCAACCTAAACATGAATGAAAGAACAATGTGCCTTCCTCATTTATCTCAAAAACATGAAAGATCATATAATTGCATGACTAGTCGATTACCACCCACAAAATATATCTAAAAGTACCTCGTTATGGTCAGCCAGTAACTAGGAACCCAATAGAAGTGTCTGGACGCAAGCCTAATAAGGAGAGAAGAAGTACTCACAAGAACAGAGGGCCAAAAATAAAACAGCTGCAGACGTGTGTACACCATACAGGAAACTCAAAACTCTTGAAAACCTATGAATAGTTACATAATAACATTGAATTTTAGAACAATTGACAAGATGTCAAACGTAGGAAAATGGTAGAAATAGGCATTTTTGACACAAACTCTAGATAAATAAAAAAACAAAACTTAAAGCATGCGAGTGAGAAGGATGGAGAGAAAACCTTCACGAAAAATCACCAATAAAGGCTACCCTCTTGTTTCATTTTGTACTCGGGAAAATCACTCTAAAACTATAGGAAAGGTAATGCGATCAATATAATAAAGAAAATCGTTGGAACCCAGCTCCTCTTGTTTTTTCCTCTACTCTGCTGGAACTAGACCTAAGCATGTTGGATACTAATTAATATATGACTGTAGAAAGCAGTCAAAACATTAGTCCATTCAACAATATCCAATAGGAGGTCATGTTTATTCCTTTCCCTTTCTAAAAATCACAAATTACTACAATTTGGCTTGAGTAACAAAAAACTGTAATCCGACAAGTAGATTTCTCCACCCAGTCTGCATCTTCTATTTACAAATAATCATTGTACTATATCCCCATTGCTACCTAGTAATATCATCCTACACACGGTGCATATCATCAAAAAGCCTTTGCTCTGTAGAGTATTATTAACCATATAGCATAGCACATCCACTTGAGTCACAATTTCAAAATAATGGCTGATTATAGAAAAAAAGTTGTCGACGTAAGAAGTGCAAAGTGAGTAGCCATATATATATATATATATATATATATATATATATATATATATATATATATATATATATATATATATAGGGAGAGGCTATTCAGTAGCCGGCTACAAAATAAGTTATTCTGTAGCCACCTCCATTTACTATAATTTTATATACTAATTTACCATAATATAAATACATATTTACGATAGTTGGGTTACTATAACACATGGGGATATTTACCATAACGTTATATTAAACCACTTAGTAAGGAGTTACTATAATCTCGTAAAATAACATAGTAATTATCGTAACTCAAAGTGGCTACAGAATAAGTTATTCTGTAGCCAGCTACAGGATAGTAGTCCTATATATATATATATATATATATATATATATATATATATATATATATATATATATATATATATATATATATATATATATATATATATATCAGTTTGAGCTAAATTCAACTAGTAGATTTATGAGAAGAATTCCCCAAACGCATTGCTTCTGGCAGGCTTGAATAGTAGTAGTAGCAAGAAAATAAATTAAAACACATGTCTATACACAAGGAACAGATAATGATGCATCCTAACACAATTCGCATCAATCAATCTTGAGTACAAGAACAAAGGATAAAAAATGTTGGTCTTATTTATTTTTTCTTCCATTTGAATTCGAAGAATTTTGCTACTTTTCAATGGTATAATGCTTGAGGCACGCACAGAGGAACAGCAGACAGTTCCTGATTCCCCCAATGCCCAAACCCCCTAAAACCGCAGTTGCAGACAGATATATATACAGAAGCGGTTTTCAAGTAGACACGGGTAGAAGGAGGATGAAGTCAAACAAACCCCCACCCCACGGATGATCAGCAGACGGTGGGGACGAATCGCAGGGCGGCGACGCGGGCGGAGAGGAGGCCCGCGAGCCTGCGGACGGCGAACTGGATGCAGTTGGACAGCGCGATGAGGCACATGGGCTCGTAGATGACCCCGAGAGCCGCATCTAGCGCGGACCTCCGGGCACATGGTTGTTTTTTAATTCTGTGTGTCCCAAAGCAACTTGTGCTAAAATGTAAATAGCTTTGTGATTAGCATAATCTTTCAGCCCAAGGTTGCTTTTAATTCTTTCATGACCAAGCTAATTTGTGCTAAAATGTGATCCAATACAGTTGCTTACTTGTTTCATGTTGCTTGCCAAAGAAGTGGGCACATGGTTGGGATAAAATAAACAAGGCTTGGATCTAAATATTTTGGTGTTTGTGATGACCTTCAGATGAGAATGTGTTTGCCTAGTTTGAGCTTTTCATAGCACTAGTGATAACTTAATCCTCGCACTATTCATGCTAGGTGCTTGTTCTTGTGGAGAACAATTTTTGAATAATCTTGAAAACCCAATGAATTGCTTTTACGCTTGGTTCTTGTGACATAGTATCACTTTGAGATTTTGTGCGCCTTTGAGCTACATTGTTTACTCCTCGTAGTGCTTTGCCATCCCTAGAACTTGCAAGTGCTTTGTGGTCTACTTGAGAAGCTTTCTAGGATTGCACCCCATATCTATCATGGCATCCATGCTTTGGAGCTTGTGTCCTTAAAAATTGGTATCAAGTTCTTTTGTGTTTTCCCTTCCGGATGGGTACTTCTTTGAGCATGTTCTTCAATTGAAATCTTTTTAGCTCTTCTTGATGATTGCGTTGCCAACAAAGGGATGAGAAAATAGAATTGCACAAGGGGGAGTATTGCATTCATGTGCCATAAGAGTCCATAATTTGAAAAGGGGGGGGGGGGGGGGGGGGGGGGGGGGGGGGGGGGTGTTCATGCATGTTGAGCTTTTACCTCTGCTTGAAAAACCGGTGCTCCCCGCATCCGCGTATGCCAGAAAAGGTCTCACGGGTTCTGGGTTGACTCAGCAAGGACAGGGCTGCGCTGAAGCAAATGCCTTGACGGGATCAATGTAATGGTGCCGTACTGCAGTGCTAGTGCACGACAAATCCAGTGATGGCCAGCAGGCATTGCTTCGGTAATACTAATATTTATTCAGTCCAACACGATTGAGTAAACAGATTTATTTTGGTCTATAAGAATATATATATGACCGCGCGTTTAACTAAGTTCTTCTCTCTTCTTAAGTATATGATGGAATTTTATGAACTTTGACTATTTTTAATTTCTTCCTAATGTAAGGGAACAGGAGCAACCGCATCAAGCTTTTTCTCGGCAATTAAAATTCAGATTGATATATATGTGGATTTGAGCTGCATCTAAGAGTTTAAAATTTCTATGTTGTTTATAGAATATTAGATCTCATTTTTTTCAATTTATTTTGTAATGGCCGTAAGTACCGTTAGAGAGGCTAGATTTTTATTTTAATTAAACCTTTTCTTCATTAAAAAAGAAATCATTGACCAACGTTTTCTAATTCACATCAAAATCCTCGGGACAAGAAGATAATAAAGCGAAAGAAATGAAAGATGAAGCGTTATGTTCCTCTAGCTTAAGCTCATTCAGTCATTATCTGGAGGAATTCATTTGTGCGTCATGTGACCCCATTATGCTGTTGAACATTTGGTCAATTTACGACTTATATTAATCCATAAATACGACTTAAACAATAGTAACAGTACCACTAACCATACTGTAACAGCACCACTACTGCAGATAGTATTTAACAGTGCAGCAACCAAGTGCGCTAAAAACGCTAACAGAATAGCATATGAACAATAGCGCACAGTGGGATTAGATTTATACCCTAGGGTGGGACTGCCGGTATCCGCGGACAGTGAGCCACCATCTTCTCCGTCGTTGGTGTTGGTGCGGCCACCAGTCCTCCTCGTGTCCACCATGTTGCAGAGGAGGTCGCGCCGGGAGACTCCTACAGGTGCGGTGTTGGAGCAGTGGCACGGGAAGCTCCTGCAGGTGCGGTGTCGCAGCAGTAGCACGGGAAGCTCCTGCAGGTGCGGTGTCGCAGTAGTAGCACGGGAAGCTCCTGCAGGTGCGGCGTCGGAGCAGTAGAACGAGACTCTCCCGTCAAGAAGCAGAAGCCCCCGAATAGGAAACTACAGACGGGGCAGCAGTCGCACCGGGAAGCCGGCGCTCCCCAAAAACTTGATTCCCCGCCTACCCGTGCAGGTACGCTTGACGGGGGAAGTTCCGGAGGCCTGCTACCGAAGCTCCCTGTGCGCGCAGGGAACTCCGGTCGAAGATGTAGACGAACAGCTCAGCGCTCAGATGTTGCGGAGAGGAGGAAGAGGAAGAGTCGGGTCTCGCACACCTGGAACAGGGGCGCCCTCCCCTCATTATAGCCGCGCAATTCCCCATCTGTCCGTTAGGCCCTGTCGGGGGAATAAACCTAGACAGGGTGGTTGGGCATTGGGAGTTGGCTGCGGCGGCTAGGGTTTTGGTTGGGCCAAGCGACAAAACCAAGCCGGGCCATGGCCACGGCCCGGCGCGGCGCGTCGTGCGCGCGGGCGGGCGGGCGGGCGGGCGGCGCGGCTCGGCGGCGGCGGCGCGCGCGTGTGGCCTCCCGGTTCTCCCTCTCAACTTGTCTATGTGAGAGTCCTAAGACTCACTATTTAAGTTGATAACCTTTTTAGTGAATTTCCTATATGGTACTAATCACTTTTCCACTTAACAATAATTGTGGGTCTTTGAAGTTTATTTGATTAATTAGAATAAATAATGGGCCTGGCCCAAATTAATCTAACAATCCCCACCAAACTTCAGAAGTCCACATTTAATGTCTTCAGATCTGAGCTTGTTTGATATACCAGTGTTTCGATGAAGACTGTTAAGTTGAACATCCATCTAGAAAAGGAGTTTACACTCATTTACAACTGACCAATGGACTATGCCTTGAATTGACAGTTTTGTGCAAAGTGAGGCTCACTCGATTCCTTTACTGATACTAGGCTGCCTGTAGCATCCCCTCTGGTTGGAGCATATAAGTCATACTCCTGGTCTATTCATGAGTATCTAGAGATCACCCAAATCTCATAGATTGTGACTAGCAATCAAACTCACATAGCTGTGTTCCTTTAAGATGCCCTGTAGGCCGACATCTTTGCTTCTCATTAAGCCACTCGGATCACATTGAGGTATTTACCAACCTGCCATACAGATAGGAAGAGAAGTGCATTACTCAAGAGATTGACCTTTATTAAAAAGGGTCTCTTCCCTCAGTCTACCCATAGCTTGTTTCACCATCCTAATTCACGAGATCTCCGATCACATAGGACAGGTTGCCACCACGATAGAACTTCATGTGGGTTTCAGTCCCATCTCACTCGATGCATTATCTATCACATTATGCGATAGTCCCTTAGTAAATTGATCTGCCAGATTTTTAGACGTATGGACATAGTCCAATGCTATTACTCCAGAGTTTCTCAATTTTCTGACAGATTTTAACCGCCGCTTTACATGCCTAGTGGTCTTCATGTTGTCCTTTGAACTGTTTATCTTGATAATTACTGTTTGGTTATCACAGTTCATAGAAATTGTGGGCACAGGTTTTTCAACCACCAGCAAATCCATAAGGAGCTCACGGAGCCATTCAGCCTCAACAGTAGCGGTATCAAGTGCTACAAGTTCTGCTTCCATTGTTGACCTTGTTAAGATGGTCTGCTTGCAAGACTTCCAGCAAACAGCGCCACCTCCAAGTGTGAATGTATATCCACTTGTGGCTTTTAACTCATCAGCATCAGATATCCAATTTGTATCACAATAGCCCTCGAGTACCTTCGGGTACCCCGTATAGTGAATGCCAAAGCTCGACGTTCCCTTTAGATAGCGCAATATTCTTTCAAGAGCACGCCAGTGATCATCTCCCGGATTTGAAACAAACCGGCTTAATTTGCTCACAGCAAATGAGATGTCAGGCCTCGTTGCACTAGCCAAGTACATTAGCGAGCCGATGATTTGGGAGTATCTCAACTGATCCCTCATTATTCTTCGGTTCTTTCTCAGGATCACGCTTGGATCATAGGGAGTGGACACGGGCTTGCAGTCACTATAACCAAAGCGACTCAGTACCTTTTCCACATAGTGAGTTTGTACAAGTGTTACCCCACCATTTTCTCCCCTTAGAAGTTTGATGTTTAGTATCACATCAGCCACTCCCAAATCCTTCATGTCAAAGCTCTTTGATAGAAAGTCCTTGACTTCCTCAATCACATTGAGGCTTGTCCCAAAGATTAGTATGTCATCCACATACAAGCACAGGATTACTCCTTCTCCCCCACCATAGCGGTAGTACACACATTTGTCGGCTTCATTCGCAACAAAACCAGCAGATGTCATAGTTTTATCAAACTTTTCATGCCATTGCTTAGGTGCTTGTTTTAGGCCATACAAAGACTTCAATAATTTACACACCTTTCCTTCTTGACCTTCTACTACGAAGCCATCAGGCTGATCCATGTAGATCTCCTCATTTAGCTCCCCATTTAGGAAAGCCGTCTTAACATCCATCTGATGAACGAAAAGACCATGAGACGCAGCCAGGGCAAGCAGTACTCGGATTGTGGTCAATCGGGCCACTGGTGAATAAGTATCAAAGAAGTCCTCGCCTTCTTTCTGGGTATAACCCTTAGCCACAAGCCTTGCCTTGTACTTTTCAATCATACCATCAGGCCTAAGCTTTTTCTTGAACACCCATTTACATCCTACAGGCTTGCACCCGTAAGGACGATCAACAATCTCCCAAGTTCCATTGGTCATAATTGAATCCATCTCACTTCGCACTGCTTCCTTCCAGTAGTCAGCGTTGGGAGAGGAAAATGCCTCAGCAATGGTGCTTGGAGTGTCATCCACGAGGTATATAGTGAAATCATCACCAAAAGACTTTACAGTCCTCTATCTCTTACTCTTTCGAGTAGCTCCACTATTATCCTCCTCTGGATTCTCAACACATGTTTGTTCAAGATGTTCTGTTGGCGCCACGGGGGAATCAATAGGGTTTTGACAAGATGTGCTAGGTTCATTTCCTCTCATAGGAAATTCATTCTCAAAGAATGTAGCATCTCTGGACTCAATCACTGCACCAACACGCATGTCAGGTACTCCAGAGCTTACAACTAGGAATCTATAGCCGACGCTGTGTAAAGCATAACCGAGGAACACACAATCTACAGTTTTTGGTCCAAGTTTGCGCTTTTTGATGATTGGCACATTCACCTTGGCCAAGCATCCCCAAGTGCGTAGGTATGAGAGAGTCAACCTTTTCTTTTCCCATTCCTCGAATGGTGTTACTTCTTTATTCTTTGTAGGAACTCTATTCAGGACATGACATGCCGTCAATATAGCCTCACCCCACCATTCGTTGGAAAGTCCCGCAGTGTCTAACATGGCGTTAACCAAATCAGTTAGAGTGCGATTCTTTCGTTCAGCAATCCCATTGGATTGGGGGGAGTATGGAGGCGTCCTCTCATGAATAATTCCATGTTCCTTGCAGAATGAATCAAACTCATGTGAAAAGTATTCTCCCCTACGGTCAGACCTCAACCATTTTGATTTTTCTTTCCAATTGGTTCTCTACTTCAGCTTTATAGATTTTAAAATAATGCATTGCTTCATCCTTTGTTTTTAGCAAGTACACATAGCAAAATCTAGTGCTATCATCAATAAGAGTCATGAAATATTTCTTTCCTCCTTTGGTCAATACACCATTCATCTCGCACAGATCAGAATGAATGAGATCTAGCGGTGCCAAATTTCTCGCCTCTTTCACAGCCTTGTGAGGCTTGCGAGGTTGCTTTGCTTGAACACAAGCATGGCACTTAGACCCTTTGACCAGATCGATTTTAGGGATTAATTTTAAACTAGCTAAGCGCGTCATACAACCAACATTGATGTGATAGAGTCGGGAATGCCAAACATTAGACTCATTATCATTTCTCACATGGTTCACAATTTTATCACAAGAATCCATCAAAGAGAAGTGGAACAAGCCTCCGCTTTCATAGCCTTTTCCAACAAAGGTTCCATACTTGGATACAACACATTTATTGGACTCAAATACAAGTCTAAAGCCATCTCTACATAATAGAGATCCACTAACGAGATTCTTCTTGATGGAGGGGACATGCTGCACGTTCTTTAGCTGCACGATCTTTCCCGAAGTAAACTTCAGATTGATCGTACCAACACCAAGTACAGCAGCATGCGTACCATTTCCCATCAGCAAGGAGCAACCTCTTTGTTCCTGATAAGAAGAAAACAAAGAAACATCAGAACAAACATGAATGTTAGCACCCGTGTCAACCCACCACTCAGACGAGAGACAAACTGAAAAAACTGTAGGTAGATGATTACCATACCCAGATCCTCTAGATTCGCTAACAACCATGTTTGCGGACTTCTTCTGCTTGTCCTTGCGGTCAGGGCACTCTTTTGCCCAATGGTCAGATGCACCGCAGACAAAGCAAAGGCCCTTTTCTTTTTCCTTGCCCTTCTTCTTAAAAGTTGCAGCTTTAGGCTTGACTGCAGGCCTGTTTTTCTTCTTCCTCTGTGCGGCATGAAAGTTCTTCTTTTGCACCAGATTGGCGCTAGAACTTTCCTCATGCGCTTTCTTGCCATGAGTGTCCTTTGCCCTAGCATTCTCCTCCACACCAAGAGTAGCAATGAGATCAGTCACACTGAACACTTGCCTCCTGTGCTTTAGAGTAGTGGCAAAGCTCGACCAAGTAGGTGGCAGCTTAGCGATGATACCGCCGGCCACAAACTTGTCAGGCAACTCACACTCATTGTTCTGGAGTTCCTTTGCCAGCATCTGTATCTCATGAGCCTGCTCTACTACAGATCGGTCATCGACCATCTTGTAGTCATAGAACTTCTCCATGATGTACAATTCAGTGCTAGCATCGGCAACACCGAACTTGGCCTCAAGTGCATCCCACATGTCCTTGCCAGTGTCCATATCCATGTACACTTGCACCATGGTTTCAGCTAATTTGCTGATGAGACCCCCTTGAACAAGTTATCTGCCTCATTGAACTTAATCTCCTCCTCGTGAGAGAAAGGAGGTTCAATGCGCTTTCCCTTGATCACGTGCTTACAACGCATACTAGTGAACCACAGCTTGGAGCAGATACGCCACACTTTATAGTTGGATCCATCATCTTTCAATGGTGGTGGTTTTAGTGACGTAGCAAAACTAGCAGCCGAAAATGACCTATTAAGTTTTTGGATTGTTGAACATTTGGTCAATTTACGACTTATATTAATCCATAAATATGACTAAAACAATAGTAACAGTACCACTAACCATACTGTAACAGCACCACTACTGCAGATAGTATTTAACAGTGCAGCAACCAAGTGCGCTAAAAATGCTAACAGAATAGCATATGAACAATAGCGCACAGTGGGATTAGATTTATACCCTAGGGTGGGACTGCCGGTATCCGCGGACAGTGAGCCACCATCTTCTCCGTCGTTGGTGTTGGTGCGGCCACCAGTCCTCCTCGTGTCCACCATGTTGCAGAGGAGGTCGCGCCGGGAGACTCCTGCAGGTGCGGTGTTGGAGCAGTGGCACGGGAAGCTCCTGCAGGTGCGGTGTCGCAGCAGTAGCACGGGAAGCTCCTGCAGGTGCAGTGTCGCAGCAGTAGCATGGGAAGCTCCTGCAGGTGCGGTGTCGGAGCAGTAGAACGAGACTCTCCCGTCAGGAAGCAGAAGCCCCCGAACATGAAACTACAGACGGGGCAGCAGTCGCACCGGGAAGCCGGCGCTCCCCAAAAACTTGATTCCCCGCCTACCCATGCAGGTACGCTTGACGGGGGAAGTTTCGGAGGCCTACTACCGAAGCTCCCTGTGCGCGCAGGGAACTCCGGTCGAAGATGCAGACGAACAGCTCAGCGCTCAGATGTTGCGGAGAGGAGGAAGAGGAAGAGTCGGGTCTCGCACACCTGGAACAGGGGCGCTCTCCCCTCATTATAGCCGTGCAATTCCCCATCTAGTCTGTTAGGCCCTGTTGGGGGAATGAACCTGGACAGGGTGGTTGGGCATTGGGAGTTGGCTGCGGCGGCTAGGGTTTGGCGTGGCTCGGCTCGGCTCGACGGCGGCGGCGTGCGCGTGTGGCCTCCCGGTTCTCTCTCTCAACTTGTTATTTAAGTTGATAACCTTTTTAGTGAATTTCCCATATGGTAATAATCACTTTTCCACTTAACAATAATTGTGGGCCTTTGAAGTTTATTTGATTAATTAGAATAAATAATGGGCCTGGCCCAAATTAATCTAACATATGCCTCTTATTTTCTGTGGTCATGGAGCAGTTTACAGGTGCGTTGACGCTTCCGGAAAGAGGTAACCGAGCATCTCGGGTATATGTAGTAGGATTCGCTTCCTTTCTTACCTCCCGTACTAGCTACTAGTTCATGTCTTACATTTCCTGTTAAAGCGTGAATGGAAATGAACAAGATTTGGGAGAACTGTTGCTTTTATTAATCTCAAAAATATATTTATACAAATGGAGGGGTGTCACGAAGGAACACGACTATTCCCAAAAGACATGTCCTTTGAAACTAAAATTAACTGTCTAATCCTATCAACTAATTTTATGCTTGATGGATGAGATCACTCGTGAAGAGACGTCTGTTCGTCTGTAGACGCCGTTCGTGTATAGGTGTCGTTTCACAACACTCCCCCTTGATCGAATCTTCCTTGAGATCAATACAGCTATAAGCTGAAATTTCTCGAAAAAATCCTATGAAAAAAATCTGAGGAATATATGATATACCATAAAAACTCCTTTAAATCTTATTGGAAAATAAGGAGAAAATAACATATTTATTTGTGATTTAAATAAACCACTATGTCATTGGTATCCCATTAAAAACCTCAATAGAGAAAAATATTGAAGATACGATATAATGATAACTCCCCCAAAAACCTTTTACGAAAAATATGAGGAGCAATATAAAGTAATATGCCGCTAAAACTCCTGTAAAAATCCAGTGAAAAAATAAGGAGAAAATATGACGACATATTATTGGTATTGCCTCTTAGATAACTCACATAAAAAACCTTTTCAGAGAAAAACCATGAATGAGTTATGAGGGCAATATGTGTCTTTGATATTTCCCATGAAAACCCTGATGGGAAAAATAGAAAATATGACACATGCTTATGTTAATATTACCTCATTAAAAACTTTAATAAGAAACCTTATGAGTAAAACTTGGGAAAGAAAATAGTATAATATAATACTGGTACAGGTCAGCATCTAGGAGATGTCTTCCTCCGATTCTTGCAAATTTCGAAGTCATCGCATACCAATCTTATGTAGAAATTTTTTGAAACATAGAATTGGTAAGGATTTAGTAAATAGTTCAGCGAGATTATCGCATGCAGTGATTTGCAAGATGTTTATTTCTCTGCTTTCTTGTAACTTATGGGGATAAAACAGCTTAGGGGCAATGTCCTTAGCGACATTACTCTTTAAGTAACCTGTTTGCATCTATATAACATAAGCAAAATTATCTTCATAGATAATTGTAGGTGATTTAATTGAACCAATACCACATGCATGTTATATGTGGTTAATCATTCTGCGAAGTCATACACATTCATGTTATGCCTCGTATAGAGCAATAATTTCAGAATAATTAGTAGAGGTTGTCGTCAGAGTCTGTTTAGAAGACTTCATGAAATAGTTGTATCTCCATGTAAGAATACAAATCCAGTTTGGAATGGGGACCAGATAAGTAACCAGTATCCATGTATCCAAACATATTGGGATCATGATTTCTCTTAAAGAATAAACCAAGATCCTTTGTGCCACTAAGATATCTGAGGATATGCTTCGCTCCCGTCTAATGACGGTGAGTTAGATTTGCACTATGTCTAACTAGTATGTTCACTGCAAATGCGATATCAGGTCTGGTGTAATTTGCAAGATATATAAGTGCTCCAATGACACTAAGATCTGAAACCTTGGTCCCAATATTTTTTCTCCAATATCTCATGGTCTAAATGGATCTTTATCTATTTCTAAAGAACAAACAACCATCGGGGTTTTGTTATGATATGATTTGTCTATATTAAATTTCTCCAATATTTTCTGGATATAGGCTGATTGATGTACTAAAATCTCTGAAGGACGGTGCTCAAGTTGTAAGCCTAGGCAATATTTGGTCTTACCTAAATCCTCCATCTCGAATCCACATGATGGAAATTGTATCTCAAATAATTGCATAATTATTTCTGTATCATGATAATATCAACATAACCAATATACGCAATCATGCTTAATTATACACAATGTATGTTGCGATTTGTATTTGGATTCAGAATATAAAGTCCATTGGGACTTATACGTCCGAATCTATCAAATTCATTTGATATGCCAATTATTGAATTTGGAAAACTTTATTTTCACACATACCATGGGGTATGCTATGCTGGGTCTCTGCGTAAAACCATATGCTACAAGCTCTCATTGTTCGTCACCTTGCTTCTGAAAAGAAACTATATGAGGGAAGATATTACTATGGTAATACTTCTCATCATTGAACAAGAGCAATCTCCTTAATTGCAACCTCTTAGTTTGACCAAATTTGAGTGTGAAGACACTCTGCCTAGGACTTTTGGTCTGGATCCAGTAAGGTAAAAAACAATCTTTGAGGAGTATATGCCGCGACAATTTGTAGTCTTTAAATGATTGATTCGGTTCTTGAAATCAATATAGCATGTGAAAATGTTAACCCTTTTGGACTCCGAGTCATTTCCCATATGGAGTTAGGGTGTTCCAATGTCCCAGGATCAGAATTTGGGTGCATCGTTGATCTGGGTGGATTTTGATCCGGGTTTTAGATGCTCATCCATTTTGGGTTTCTATCAACTTGAGGTTGGCTTGGATTTATTGATTTGGAGGATATTGTCCTCGGTATCCTCGAATGCTTACTTGGAACATTATCCTTAAGAGCGACCATACTTCTCCCCCTCTTCTTTGGAAGTGGGAGTTGAATGGTTTTAATTGGTACCTCCATTCTTTCGGGTGCATTATAAGTAGGATAAGAGGATTTTATGACACCCTTATTATCAGTAAATGTTTCTGACAGATTCTTTGTAATATGATGCAAATATAAGACATTCTAAATGATTAGGTCTAGAATTTTTGGTACGTGGATGTGAGGATTGCTCTTTTGATTCCTATCATTCTTAATGTGGTATAAATCTCCCCCTAATGCCTACAATTATCCTCAAATGTGATCAATATACAGGTAATTTATAAATTCCCTGTAGAGTTACCTCTTTGGATCCCTAATGCCATTGGTATGTTAGGGTGGTGATATGGGCATGTGAAAACATACTCGATACGTAGATGGGAAATATTTGGCTGCAGCCAAAGTTTCACGTACATACTGCAACGGGGGGAGTTGTATAAGTGCAGCTTGATGAATTTGAATTAACGATGCGGTGTGTAAGGCCGCATGAAAACGACTTAGTTTTGGTAAATTACAATTCTATTTTAATATGTCATGCAATTTGATTCTCAATAAGAGACTCAATAAAACCATTATTGGTATGGACATAAGGTACTTGATATATAGTACCCAAAAACCAAATTGTTCCATATAAAATGGATTTGATCCCGCATCTAGGATAATTTGCTCTAAATTGAAGATTTCGAGCAATGAGTTTGGTATAGTGATGGTTCTCATGACTAAGAGACACACCTGGAACTATATTATGGATGCATAAATGTGCATTACATAGTATCTTTATGGTCCATAAAATAGTAAATACAGTCACATGTATGTTCTTGAATTTCTTCAAGAAATGTAGTGGCTCATATTGATGCTATGACCAATAGAATTGACAATAATTCTCAAGTTATCTCAATAGTTGAATAACTAAGGCAAATGTGCCAAGTCTTGTTGACATCAAGAGAGAATTATTTATACGCAACATTGGATACAGGTTATGTATATATAGTCAAATCCAACTGAGGATGTTTTGTTTAAGTATTGTCATATCCGTTGTTAAAAGAAAAATACTTCTCTTAGTTGTCATCTTGGGGTTTCCATATGAAAACCACATTGATGGATATCTCTATAATTTTAATTGGGTACATTTTGGAATCAGAATACAAGAATGAATTCATGATTATTATTTAAGTACCAATAGGGAGTATGATAGTAGGACGACCAAAGCCCACTATCATGACATCGCGTCAAGCGATTAATAAAATATTTCCTTGTCTTTATGTAAGAGTTTAGGAATATTTTGCTTCCCTATGTATAGAGTTTATGATGCAACTATCCACTAAGCAAAATTCCTCTTTGCATTTGGATTGACTCCCGTGTAGGTCTATATATAGCATGAAGAATATAATGACATTCTTTGTAAATATATAGATTACATACAAGTTAATTAATGGAATATCAAATGTGATGGCACATTATTGTGATATTCAATTAAAATTGATGATAACATTTTATATTACAACACCAAAATGGGACGAAGATACTAGGTATCTTTGTAAATAGAAGACAAATTTGGTCTCCAAAATGGATCAAGCGAAGTAAATTCGATGATCGTGCTCTCCATGCTCATAAGACCCACTTATTAATTAAGTGTTTGGTTGCTACTTGGTTTTTTCATGAAATTTGTTGTGAACAACTGTGAAGATAGAAGCGTGCTTCATATCTTTATTGTTGAGCCAGATATTTATGTCCAATGGATTTGTAATACCGATCAATTAAATGTTTCAAGGCATGACATTTCCAAGTTGTGTGGCTGTAACATACACAATTGAGACAAAATATGGTTCTGTCATATTTGGGAAATGCCTTGACCCTAAAAAATGCACGGGGCTGCTACTTCTTTTTGCGTTAAATCTTACCATTAAAGTTCTTTGGATGACATTACTACATGGCATCGAACTTGTAATGATTCTGAAAATTCAATGTACTTCAGATGATAGAGCATCACTGTAATGCTAATGATGATTCCTCGATAAGAGTTTATCATACACTTAGACCTGACGTAATGTAGGAATTAATCTAGAATACATTTGGTAAGTAGTGTGCTTTTGCGAAAACGCAATGTTAGGGGATATTTTAGAACAACATAATTATATTCTCAAGTGGACTTAAGATCCTAGAGATAAAGTTGTGGCCAATCATAGTTGGCATTGGGCAGAATGACTGCCTTGTGTTGTTCGTATCACTCATTGAAAGCTAGTCATATAGTGCTTCGATTTGCACCCATTGAGATACACATACGTGTGACATTGATGTATATGGTGCTTTATTTAAATAAAACTCCGTATTTAAATTGATCATAAGTGGTGATGCTCTCTTATGAGGAGCATCAAATATTACCATGAATCCATAGAACATCAAGTTTAACGTTACGTCCATTGACCATATTAGATAATAGTGACCATCAAGAGCAAGAGATCAAACTCTTTGTTGGCTATTATTCTAATAAGGTTAAACCATAGATTTTCTAAATTTACGCAAAAGGTAAATTTAAATTTGTTATGGTGATGTTGTATTAATTAATGTAAAATAAATAGGAGACAAGATCTATCTCACTAATAGTGTAAACCTTATTTATGCTAACACATTAGAGGTAGTCATCATAAAGATGTAGACCTCTAATAATATGGACATAGTCTGTTGAACAGTAGATGTCAAGTGGTGTATGCAATTTGTATAAACACATTTTAAGGTAATCATCAAAAGATTGATGTAGACCTTAGTTAATCCGCAAACTAATTGGGTACGCACGTTGAGGATAGTCACTAAGTTGTGGACTTAGTGTAGATCCCGCAGTAGCAACTATGGTGCTACCTTGTGTATGGCCAATAGGAATACTGATTATTGATAGTCATCTTGTGAAAAGATGTAGACCGCATGTTCCAATTTGTGATGTTGGGTACGCACATTGAGGATAGTCACTAAGAATTTAGTGTAGATCCCACAGTAGCAACTATGGCGCTACCTTGTGTATGGCCAACATACAATGTGAAACATTTGTGTTATACAAATAATGAGGTAATACACTTAATTGATTTTGCATTAAAAAATGTAAGCGCTATAAGCTTTAAATAAAGCATAAATGGGCTTAACATAAAATGAAAATTGCAAATAACAAAGTAGTTACAATGAAAACGTCGTGATAATAATATTATATGTTTATTGGGTTGTCAATTTGGGCGAACACTTTGAATAATGTAAATATAATAATACATGTTTATTGGGTTTGCTTATTTGAACAAATACTTTGAACATGTAATGCTAATAGTACATGTTTATTGGGTTTGCCATTTTGGATGAACACTTTGAACAATACTAAAAAAATTCAGAAAATATAGGATCTGGAAAGTGAATTTATAGTGGTAAATTCATTTGCACATGTATATATTATGATGCAATTTCTGATGACGCATGGTCTCAAAAAAAATTATTTATATAAGGTAAATATTGTGCATCATAGTTCGTTTTAAAACATATATGGTGTAAAATGAACATAAATATAAGGACATGTTAAAACCTGATGGTTAAAACATAATTCTGGAATACATCAATAATCTATTAGGATTATCATGTAATTTGTAGGAGAAAGAAGGATTTTTGTGCAAATTTGCACTGCCTTATCCCTAAGGACGGTTTCTCCATCGAGAGAAAACGTCTCGCGGCCGAGATGCGGACGCCGCCAAGAGCTGGCCATCGCTGCCATCGGGGAAGGGGCCTCGGACTGGGCCGGCCGTCGCCGTGGGCCACGGGCATAGCGGAGCCACTGTTGCCGATTTGGGTGAACGGGGCACAACCATGGCCGCTCGCCCTTATCGCCGATGAGCCGCGGGCGCGGTGGCCTACAGGGCTGCCGATAGCCGATGCTGGGGGCCGCGAGGAGCGGAGGATGCGTGGGCAGTTGACTTCGGGCCGCTTCGGGGGGCACCAGCCGCGGCGCGAGGCCACGGCACGGAGGCCGCTGGCGGCAGAGTCGCCAGCCGCGGGTGCCGACTGCCGACGACGATAGGGGACCAGGCTCGCGGGCACGGCCACTGTTGTCGTCCTGGCGAGCGGGGCGTGGCCACCACCGCGGCTGCGATGAGGCCTGGCCTCGGGACCAGCAAACACGCCGCCGCATGCCAGGGCCCAGCCAAGAACCGCAGCCGGGGTACACGACGTCGCGGCGTCCATTACCGTAGAGTGGTAATAATATGATAAATCGAAGACAATCAATAGCGGTGGTTTACCGTCCTTTATCTTCTTCTGGTTTTGTTCTGAATTCATTCTTTTCCAGGAACGCCGATGAAGAAGCGTCTTCATTGCCATCAACATTGAGTTCTTGATTCTGCACACCAAAGAACGTGCTTATGCAGTGTGTTGATGGCCCTTGTGCCTGTCTCGTTGTTGGAGATGACAACAACAGTCTTGTAGCGGAGACGGCATGGGAGAATCTGCATCACCGGCATCGTCATCCTCCTGCCTTCTTGATCGTAGAGCAAAGTGCTGATAATGTGTTAAAGCGTGAATTGAAATGAACAAGATTTAGGAGAACTGTTGCTTTCATTGATCTCGGAAATATATTTATACAAGTGGAGGGATGTCACGAAGGGACACGACTGTTCCCAAAAGACATGCCCTTTGGAACTAAAATTAACTGTCTAATCCTATCCACTAATCCTGTGCTTGATGGATGAGATCACTCGTGAAGAGACGCCTGTTCGTCTGTAGACGCCGTTCGCGTATAGGTGTCGTTTCACAACATTTCCAAATTGAGCAGCACATGCTTTTGTGGTCAGGATTATGGCCTAGCTAGTGTTACCTTCGATCTTCAGCAGGCCGTGGTGGTACTTGTTTATGTTCACCTTTTTTTTTTTGAAACTATTTATGTTCACCATGATACACACTACACCCCGACTTTCATCTACGGCGAGGACTCGTTCGAGGGACGCACTAAATGGCGGCTGCTGCAGGCCTGCAGGTAAGTGATGATGATCCCCTGTCATCCAGATGATTAAGGTATTCCAAACTTTCATTAACCCCATGACAAAGCAGCATCTGCTAGCTATATGTTGTGGTGGGTGGTGGCAAAAGTATTATACGAAGTAGGTTAGTTTTTTTCTTTCGAACATTGATCAAGTTTTGGATATTTAGATGTAGCGCTTCTCTTCCACAAAATCGATCCGACCGTCTCATCTATAAATTAAACAGGATCAACAGACTGAATGGCTGGACGATTACCTGGTCAAAGACATGCTGCTGATGTACTTCACCAAGGCCTCGGCGACAACACTGCCTGTGCTTGTCGCGTTCTTGTCACTCACGCTGGGAGAGAAAAAGGAGCAGGAACATATCAAGATAGCTTTCTGTGCTGTCTCCCTGCTCGCTTTACTGGCCATCACCGTGCCACTGGCGTGTAGCATCGGCTTGCAGGACGATCCAATAGTGGACGACGACGATCCGGCAGTCACAGTGGACGACGATGCCAGGGAGAAGTCCATGCGGCGCCTGTGTGCCGCGGCGTACCTCTCCAACATTTCTCTCATCTTGACAGTGGTTATCCTGGCAGTGCTGCTCAACCCGGCTTACGTCGCTCCCACCAGCCCGGTGCTGTTGCTCTCATTCCTGCCGGTAGGTATCACCGTGTACACGGTGGAAACGGAGCCGTTGCTCCGGTGGCGAAACGTCCTGGATCACAAGCATGCCACCGACTTCACCTTCGTCTCCAACGTCTCCTCGGAAGCTCTTCGGCTTGTCCGTGGCACTCTTCGGTAATCTCAAGAGCGGCCAGCGGAGGCAAGGTGAAGCAGCAAGTCCCAGGGCCGCGGAGGCACTCCTTGTGTACGCCGCTGTGTTTGGCCTCGCCATGATGCTAGCTTGCTCTATGCCGCCGGCGGTAACCAACACACGCCACAGGGAGAAGGTAGTCAACAAATTCGTCAGGGTCGCTGCATGCCTTCTCGTGGCGCTGGTAGCCACGGCCGCCTTCGCGGCAGTAGTCCCGCTCCTGCAAGGATACATCGTGGTGGCACTTGCTGTGGTTACTGGAGTATCCGTTGTGTGGTTCCTCAAGCTGTACAAACCCAGACCGCCAGCTGAAACGCCTCTTGTAGCAGTAGCAGTACCAGCAGCAGGAGCACGGCACCCATCGCAGTTCCTGCAAAACCATTGGAACTAGCTTGCACCCCGCGCTTCGCTGCGGGTAGGCCAAATTATAAAAGGTGTATATGTCTGCATTCCTTCAGAGTTGCACAAAGCAAAAGGCCAAATTAGTATGTTTTACATATTTCAGGTACATAATCTACCAAATGACAGTAATGTTTTGTGGAGGATGCAAAAATTGCATTGAAACAATAGCTAAGCCTCAAGCTGAAGTCTGCATCGAGCATTCTGCACAGCTCGTTAGTCTTTTGAGTCTAAGACAGATTCGTCATCTTCCTCTATACAGTCCCTGTGTCAAAGGAAATGGCATGGTTAAAAATCAGAATGTGGTGTCATGATATTTTAGTACAAATATCACAAGAGCACACTATGATTGGGAGAAGCAGATCAAATGCTGGGTCCTTTTTCCCCAACATCTATAAACAACTTTTGTTCATTACTACTTTGTCATATTGTCTCTGGATAAATAAAAAAAACTATCAACAGGAAACAGACATTATATACCTAAGGAATGATCGGAGCATTTTTTTTAGCAGCTAGCACGCAATTGAGTACCTGCAAAAAGTACATAGCAGGAGGCTTTTTAAGTGCACATAACATAGGCTATGTAACCTGAAAGTAGAATATAATATGTTAGAGATCCACATAATTCAATGGAGGGACTCTTCAGTCAATATCGTTGTGCATTTTTTGATGCAATACTTATGACTGGGTGGTATAATTTATATTGAGTGAAAACAACATAGGACTTTTGAATGGCATTTCTTTTCAACCAATACGAGTGAAAACAAAATAGGACTTTTGAATGGCATTTCTTTTCAGCCAATAAGAGATTCTTACCTTTAGTGCGGTGTATGAAAGCGGCTATTCGTTCAAGTATTTTTTTCTGCTACAGACTATGGTGAGGTTCTTTATCGTTCCTTGCAGTGGTTGACTGGCTGTAGGTTGCCTTTTGTGGAAACAGAAATCACATTAGATACATGAGCAGTCAGAATCTAGAAATGGGGGGAATGGTCAACCCGTCATTGATTTCTCTGTTTATAGTCTGAAGATGTTATTTTGCTGCATATATGTCTCAAACTCAGAGGCATTGTTTTTGAGGGTCGCCTAGGCAACAAGGCGTGGCAGAGGCTCTGGGCGTCGAGGGCACCACAACCTACACTTGTATGGCATCCGCTTAATCGAATTTGGCGTCGCCTAGGCGTAGAAAGGTGTCGGACGGATGCCTACAGCCCCGCCATGGACGCCAGATGCTAATTAGCGAGGGAAGGGCGCGAAATCGACCGCGCGTCCGCGGGAAAACGACCGCACTTCCGCGCCGCGGGGGAAGGGTGCGAAAATGACCGCGGGCCGCGGAAAATCGACCGCGCGTCTGCCCCTGGCGCGGGAACTGTGACCTAGATAGGCTCTTCGCGCGAGAAATCTACTGTGCGAGGCATTTACCGTGAGTGCGGGCGAGGGGAGAGGGAGAGAGAAAGCAGCGGGCCGACTTTGAGCTCCGCTTTGCTGCTCCTCTGCTCGACAACTCGAGTCCACCGACCAGCCGCCCCTTCCGAGGAGCCGCCCCTGCATCTCTGCTTGGTCGTCCGCACCTGCCGTGGAGCCGCTCCAGCATCTCCGCCGCTGCAGGCATCGGCCATCCGCATCTGCGCGTCCGCCGTGACTGTCTGCCTCCGTCGGCCGTCCACCTATCCACAGCTGCCCGTTCATCTCGTGTCTCCACCACCGCCGGCCGTCTATCGTCCGACTAGTATGCCCCTGCCTTCTCTCTGTTCCGCCTGGTATGCCCCTGCCTCCTCTCTGTTCCGCCTGGTATGCCCCTGCCTCCTCTCTGTTCCCTCCACCTGGTATGACCCTGCCTGCTGCCTGGTATCCCGTCTCTGCTCTGAGTATTGTAGTATTTAATGCCTCGTGCGCCTTGCTCGTGCTCTGTTTTTATATTTCTGAGCCGTCTTTCTTTAGTATTACTCACACATACTAATGTCTGCTTGTGCTTGGACTGCCACATACACTGCAACAGCAACATGGATTTGATTAGTATACACTTGCTTTGATTAGTTTACAGTTGCTACAGCAACAGGTCTTTCTTTGATTAGTATACACTTGCTTTGATTATTATGTTACTGATTAGTAGTGCTCCCTTAGCTGTGCAAATTTGCTCTTTTCCTAAGGAACATGGGCTCAAGAATTGGCAACAAACGAGGTATACAATATGTGTATGGCGTCGCCTGGGCGTCCGCCACAAACGCCTAGGCATTGTGAAGGGGTCGGGCGCTACGCCTCGCCGCGGCGCCTCAAAAACATTGCTCAGAGGAAGTCAATGCACTTACCAAAGGACCTGCCCAAAATGGTGTGCACACCTGTGCACGTCATCGGACCTTCGGTAGCAATGGATGTCAAGGGATAATGAAAAGAGGTATCAACACTCCATAGCAACCTTCACAAATAGCAGATGAAAGCTCATAGGTCATCTATAGGTGATGTGATGCAACTAACCTGCAAGAACAATTTCAAATTAGACAATGACACTGTAATCTTTCACCAGTATGTAACACACGCATGACTACACAAATATATGTACCAAATCTTTTATTCGTATTGGAATCTTTCCACAATAAACTTGTAAGAACATGCCATTTAGCAAAGACCTACATGAAGGGGAAAAAAAGGAAAAATCCAAGATATATTCATGTACACCACTGCCAATTATGGAGGTCACCACCCTAGAATCCCGACGTGGCTGCGCGAGTGGGGGGCGAGCGGCCGTCACCAAAAATTCACTCCCTACCCTTTGTTTATCTAACTAAAAAGCATTCATGTATGAAAAGACAAATAAAATTTCTTTTTTGTAGGCATAGGTCACTAAAAATTAAGCAACATAGTTAACTTTTGTATTAAATAAGGCACATATAAATGGTGCATATGTCTTCATTCCCTGTATTTACAGTAGAGTTGCACAAAGCAGAAGGCCAAAATTTACCCTGTTTATATTTACACTTCTCTTGCGAACAGTGGTTAATATTTACATGATATAACCAAACCAACTTCTCGCTGAACTGTTTAGTATCATTACTATTCAGGAAATGATTGTATCAAGGTAGGTAGTAGGTAGTGTTCTTTCTTTTAGCTCTAGCAGTTAAAGACATCATGCCTGTATCAGTTGCCATGCTCACATGTGAACCACAAAATGAAGATGCAGAGGCTGGAAGCAGCAGTACAAAATCTAGAAAGATGACAGGAATTATAATATAGGGGTGCCTAACACATTAACAAAATGGTGCCTGACATGACATTGTTAGGCTAAATAGTAAGCACAATGATCACCTGTAGCTGGATTACATTTGTCAGCTTTCATGTAAGATATTACTGCTGTGACAAATGAGAGAAAATACCCCAAACTATGTTTAAAGGTCATCAACTTATTGTTAAAAAAATAGGCAACCATTACGAACTTGAACGGCAAAAATGTAGATACCCATTAGTGGGTTATACATATATCATGAAGCAAAAATGATTTCTTAAGAATGTAACTCAAGACTATAATTTATATGTAAGGTAGCGAAGCACTGATAAATGCACTGACCTGAACAAATATGAGCTAGAGAATTAGTATGTGTTACATATTTCAGGTATATGTAAAGTAGTGAAGCCCTGATAAATGCACTGATCTGAACAAATATGAGGTAGAAAATTAGTATGTTTTACATATTTGAGGCAAATGATCTACCAAACGATACTAAATATTTTGTGAAGAAATGGAAAAAATGCATTGAAACGATTGGCAAGCCTCAACCTGAATTCTGCATTGAGCATTCTGCACAGCTCGATAGCCTTTGACTCTCTAAGACAGATTCATCATCTTCCTCAATGCAGTCCCTATGTCAAAGGAAACAGCATGGTTAGAAATCAGAATGTGGTGTCATGATATTTCAGTACAAATTTCATGAAAGCACGCTATGATTAGGAAAAGAGGCAGATCAAATGCTAGACCCTTATTTTCCCAAGTATCTGCAAATAATTTTTATCTACAACTACGAAGTCATATTATCTCTGGATAAAAAAAAACTATGTACATGAAACAGACACTAAATACTTAAGGAATGATCGAAACGTTTTTTAGCAGCTAGCAGGCAATTGAGTACCTTCAATTCAGCACAAGTACAACCTGACCGCAGAAATATTGTCGATCGCATGACAACAGTACAGCGGGCAGGGACTCACCACAAATGGCATTCATTTGGTTGATGCAAGGGATAAATGGCCATGAAAATGTCTTCCTTTTGCTATGAATCCTTGTCTTCAGAACTGGATACGGATTTGGGAGGTATCTGTACACAGCAATAGATGGTGTACCAGAGATAAGCACAGTGGGATACCAAAGGACATAAGAAACCACAATGGGAAATTAGATAGCATGAAAGAGAAGTATTACTCAGAATGGAATAAAACTGCTAGGAACCTTGGTCCTGCTAGAGAGGGACCGTAGGTTGTATGCGTGGGAGGTTGGAGGGCGAGGTCGAAGTGCACGAGGAAGACAGCGCGGCGGCGCCATGGCTGCAGCGAGGGAGCGGCGGCTGCGGCTGTAGCCCTAGAACCCTCGCGTAGCTACAGTAGAGGCGGCTAGGGTTAGGAACTCCCGGCTCCCAGGGGAAGCCGGAAACAATAGATTGTTTCTGCTTAATTCTCAAAATAGTCTTACACGGTATTTATAACTCTTCTCATCTAATACTAGGAAATAAATTCTAATAATTCCAATAATTCTAATAATAGCTAATACGACTGCGACACGTAGACTTGAGGCCTTCCTGGACGCGGTCTCCTAGCCGCGAGCAGGCCTTCTACGGCCATAGTGGAGGCCCGTCATAACATCTCTCCCCGCCTGCGAAAACAGCTCGTCCTCGAGCTGGAAGTTGGGGTAGGCAGCCTTGAAATCATCGACGCGTTCCCAGGTAGCGTCCTCCTCAGTCAACCCGAGCCACTTGATCAAGACTTTCCAGACACCCCGACGTTGCTGCGCCTTCAACGCATGGTCCGGCGCTGGCAGGATGCGGCCATCCTACGTCGGGGGTAGGACACCGGACTCAGCTGGAGGATCGCCGCGATGCTGCTTCAGAAGACTGACGTGAAAGATATCATGCAAACGCGCTCCGTCCGGCAGCTGTAGGCGATAAGCGATGCGGCCGATGCGCTCCAGCACGTGGAAGGGGCCAGCCCAGCGAGGCCCCAGCTTGTGCTTGGCACGGGGGTCGAGAGACTGCATCGTACGGTGGAGGAGGCGCAGCCAGACCCACGCGCCAACGCCGAACTCCACCTCCCTGTGGTTGGCGTCGTAGTACTTCTTCGCAAGCTACTGAGCTTGAATAAGGCGTTGACGAACCTCAGCCAACATCTCGTCACGATTGCGGAGAAGAGCATCCGCGGCCTCAGTACGCGCTGTCCCCGGCCGATATGGTAGGATGGATGGCGGGGGACGGCCATACACCACCTCAAAGGGCGTCGCGCAGAGGGCACTGTGGAAAGAAGTGTTATAGCAATATTCCGCCCATGATAGCCAATCCACCCAAGCACGAGGCCGGTCACCTGTAACACAACGCAAATACATTGCGATTACCTTGTTCACCACCTCCGACTGCCCGTCCGTCTGGGGATGAAACGCCGTGCTCATGCGCAGAGTCACGCCGGCCATCCTGAAGAGGTCGCGCCACACGTGGCCGGTGAACACGGGATCCCGGTCGCTAACTATGGACGTCGGGAACCCGTGAAGGCGGACGATGCCGTCGAAGAAGGCGCGAGCGACGGACGCGGCGGTGTAGGGATGACCGAGCGCAATGAAACGCGCATACTTGGAGAAGCGGTCGACGACGGTGAGAATGACCGACTTGCCGCCGACCTTGGGCAGCCCTTCGATGAAGTCCATGGAGATGTCCGTCCACACCTGGGACGGCACCTCCAGAGGCTGTAGGAGGCCCGACGGCCAAAGAGCGTCAGTCTTGTTTCGCTGACACACAGCACAGGAGCGCACCCAATCCTACACCAACGTGCGATCGCCCGGAAAATAGAAATCCGAACGAAGACGATGTAGCGTCTTCGGAACGCCTTCATGGCCAGCCCCATGAGCGAGTTGTATGGCCTGATGTCGCAGGTCGCCCACGTCGGGAATGAAGATGCGGTGACCGTGTAGCAGGAGTCCAGCGTCGTCGCGCCAGGGAGCAGCCAGCTGACCCGCGCGCAGGCGTTCCTACAGCAGCGCGGCGTCCGGCGCCGTGGCTGTTGCGCGGCGCACGTCGTCAATGTGCGTGAAAGACGGCCCGGAGATGTTCGCCGCCGCTGCTGTACCGCCGAGCTCGGGGGCATCCTCGGCGTCGCGGCGGGATAGAGCGTCCGCCACCGTGTTGAGGCGGCCCGGACGGTACTCTACGGCGAAGTCAAACCCAAACAGCTTGCTGACCCACTGGTGCTGAGGCACCGTCGACAAGTGTTGGTCCAGCAGGTACTTGAGGCTGTAGTGGTCCGTCCGGACGAGGAAGTGGCGCCCCCACAAGTACGACCGCCAGTGTCGTACCGCCTGCACCAACCCGATGAGCTCCCGCTCGTAAGCGGCTAGCTTCAGGTGTCGGGTGGCGAACGGCCGGCTGAAGAAGGCGAGAGGCCCGACGCCCTGGTGCAGGACGGCACCAAACCCTGCACCCGAGGCGTTGCTGTCCACCGTGAAGATGTTGTCGAAGTCGGGCATCTGCAGGACCGGTCCCGTGGTGAGGGCGCCCTTGAGCGCGAGGAAGGCCGCCTCGGACTCGTCCCAAGCGAACGCGTCACGCCGCAAGAGACGCGTCAGTGGCGCCGCGATGACGCCGAAGTCCCGGATGAACTTCCGGTAGTAGCCGACGAGCCCCAAGAAGCCGCGCAAGGCACGGTCCAGGAGGCGACCGCCGCAATCTTGTCAGCATCCATGGCGACGCCCTCGGCGGATATCACATGGCCGAGGTAGGCCACAGAGGAAGCCCCAAACGAACATTTGGAGCGCTTGAGGTGGAGACGGTGGGCGCGAAGAGCGTTGAGGACGACTCCGACGTGCTACAGGTGCTCCGCCCACGAGGAGCTATATATCAGGATATCATCGAAAAACACTAGCACGAACCTGCAGTGATATGGGCGGAGAACGTCGTTCATCAATGCCTGGAAAGTGGCCAGAGCGTTGGAGAGACCAAAAGGCATCACCAAGAACTCGTAGTGCCCCTGGTGTGTCCGAAACGTCGTCTTGCTGATGTCGTCCGGATGCATCCGCACCTGGTGATAGCCCGAACGAAGGTCCAGCTTCGTGAAGAAGCGGGCGCCGTGGAGCTCGTCGAGGAGCTCGTCCACCCCACCGGAATGGGAAACCTGTCCTTGGAGGTTTGCGCGTTGAGGGCGCGGTAGTCGATGCAAAACCTCCAGGAGTTGTTGGCCTTGCAAACAAGGAGAACCGGGGCGGAGAACGGAGATGTGCTGGGGCGTATGATCCCTTGCTCCAGCATGGCGGCGCATTGCCGCTCCAACTCGTCCTTCTGGAGCTGCGGGTAGCAATAGGGACGGACGGCGATTGGAGCGGTGCCTGGCAGGAGGTGAATCCGGTGGTCATAGGGACGTACTGGCGGAAGGCCGCACGGCTCGTCGAAGACCGGCCCGAACTGCAGTAGTAGCCGGTCCAGGAGGGTTGGTCCGGAGGCGTCGCTCACCGCCCGAATCGCTTGCTGCCTGGTGGTGTCGTCGTAGGGGGAGCCCAGCCCCGTCCACTGTACACAGCGTCTAGCGCGCATGAAGGACATGGAGAGGCTCTCGCAGTCCCACAGTACAGGGCCAAGGGAGCGCAGGAAGTCGAACCCGAGGATGAGGTCGAACTCGCCGAGACTGATGCCGAAACAGGTGATGGAGAACTCCTCGGCGCCGATTGTCAACGCGACATCGCGTGCGACCCCGTGGCACGGTACGCGGTCGCCGTTGGCCACGAGCACCCGTAGCGTGGGATGCGGAACGAAGGGAAGCTGCAGACGACTGAAAAGATCGGCGTTGATGAAGTTGGTCGTCGAGCCGGAGTCGAGGAGAGCCACCAGATGGTGACCCCGCACTGTCACGGGCAGAAGCATGGCGTTCTTTGGGTGCACCCCAGCGATCGCGTATAGGGACACTGTGGGTGGCGCCCCGGCGGTGGCCGACGCTTCCCCCATGGGCTCCAGGACTGCAGGAGCGACCGCGGCCGCGGCGGCAACCTCGGCAGGGATCTCTGCGTCGACGTAGTCGTCATTCTCCAAGTAGAACAGACGCTGACAGACATGGCCGCGAACGTAGGGTTCGTCACAGTTGAAGCAGAGGCCTTGGCGCCGTCGTTCTTGTTGCTCCGCCGGTGACAGACGGCGGAACCGCGGCTGCCCAGGAGTTCTCGTCGAGGACGGCTGTGGTACAGTCCCCGAGGATGGAGCTGCAGCCGTCTGAAAAGCTGGGTAGAGGCCGGAACGTGCCGGTGGAGGAGCGCTGCGCTGCTGCTGCGGCTATGGTGCAGGCAGGAAGGCAGCCGCGCGACGTTCGTAAGCCCGCGCGTAGTACATGGCGGATTGCAGGTCCTGCGGATGTTGCATCTCGACGTCCACCTTGATATGTTCAGGAAGACCGCCGACGTAGAGTTGCGCCTTTTGACGAGGGTTGAGGTCGCGCTCATGGCAGAGGACGGCATTGTAGCGATTCGAGTAGTCCGGGACCGTGGAGGTAAAAGGCAGACGAGCAAGCTCCGCCAAACGTGTGCCCCGCGTAGATGGTCCGAAACGAAGCTGGAACAACTCGCGGAAGCGCTCCCAGGCTAGCATGCCTTCATCTTGTTCGAGTGCATAGTACCACGTCTGTGCAGTGCCGCGGAGATGGTAAGACGCCAACCATGTGTGATCCGAGGCGAGAGTGCGCTAGCCGCGGAAAAATTGCTCGCACTGGTTAAGCCAATTCATCGGATCCACACCGTCGTCGTAGGTGGCGAACTCGAGCTTGTAGAACCGAGGCGGCGCTGGAATGCCCCCGTGCGCTCCGTGATCAATGGCCGACGTGCCGCCGCCCCCGAGGGCCGCTGGTGCCGCCGACACAGTAGCGCCGCCGTAGAGGAGCGGTCCGTCCATGCCGCCATCGAACGGTCCAGATGTCGGGGCTGGAGGAACGACGGAGGGGTTCAACGGGGACGGCGTTGGTGAGGTGGCGAACGTATAGACCGGCGCCGAAGTTGACCCCAACATTGCCCACGACGGTATGGGGGACGGGGAGGCCGGCCACTGAAGCAGATGGAGAGGCACCCCCGGCCCGCTATGGGGCATGCCGTAGGGAAAGCGCGGCTGTTGCGATACCTGAGGTGCAGCCGGCAGCGGCAATGATGGAGGTGGCGGCTGTGATGGGAGAGGCGGTGGAAGGAGGCTGGCCAAGGACGCCTGCATGGCGACCATGTTGCGGCCAAGCTGGTCCATGTTGCGGCTGAGCTGATCGACCACGCCAGCCATGGTTTCCAGGGTGAGCGAGCCGCCCGACGAGGTGGACGCGTCCGAGAGCTCAGAGGACACCGTGGGCAGCGGCATGGACGACATCGGCGGTGGCGCGATGTGGCTGAGCGGAGCGGAGGTCATCGTGCCTGGAATCTCTAGTACCAAGCTGCTAGGAACCTTGGTCCTGCTAGAGAGGGACCGTAGGTTGTATGCGTGGGAGGTTGGAGGGCGAGGTCGAAGTGCACGAGGAAGACGGCACGGCGGCGCCGTGGCTGCAGCGAGGGAGCTGCGGCTGTAGCCCTAGAACCCTCGCGTAACTACAGTAACGCGTGAACAGTAGAAGCGGCTAGGGTTAGGAACTCCCGGCTCCCAGTGGAAGCCGGAAACAATAGATTGTTTCTGCTTAATTCTCAAAATAGTCTTACAAGGTATTTATAACTCTTCTCATCTAATACTAGGAAATAAATTCTAATAATTCCAATAATTCTAATAATAGCTAATACGACTGCGACATGTAGACTTGAGGCCTTCCTGGACGCGGTCTCCTAGCCTCGAGCAGGCCTTCTATGGCCATAGTGGAGGCCCGTCATAACAAAAACCAACGGTGTAAAACTTGCCAAATAGATCCCAAATATGCAACTGAACTGGCAGTATAAACAAAATAAACAGGTATACAGAGATACATAAATGGGAATGTTTGCTTAAGTAGCTATACTGGTATGGCAATGACAATACCAATGAGACATAAGTGCATAGTGTCTCGATAAAAAAAAAATGAACATGAAACTTACATTGTGTACCTAAGAAATGATCGAAGCATTTTTTTTAGCATCTAGCAGCCAATCGAGTACCCGCAATTGAGGACAATTATGACATGACTGCAGAAATGTTGCTAATTTCACGACACCAATATAGGGGGCAGGGACTCACCAAAAACGGCATTCATTTGGATTATGGATGGGATAAATGACCATGATCCTGTGACAGTGTCTATACTTTTATGCAGCATGTGTAGATATCTTCAGGTTGTAGTCTCATTGGAGAAACATTAATGCATAGATGGTATGATAAAGAAGCAAAGTATGGGGAGGGGCTTTCCAAGAAACGAAATGAGCTGAAGCATACCCCTCTCTGTGAACACAAATAAAAACATTTATGTGCATCTTGAGGTTGTAGCCTCATTGGAGAAACTTTAATGAATAGATGGTATTACAAAGAAGCTAAGTATGGGGAGGGGCTTTCCAAGAAACAAAATGGGATGAAGCATACGCCTCTCTGCGAACACAAATTAAAACATCTGTGGTCCAATTTTGAAAGACATGGAACCTTGTTTATGATGAGGTAACGAACCAAGCTCGTAATGGTCTTCAGGTGGTGAGATCAAAAGTAAGCTAAGGAGACTATATATATATATGTATATGTATCCGTACGGTTTCCATGATTCAAAAGGTAGGTGGGCTTCTCCCCCCTGCAGCAGAGTGGTACGTCCTTGATGTGTGAGCGCAGATCTGGTAGTATGAAACCAAAGAAACACATCATCACCAAAGCATAGGAGGCGTTCAATAGGAAGAGGATGCAGAGGAGGCCGTGACTGCGTGAGGCCTGACCTGGGCGAAATCGGTGGCTAGGGTTTCCTCGAGAACATCCGCAGACTCCATCTGCAAATTGGCATCAACAGCGAAGGGGAGGAGGCACGTCGTACGCGCACAGGCACGAGCGGCGTCACCTAGGTCGACGCCGCCGCCGCTCCGGGGGCCGCTGACGTAGGACGACGTGGCGGGAAGCACTCATGTTTGGCTGTCGCGCCGCCGGGGCCGCTCGAGAGGGCGACGCGGCAGGGGTCGCCGGTGCTGGGGCCTTCACGCTGGGGCTGCTCGCGTCGGGGTCTTCCCGCATCGGTGGGGAGAGACGGAGGCGGAGATCGTGGCGGGCGGCGGAGGCGTCGCAGCATCCGACAGGGGCAACGATGGTGCGCGGCGTCGTCGGGGGCGGGGCTGGGGCGGCCACGGCGTGGGGGTGGGAGCGGCACTCGTGGGAGCAGGAGACGAGGGAGGCGGGTGATGGGAGATTGGGAGCGGCGGCCGGTCGAGCGTAGGGCCCTTTTTTTCTACCGAGCCGGGACGGGGAGTGGAGGGCAGCGGTGGAGCGGCGGCAGCCGGATCGGACGGACACGACGGGGAGGAGGCAGGAGGAACGGACGACTGGGATGCAGTGCAACAGTGTTGAGCAGTGCAACAGCGGATCGTGGTCTCAGAAACTTAAGGTTTGTATTGTGCTGTGGCCGGGACTCTACCCGGCCATGTTTGGAGCGCTAATGGCAGTCTACTCCCAGCAGAACAATTGTCAACCCATGGGGAAGCTGTACAAGACGACGGTCTTCTTCGCATTCCTGGCCATAGTCAGCAACCTTGCCCGAATGATCATCTTAAGGCCTTGTTCGGTTACCGGAGATTGAATCCCGGCCTAACTGATTCTTCGTAAATTTATATAGCGTAGGAACCGTTCCGGGCATGGAACGGCTCGTTCCGGAAGAAACGAACACAGCCTAAGGGCTCGTTCGTTTGGCCAGGAACAGAGGCAGGAACCATGCTGCCTGGAGGAAGCTTATACAAATTAGACACGTAATCCTGACTGGATTTGTTCCCGGCCACGGTTCCCCAGAAACCGAACAGAAGCTAAGGGAAGGAGGGCGGCGAAACAAGATGCGGGTCGTTTCTGTGGGTGTAACAATTGCTTCTATGGCACTGGCGCTGATCTTTATAGTCCTCGTGTTGCTTGAGCGCGATGAGGTAAGGAATACCTTCATATCGTCAGGAAGCTACGGTGGCTAGCCAGTAGTAGTAAACCAGCTTGTGTACCGGCAGGGGAGTTCAGACAAGCAGGACCCTTACGATCCTTTGTGGGTAGGATGACAGGTGCAGCCATGATCAAGCACTCATAATAACAGGTTATTTTTTGCTATTTTCTTCACAACCTGCATGTAAATAAAGAATGTTATTTGTAAATCTTCTCTGATGTCTCAATCTGCAACGATTGTATGCCAGTTGATAATTGATACAACTCATGCTGTGTTGATTTATAACCCATCACTACTGTCTACAGGTAATCATTTTACTTTCAGAATCCTTCCATTGTTCATTTGTAGCATTTATGTGTTGTTCACTTAAGTTGGGCAGCCCTAGGCCCTCAAGAGTTGCAACTGGAACATAAATGTTGCCAAAAGAAAATGGTTGTTTGGCTTGCGATCAGTTTCTTTGCTGTTCAGCACTAAAACAAAAGTTTCTTTGCTGTTCAGTCCCTCCAGCATACACTGATAATCATTGAACCTCTCAGATGTATGGAACAGATCTTATAAGCAGAATATACATTCTAAACTTTAACCTAAACATGAATGAAAGAAACAATGTGCCTTCCTCAATTATCTCAAAAACATGAAAGATCGTACAACTGCATGACTAGTCGAATACCAACCACAAAATATATCTAAAATTCCCTCGTTATGGTCAGCCAGTAAATAGGAACCTAATAGGACTGCCTGGACGCAAGTATAATAAGGAGAGAAAGCACTCACAACAACAGAGGGGCAAAAATAAAACAGCTGTAGAAGTGTGTACATACAGGAAACTTAAAACTCTTGAAAACCTATGAATGGTTACAAATAACATTGAATTTAAGAACAATGGATAAGATGTCAAACTTAGGAAAATAGTATAAATAGAGGGGTTTTTTACACAAACTCCAGATTTAAAAAAAAAATTAAAAGCGTGCAAGTGTGAAAAGCTTGACGAAAAATCACCAATAAAGGCTACTCTCTTGTTTCATTTTGCTCTCAGGAAAATCACTCTAAAACTACAGGAAAAATGTAATCAAGATAATGAGAAAGAAAATCGTTGGAACCCAGCTCCTCTGTTTTTTCCTCTCCTCCTTAGATGGAATTAGACCTAAGCATGTTGGATAGTAATAATTGATATATGAACGTAGAAAGCAGTATAAACATTAGGCCATTCAATAATAGTCAATAGGAGGTCCTGTTTATTCCATCCCCTTTCTAAAAATCATAAATTACTACAATTTGGCTTGAGTAACAAAACTATAATCCAGCAAGTAGATTTCTCCATCCAGTCTGGATCATCTATTTACAATAATCATTGCAGTATACCCCCCATTGCTACCTAGTAATATCATCCTACATACGGTGCATATCTGGCTTGCTCGGAAGAGCTTGCTGCAGCAAGCACACTTGGAATCACTTTTCTTCTATATAGGAAATAAACAGCAGCTGCTGCACCCCACTGTGCTACTAGCACAGCTGAGCGAGCCCGCATCAGCAAGCCATTGTTCTGCAGAGTATTATTAACCATATAGCATAGCACATCCACTTGAGTAACAATTGGAAAGTAATGGCTGATTATAGGAAAAGAAATCGTTGAAGTACGAAGTGCAAAGTTAGTAGCCATACGAATTCCCCAAATGCATTGCTTCTGGCATGCCTTGAATAGAAGAATTGCAAGAAAATAAATTACAGCACATTTATATACACAAGGAACAGATAATGATGCATCCTAACACAATTTGCATCAATCAGTCTTGAGTCCAACAACAAAGGATAAAAGAAGTTGTTCTTATTTATTTGTTCTTCCATTTGAATTCGACGAATTTTGCTACTGCTCAAAGGTATAATGCTTGACGCACGCACCAAGGAACAGCAGGAAGAGATCCTGATCCCCCTAGTCCCCAACCCCCTAAAACCGCAGTTGCAGACAGATATATATACAGAAGCGGTTCTCAGGTAGACGGGCAGGAGGAAGAGGAAGTAAATCAAACCCCACGGATGATCAGCAGACGGTGGGGACGAATCGCAGAGCGGCGACTCGGGCGGAGAGGAGGCCCGCGAGCCTGCGGACGGCGAACTGGGTGCAGTTTGAGAGCGCGATCAGGCACATCAGCTCGTAGACGACCTCGATCGCCGCATCCGCCGCGGACCTCCGGGGCGTCGGCACATCGGGCTCCCAGTCGCCAGGGCCCTCTGATCCGGAGCCGAAGCCGCTGTTCCAGTTCCACCGTCCTCCTCCTCCTCCGCCGCCGCCGGATCCTCCAAGGCCGGGGCCGTCGTTGCCCGAGAAGTAGTCGCCCGCGTCGGTGGGGGGCTTGGACCGCCCCGTCCGGGGGCGGGTGCGCGCGCGGTGGCGGACCGTGGCGGTGGCCGAGGAGGATGGGCGGCGGCGGATGGTGGTGGAGGAGGACGTGGCGGGGTGGGTCGATGACGAGGCGAGCAGGCGCAGGGGCAGCGGCCTGGCCGGCGGGGAGGAGGCGGCCGCCGCGGCGGAGGCGGAGATCTCCATGGGCGGCAGGAGGGTTGGTACGCTCGGCGCGGAGCGGGGGGAGACGTGTGTTGGCGAGCTCGTGCAGAGGGCCTGCGGTCGCGTGCGGTGGAAGGGACTACTAGGGAGCAAAGGTGGCCCTGCGGGACACGACACGCGGCGGGGAACAACAGCGGGCCTGCGTGTGGGCCGGAGCTCACTAGAGCTGCGTGTTTGGATTCTCTCCTCTTCTTGGGAACTGAGGATCTTCTTGGTGGCGGAACTGGTGGTTGCTAGGTGGCCGGCCGGTGACCGCTCGCTCTACGGCTCGCACAAACAGGCTCAATCAGCTTTGCGAAATAGTTTTACTTCGTTGGTAGGTGACTTTATATTAATTGCGTTACATGAGAGGAATCGGAATCTATATTATCGCCGGAGAGGCGGAGACGTTCTATGGTGTATGAGCACAGGTAGTCTGATCAAATAAAAGATACAACAAAAGATACAGAAAGCATGATGGAATACGTATTGGAGTCCGACTTTGTATCCATATCGCTAGATGCGAATTATTCTAACTAATCTACTACCACCTAAAAAACAACAAACTTTCAACCTGTTCGCTGGGTCGTATTCGACTTATAACTATGATTTATCAGTCAATGAGCAGTATTTTTCTCTCATATTAAATTAATCAACAGTATTTTTAGACATGGCTTATAAACCATACAACCCCAAACGAGCACGGCGCGTATGGTCTTATCACCCGCCACCACGCCTCTTCCGTAAAACAAAATCGTCCGAGCCCTTCCTCCGTATAGGAAAAAAAACGCCGGAGCCCCCCGCTCCCGTTTTCTCGTTAACTAACCGTATCGTCGTATCACCCGGCCGCAACGTCCCTTCCGTAAAAAAAAAATCATCATCCAAGCCCTTCCTCCGTAGGAAAAAAAACGCCAGAGCCCCCGCTTCCGTTTTACACGTTCAGAGTCCACGACGATAAAAGAGAGCCTCGTTTAGATCGAGGTTAGGAATCAGTATTTGGTACTGTAGCACTTTCGTTTGTATTTTACAATTATTGTTCAATCATGGTCTAACTAGGCTCAAAAGATTCGTCTCGTAATTTACAATCAAACTGTGTAATTAGGGCACTCCCAATGCAGAAATTACTATAGTTTCTATGGGCATTAATTGTACTGACACTTAAGCATTTTGCTGATGTGGCAAGGTAGTTATTGAAGAGAGAGAACAAAAATCATAGAAACCGGGTCTAAGTTAGAAACCATGTCTACACGAGAACTAAGACACGAAGGGATGTGATTGGTAGCGAATGGAGAGAGAGTGTATGTGATTGGATAAAAAGTTGTTCTGTAGAAACTATCCATTGGAACCATGGTTTCTATACATAGTGTCTATGAAAATTAATAGGTATAGAAACTATACGTAGTTTCTAGCATTGGGACTGTCCTTAGTTATTTTTTTATCTACATTTAATACTCTATGCATGTGTCCAAAGATTTGATGTGATGGAGAGAGAGTGAAAAAACTTGCGATCTAAACAAGGCCGAGGTATCGTCGTTTGCAAATCATGCACGCCCACGTGCAAACATGCACGAAAAAAAACCCCTGACCCTATAGAGTCCGGATCGACTTCGTCAATTACTATGACAATTAAGGCCCCGTTTGGCAGGGCTTCACTTCACTAGTGAAGCCATTTTTTAGGCTTCAGCTCCACGAACAGTTCCACTGGTAGAGCTGAAGTGGTTTTGGTAAACCGTTTGGCAAAATGGCTTCCCTGTGAGAGCATGTTTTTAGGAGCCTGGAGGAGGAGCCGGGAGAAGCCACTTTTTTTTTTGCTCCATCCCACCCCAAATCACTGTGAGAGCATGTTTTTAGGGGCTTCACAAGTGAAGCTATTTTACTTTACCCCGTTTGGTAGAAAACGGCTCTAAACGGCTCCTAAAACCGGTGGAGAAGTCCTGCCAAACGGGGCCTAAAAAACACACCAATACACTTTACACCAGATTCTAAAAAATACACTTTACACCAATACAGTATTGCGCGAGGACTCCCCTTTGCGGCGCTAATGTAGCGGTGGCAGCGGCCATGACCAGCACAACGGCACTATTGCCCCTTCAACGCTGTGGCCATTGCCGCTGGTGCTGATGATGACGCAGACATGGTGGCGATCCTCAACACGGTGTGTGCGTGGCGACATAGACAATAGACCCAGAGACCTTCGACGTGAGCTTCGTCACTACCCTGAAGATGATTTATCAGAACATGACGTGCTCGGGCTTCGGCACCACTGGCTCCGCCAAGGGCAACAACACCATGTTCGGCCTCGGTGTCGGTGTTTGATGACCGGCAACCCGTCACGGGGGTACCCGGGACGGTGTTCGGTGGGTTTCAACGAACTCGATGGTGAACGCAAAGAGACGACGATTTATACTGGTTCGGGCCCTCGTAATCGAGTAATAGTCTTTACGTCCAGTCAGCGTGAGCCTTTTACGTTGAATTGATTGTATGATTGTTAGGGTACAAGGGGTGCACCGTGCCTCTCATTATATAGGGAGAGAGGGCAAGGGTGCGTCTCTAGTCCTAGTCAGTTATAATAGAAGAGTCCTAATTCTATTACAAAATCTTGATTTTCTAGTAACCCGACTAGGTCGGTCCTTGATAGCTTGAAGTCCACGCCACCTTGCTCCATGTCCTTCAAACATACCATGGCCCAGCCATGGGCCCAGCATAGAAGTCGACCCGATAGGGAATCCTTGGGGTCCTGCATCGACAAGCCCCTAAGCGTTTCATGGTTGAACTTAGAAGCCTTCTTGTTCCTTCAGGTCTTGCCGAGTAGAAACAAGTATTGTCCGAGTGCTTTCTGTAGAGAAACCATGGAGTGCACTTGAGAACTTCGAGTGATGTGCACTTTCCTAAAAAGTGCACTCACTGAGTGTAGCCCCCGAGCCTCTTGCTGTTTGGAACAAAGAGTTAGAGGGTCTTTTCTGTAAATTATTGAAAAAGAATAAAAATCATCCTCTGAGGATATGTATCCAGCAGCCCCCGAGCTTGTGTCCGAGTAGTAGTAGTCGGTGCTAGGATCTGAAAAGAATATGCTCGGGGTGTCAAAGAAATTATTGCCTGACTACTTGTTAGAAAGTAGGTGAGGCAATGTCTAGTCCCGTGAAGAGTAAATTCAAGCTAACATAGGAGTAATATATGCTCTGAATATGCCACCCAAGTATACTGTAGCACCACGTGCGCTGTCCGGATGCACTGTAAAGGTGTAGTGGGAGGCCACTGTACAGTTGTAGTGCAGTAAATAGACCTGTACTAAACAATAGGAATTGTCGACTCCACTGTCCATGAACCTGGTCCATGAACACCATGTTTGGCCTATAAAAACCCTCCTAGCGAGCTCTTGCATATTAGTTGGGGAATAGCAAAGCAACTCTGAGTCTATAGCAATGAATATGGTGGTGTGTGAAGTAGAGCAGCCCCTGGGTGTTGTTGATAGGAGGAGTAAACCATATGGCAGGTAGAAGAAGTCTTGTGATAGAGACTAGAAGCAGGCTAGTCTCACAGTGGTGCAAAACAAAATGGTCTGGTGAGGCAGGTAGAAGAAGCCTTGTGATGAGACATGTTCCCTCATCCAGTAGTCCCATGTTAGTTCTTCAAGCGTGCCTATCGACGTATGTCCATTGATGATCAGCCGCTGATCCGAGTGGTGGTAGCGTAGTTGGCTTTGGTGGACAGATGTTAGAAGAAGCACTATTGCTACCCAAACCCGGTAGACCAGAAAGTTTTGTACCACTAACACCGGTCCTGGATGCACTGCGTTGTCATAATGAAAACTGTGGTAGCGAGTCGGATGTGCCCTGTCGAGTAGTAAGTAGAAGCTTTGATCTAGAAAATGGTTACTAAAACCGCGTAGTCAGAAGCTTGTAAAGTGTCAAACCCTATATCTATTAAGCTGTTGTTGAATAAAAATTCTTCAACCGAGTACTGTGTGAACCGTCCGAGTACGTCATGATGTGGCCATGTAGTCAATGGTCGTATCATGGTAGGTACCCGATAGGTATGAACTCAAAGGATAAATCTGAGTAGAGTGCTACGTGTCTGAGATCATGAAAAGGTGTGCAACCGTCATTTCAAACAGCGTAGCCACATTAAAATGGAAAGGAAACTGAAATGCCACACCCGTTGGCGTGATTATCGGGCCGCATTACTATGGAAACCCTGTATAAAAAGGGAACCATTCCTAAGCATCATCTCCCCCAGCTTCATTTGCTTTCTACCTTAGCCCCCGAGCGACTGTGAGCGCTTTGCAATCTTGCTTTTATAAACCCTAGATCTATAAAAAGCTCTGCTTGATGGGTAAGGGCAAGAACTCGAGCGTTGCCGCCAAGAAGACTACCAAAAAGAGGGCGCTAGAAGTGCCGGAGATGGCCGCCGTCGGCCAGATCTGGCCGGCGCTGAGCATGAAGTCGAAGCACCTCCAGAAGCTCCGTGACCAGGGCTACTTGCCGGACCAGAAGCTTGGCGAATGGGGGGGCTCCTAGAGAGCACCATATTCGAAGCCTTGAGCTGAGTGAGATCATCCTCTTTGTGCCATTCATCTGCATGGGTTTTTGCACTATTATGGCGTAACCCTGAACCATCTGAACCCAAATTCCATCTTGCATCTGTTGATCTTTGTCCACCTTTGTGAGACTTTCCTTGGCATCCCCCCTTCCATCACTCTATTTTGCTATTTCTTTAAGCTAAAACCGCATCCAAACACGGCAAATCCTAGTGTTTTGGGGGTGCTAGTATCCAATTCCGGTTGGGGAAGGAAAATGAGTATCTCCATTATACCTTGGTCGATTATGTGAAGAACTAGAGGTGGCTATTCGAATAGATTTAATAAACTCTACAGAGGTGTTCAAATTTCCCCACACAATAGGAGCAACCTCATCCATGATTAGTGGACGAAATGGACCTAACGAGACCTCATACCCGAATGTACGCGACCTTAGATGTCCATATAGCTCTACTATGGCTTCACAGGGGTTAGAAACACAAAACCGGGAAGATACCAAATCCCCCCAAACGCGATGATACCAAATCATCACAAAAGAAAACATGGCTCGAACATGGCTAAGAAAACAGTGGCTCGAACATGGCCTAAAAACCAAAAGCTTAACGTGGAAGAGCACATAGCATCCACGCCAACCGAACATGGAAGAAAACCTATCCCTCGTACCGGCTCCTTATATTCCGCTGCCGACACCGACCACCTATTAGATATTATACTTCTATCTAATGGGGTGTGAGATCAAGCCTACCCAAATAGACATGTGGCTGTATGAAATAACTCACTAGGAAAGAGGGACTACGAACCAGTCCTTATGTTACTGAGGCAAGTATCTCCCACAAGAATCCTCTCTAGGCATCCCTGCCATGATAAACTACCTCCATAGTTTACCACTACTCGCCCCATATCGAGGTTTAGTTTCAGGTTTAGCAAGTTTTTAGTTTCATTATTATCCCTAAATCTAGTCATGGTGTGGAGCTCATAAAATAACAAGATAACCCTTTATCTTAAACATGTCGCATTAACCGAGCTCATTTTCTAGGGTAATAATCTCATAGTCATGTTTTAGCATTTTAGTGGTTTAAAGCAAGATGGTAGGGAGGAGGAGTTTGGACTTGCCTTCATTGTTGTCACCTTCTAGCACGTCTACGAAATTTGGGTCTTCGTCCTCCTAACGATTATCATCATCTGTCGGACGTATTGATCGAATAAGACTACCGCTATCTACAAAAGAAAAGGCAAAAGCAAACATAGAACTATATAGTGGCACTAGGTGCAAATGGTAGGGTTTGATTTTAGATGAATTTTAGAAGTGGTTTCATGCAAAAAGGAGTTAGGGTTTAATAGTTATGCATTTTAGAAGTTTGAGAAAGTCTTAGACTTTGCCACAGCTTTTGATCTGATGATAGCTAACACTTTCTTCCGTAAGAGACTATCCCATTTAGTGACCTTTAGTAGCGGCTAGTTCTCTAGTCAAATCGACTTTGTCCTTACAAGAAGGAGGGATAAATGAACATGTGTGGACTGTAAGGTGATACCTGGAGAATGTGTGGTCGCTCAACACAAGCTAGTGGTGGCTGACTTCCACTTTCTGGTGCAAGCTTGTGGGAACAAACAAGCTAGGGTTGCTAGAACAAAGTGGTGGAAATTAGAAGGGGGGCATCAAAGGTCTTTAAGGAAAAGGTCATTGAAGAGGGCCCTTGGAATGATGAAGGCGATGCAAACAACATGTGGGAGAAGATGGCAACATGCGTTCAGAAGGTTGCTTTAGAGGTGCTTGGAGTGACCAAAGGGAGCGGATGCATCTCAAAAGATACTTGGTGGTGGAATGAAGATGTACAAAAGTCTATTAAGGAAAAGAAGGAGTGCTATAAGCACTTGTATCATGACAGGTGTGTAAACAACATAGAGAAGTACAAGGTGGCAAAGAAGACTACAAAACAAGCTGTGAGTGAGACAAAGGGATGGGCCTATGAGGACCTGTACTAACGTTTGAGTATAAAGGAAGGAGAGAAGGACATTTATAGGATGGCTAGGGCTCGTGATAGGAAGATAAAGGACTTCAACCAAGTCAAGGGCATAAAGGGTGAGAGGGAGCAACTCTTGGTGAAGGAGGATGAGGTCAAACATAGATGGCAAGAGTATTTGGATAAATTGTTCAATGGTGAGAACGAAAACACCACCGTTTAGCTGGATGACTTGTTTGATGACACTAATAGGTGCTTTGTGCAGAGGATTCAAGAATCGAAGGTCAAAGAAGCCTTAAAAAGGATGAAAGAGGGCAAAGCGATGGGCCCTGATGGTATCCCAATCAAGGTGTGGAGATGTCTCAGGGATATAGCTATAGTATGGCTAACCAAGATGTTCAACAATATCTTTCGATCGAACAAGATGCCTGAGGAGTGGAGAAGAAGCATATTGGTACCAATCTACAAGAACAAGAGAGATATCCAAAGTTATACTAATTATCAGGGAATTAAGTTGATGAGCCACACTATGAAGTTATGGGAGAGAGTCATCGAGTAGCACCTACGAGGAATGACGCAGATATCAACAAACCAATTTGGTTTCATGCCCGGAAGGTCAACCACAGAAGCAATCTTCTTAATAAGACATGTTATGGAGCGGTTTAGAGAGCAGAAGAAGGACCTCCACTTGGTTTTCATTGACTTGGAGAAGGCTTATGACAAGATACCAAGAAATGTTATATGGTGGTCTTTGGACAAACATAAAGTCCCACTAAAGTACGTGACCCTCATCAAGGACATGTACAACAATGTTGTGACTAGTATTCGAACAAACGATGGTAACACAGATTACTTCTCGATTAAAATTGGACTTCATCAAGGGTCAACCTTAAGCCCATATCTCTTTGCCTTGGTAATGGATGAGGTTACCAGGAACATACAAGGGGATATCCCTTGGTGTATGTTGTTCACTGATGATGTAGTGTTAGTGGATGAAAGCCAGGCGGGAGTAAATAGGAAACTAGAGTTATGGGGGCAGACCCTTGAGTCTAAAGGTTTTAGATTGAGCAGAACTAAAATCGAATACATGTGTCGGCATGAAAACATGTCAATCGTGTTGGGCACACGAGCAAGCCAGAAGGGTTCGCTCGATGGAGTTGGAGATTCGCTTGGCTTCAACGCAGGGATGGTCGATCTTACGTACTCCTCCCGAGACGTGCCAGTCAATTTGACCCTACAATTAACAAGGAGAGAAAGTTTATCAGTAATTTAAGATGGAACATACCGGTCTATGCCCAGACAGTTCTAAGTATGCCGCTTCAGGAGTAGCCAGACGCAAAAGAAGACTAAACAGCAAATTCACACAGAAATCGGTTGTTACGGACTGTAAAGCTTATGAGTAGCAATTAATTTCATATTGATAGGTACAATACGCGTATATGTAAATTAGATCATCAGGTAGATAGATGTTGCTAGTATAAACCATTAAACCAATGAATCTAATCAGGAAAAGATATAACACACAAACAAATCAACTATCTGATATGAACGGGTCTACAAACGCTCTGAATCTAATATGTTACCATCAACAGTGAGGTTTGACCGGATCGATGGTAGCTATGATGATAGTAACAAACTAAAACCGAAGAATCCACAAACACATCCATACTTCGATAGGCTTTCTGAAAGACATGCTATACATGAAGGCTCGGATGAATCGGCTAGAATAGCCGATTCAGGTGAAAAGGACTACAACGTGTGAACAATCGACTATTTCACATGAACAAACCCGTGGACTCCTTAGACTCAACCCGCTATCCCTAACAGTGGGGTTTGATCGGATCGATGCAGCCATGAAAAAGACGATGAATCAAGCCCTCAAAGCACACAGATCTATTCACGCTCAACAGAATCATGGACGCATACCATAGGCGTTAACGCACAGGCGATCGGCTATTTAGCCGATGCAAGCATAGCAAACAGCTAAGGTCACGCCTAACCAGGAACAAATCTACCCAATAATGGTCCCCGCTCCATGGTGCTAACAGTGGGGTGTAAGGCAGAATCACACAAGCCGTGATAACGGGCCATGAAACAGTTTTCATTAGCCGATAGATCTATTCAAGACCCGGCATGCCTTAACCGCACACTATGCATGATCACGATAGACATAAAACAGTCGATAAAACATAACTCATCATTTAAGGTGTGGATTAGGTCAGTTTAGATTAATAAACGATGGGTTAAATAGGATATAAAGCCGATCTAGATCAATCCCAATCAGGCAAAGTGATATTGTTGTAATTAAATAAATAATGAAAGCAATAAGCAATATCGGTAACTTAATGAATCTACCCGAAGGACGTCACCCTTAGATAGAGCCGATAACTTGACCTTAATCTAGTTCGAGTAGAGGAGGTCGACCGGATCTATGCAGCTGTACTTGAACTAGACAAGAGTCAATAACTAGCTTATACCAGAGTCACAGTGGAGGTTGACCGGATCGATGCAACCGTATGAATAGAAGTATAAGCCATGACAGTACTTACAGACAAGCCAGAGGTCGGCCAGACCAATGTAGCCCTGCTCGCTGAAGAACTCACTGAGATCTACTCTACTCCTACTCCTAAGGGGTGGCCAAAGCCGAAAAAGTAAGTAACTTGTATTTGATTGATTGTGTTCTTTACAATAGCCGGGGTCCAATATTTATACCCAGAACCTATGTATGAATCCTACTTAAGCATGACTCATTTTAATTTTTGTCCTAAGAGAAAACATTCCTAATTTAAGATAACTTAGACCCTAATATTTCCCTTTTTGTAGAGTCCAACATGTTTTTCCTAGCGCCGATTGTAGCTATTATAGTTATCTGCTGGCGCTATCTGAAGAGAGCCGATTCCAGTGCTGCATTCAAATCAGCTGATACCGACCTTTATGCAATCGATTCCTTAATGCCATGATCTTGGAAGCTTTTGAGTTCCTGCAATCCTTCTTTCAAATTCTGGTGTAAACACATGCCCCCCAATTTTGGGATAAAAGTAATTTTATTCCAAAATTATCATGTCTGTACCCCCGATAGGTCCTACAGTCATGGGTAGAGAATCTTGATCTAGGGTCTAATGTTTGTCACTGTCTATGTCAGCTTATGAACCTATGCTTCAAAACTTTTACGAGAGCATCATTGCTTCATGGGCGCTTGGATCTATCTTTCTAGGCCAACTATAAAATGTCTATCCGACTCTGGCGAGAGCAATTCAACAATTCAGCTATGTTTCTCTTCTATCTGCTTCCTCGAGTGCCTCTGACTCTGCTGGACCCTCCATGGTCTATCTTTTTGCCATGAAGATCTTGAGTGGTTAGAAAAATTCTTGTGCATAGGGTGATTATGTCGCTCATCTTAGCGCCTTGTCGAGCAAGAGGATTAGCTACTGCGCTTAGAAGAATTCTTGTGATATCACCTGAGTCTTCTCTCCATGCTCGCAGAGCTATTCTAGTGTTTGCAAGGGCTAAAATATGTGGACACCTTTCCCTTGTTTGCTCCATCAAATGCCCATCAGGAAAGCCATAGACTTCTTTCCCACAGTTTCCCAGTCATCGAGAAATCAACTAGTCATGTGTTTAAGCAGGCGGCCTTTGCCCTTCTCCTAGCATAATTTTATCAACAGGCCAATGTGACTCGGTTCACAATGACCTTTGGCCTTGTGGGGATCCAGACTCCCTTCAATCCAAAGAAGCCTTGGTGGGTTGATTGTTGGTCAATGTAAACTTTTCGTTTCTATCCATGATATTTTGTGATTATGGGAAGCAATAAGTCCGAATCTGTTATCTCTTCGCTATTTGTCCCCTGAATTTTTGGAGTGTCAATCTATTTCCGTATTTGACTTTAATTCCATAACCCCGGCGAAATCTATCTTCTCACCTTACCAGGCTATATATATGGGCCACGGCTGTGGATCAAAAAACAACCCGCTTCGTCTCAAACCTTTTATGTCTTTAGTGCGATTTCTGCTTTCCCATAGGTGTGAGATCATAGAGAACAGCAAGAGGTCTGTTGAGGAGGCCCTCAACAGAGCTATGTCATCACGCCAATGCCTTCATCACTAGGAGGGTGCAACTCATGATCCCCTCACTACCTCGGGGCATAGGGCCAACTCCATTTAGCCTTTGGGGTTTTCTTCGTCAATAGCTTGCCACTAGCTCCCCTGCTATCCAAGGAGGCGGATCGACAATGATGACCTACTCACTTCCATTGATAGGCATGGTCAGAATCTCGCTGACTGTCTCTCCCTCATAGAATCGGCTCTGGCTATGGTCCGATGCCGATCGCCTCCTGAGGCTGATTCGATGGAGGATAGGTTGGCCAAGGCTGAGGCCAGAATCACGGGTGAGATATCTATCATAAGTTTTGTCTCCTCTCAATTTCATCTTCAAGATCTTGATCATCTCCCCTTTGAATCTTTTTAGATTTGTCAGCTCAGCTGGAAACCCTCTGATCGGCTGCAGAGTACGTGGTGGGATCCATTAATGCTAGAGGCACCGTCCTGGTGGTTCACCTGCATTACATCCCGAACCATGTTAGGGAGGTCGCTTTGCATGGCGTTCATCATGGTGCTGCCATGGCGTTGGCTACTGCGCAAGCCCATTCTGGCCACGAGCTTTGGCTTCTTCCCCATGGTTTTCCAGCCATGGCACACCCTGGGGATCATGAGCGCCTAGTCGAGGATTTTTTCGGTGCCACCAACTCTATATCCCTTACTTCCTAGGCCGATGATATAGTAACCAAAGTGTTTTCTGGCCCGTAGTTTGTAATAGATGATATTTAGCAAACAATTTCTCTGTCTTGAGTGATTTTCTTTTGCTTCGTACTTCATATTCCATGCATCAATCTGTCCGTGTTTGCTTTGCTCCTATAGGTGATACACATTGTACCGGCTTCTACCCCTTTGGGTTTATTTTTGTACTAGAGGTGATACTCTTCTGGTATCGGCTATTAGAGCCGACGACCGAACAAATCGGTTATCAAGTATTAATCCAAACGCTAGGAAAATATTTCTTTAGATATTTCCCATTGATTGCTCTACCAAATTCTTTCTCTCCTCTTAGTGTTTCTAAAATATAAGCATTACTAGGCGCACAACGTTTGATCCGATAAGGTCCTTCCCAATTATGTGACCATTTGTTGAACTTGCTGTCCTTTGACCCGATCGGCAATTTCACTTTGCAGACCAAGTGTCCTTCAGAAAATTGCTTACTCTTGACTTTTTTATTGTAATATTTTGCAACCCTTAGTTTATTGGCTTCGATATTCTTAAGAGCACGCAACCGATGGCAACTCAAGTCCTCTAAGTCGTCTATCATAAGATTCTTGTAGACTTTGGCTGACAAATCATTTTGCAACGTAACACGCCTTGATCTGGCCTAAACTTTCCAATGAAGGACTACATTATGGCCATACACAAGTTCATAGGGTGATGTTTTAATCAATCCATGATAGGCCATTCTATATGCCCATAGTGCCTCATTATGCGTTGAATGCCACTTCCTTGGCTGCTCCTCAATCTTTTTCTTGATCAGCTTAATCATAATCTGATTGGATGCCTCTACTTGGCCATTAGCCTGAGCATAGTAAGGAGAAGAATTTAGTAGCTTGATTCCCATACTGGCAGCAAAATCTCCAAACTCTTCCGATGTGAACATTGTCCCTTGATCGAAAGTGATAGTTTGAGGAATCCCAAAACGGTACACAATATGCTCCTTGACAAAATCAATCATGTTCTTCGAGGTTACCGTCTTCAAAGGAATTGCCTCAACCCACTTAGTGAAGTAATCTGTTGATACTAATATGAACTTATGTCCTTTGCTTGAGGGCGGAAAAATCTAACCAATTAAATCAATTCCCCAACCTCAAAATGGCCATGGTTTGATTATTGGATTCATGGCCGATGCAGATGATTTTTGGACATTACCAAAACATTGATAGTCCTAGCACCCCTTGTAATATTCAAAACAGTCTTCCAATATTGTTGGTCAGAAATATCCAGTTCTATGAATAATCCATTTCATCTTATAAGCCGATTGATGAGCTCCACATATCCCTTCATGCACCTCACCCATCAGCACCTTAGCTTCCTCTTGATTTAAGCATTTGAGCAACACCCCATCGACTGCTTTGTAATATAGCTAATCATCAAGTAAAACATACTTAGTCAATTTATATCTTAGTTTTCTAACAACTTTCTATGATGGATTCTTGAGGTAATTGACTATTTCAACTCTCCAATCATCATTCGAGGTTTCACTACTGAAGACTTCTTGAAACACTCGATAACCGGATGCACTTTGAGCTAAATGATTAGCCTCTTGATTCTGTGCTATCGGAATATGTTGAAAAGAGACATGAAGAAATTCCTTAAGCAACCTTTGGCATTCATCATAGTTGCCTTTCAAAGTATCTTCTTTGCATTCATATAGGCTGATCAACTGATTAATAATTAACTTCTAATCTCCAAATATTTCAATTATTTCAGCCTTTACTTCATGAAGAAGTTGAAGTCCCTTAAGAATAGCTTCATATTCTGCTTGGTTGTTGGTAATCATTGGTTCAGTTGGAAGAGCAAACTCAAAACTTGCCCCCCGAGGCGAAATAATAACAATACCAATACCACCACCTTGGTTGCATGATGATCCATCAAAGAATAACGTCCAAGGCACCGGCTCTACATAATCAATACTTGGCTTATGATGCTGGGTGACAAAATTGGCCATTACTTGCCCTTTGACTGCTTTAGCCAATTCGTACCTCAAGTCAAATTCCGATAACGCGAGAATCCACTTTCCCACTCTCCCATTTAGTATTGGCATTGATAACATGTGCTTGATCACATTAGCCTTGGAAACAACCATACACTCAGCCGATAATAAGTAGTGTCACAACTTTGTGCAAGAGAAATATAAGCACAAGCATAACTTTTCGGTGGGAGAATATCTCATTTCTGAATCGAGGAGTCTTCTACTTACATAGAAAACAACCTATTCTTTTTCTTCAAACTCTTGTATCAAGGCTGATCTAATTGTTTTGTCATCAGCCGATATGTACAACTTAAATGGCTTACCTTGCTGAGGAGGGACCAGCACAGGTGGACATTTCATATATTCTTTTATCTCTTCAAACACCTTTTGTTGTACGTCACCCCACTTAAATTCTTGATCATTTTTCAACTTCAACAAGGGGGAAGACGACAGAACTCTTTCCGACAAATTTGAAATGAATCTTCTGATAAAATTAATCTTACCAAGCAAAGATTGTAACTCTATTTTAGTAGTCGGGGGAACTACCTCATCAATTGCTTTTATGTTTTTTTGACTAACTTTGATTCCTCTCTCGTGTACCATAAAACCCAAGAATTGTCCAGCTGATACTCCAAAGGCACACTTATTAGGATTCATCTTTAGACCATGTTTTCTTGTGTATTCTAGAGTCTCCCACAAATCAGCTAGATGTTCCTTGTACCCCTTGGATTTTATCATCACATCATTAATGTAGATTTCAACAATCCTACCAATCAACTTATGAAAAATATAATTCATTGCCCTCTGATAAGTTGCACCGGCATTTTTTAGACCAAAGGTCATCACAACCCACTCAAATAAACCGATTGCGCCAGGGCACCTGAAAGCGGTCTTTGCTATGTATTCCTCAGCCATGAAAATTTGGTTATATCCTGCATTATCGTCCATGAAGCTAATAACCTTGTGCCCAACTGCTGCATCTACCAACATATTAGCTATTGGCATCGGATAACCATCCATGGGTGTGGCCTTATTCAGATCTCTGAAATCGATGCAAATTCTTAACTTTCCATTCTTCTTATACATAGGGACAACATTCGATATCCACTCTGCATATCGGCATGGTCGGATAAACTTTGCTTCCAGTAACCTTTTAGTCTCTTTTTTGATATCATCAAGCATGTTCGGGTTGAATCTCCTTGGAGCTTGTTTAAACGGTTGATATCTAGGTTTAATTGGCAATTGATGTTCAACAATTGATCGGTCTAGATCAGGCATGTCATAGTATTCCCAAGCAAAATAGTCTTTAAATTCCTTTAATAAATCAACTAACTCTCGCTTATACTTAGGATCCAACTTGGCACTTACATACGTCATCCTATGTCTATCTCTAGAACCAATATCTACATTTTCTAATTCATCGCCTGACGTGAAGCCATGTCCTAGCTTGCCATCTGTACCATCTATTGGATTATCCATTAAGACAAATTTTCAAAGCCGATTGCTTGGATCGGCTGTTGGCTTTCATTATTGATTCTAATGAAGCCTCCTTCCCATATCTTGCTAGAAAAGCATTTGAAGTCTCCTAGTTCCCAAAAGACTAGATTGGTTGTTGCGACACTCATAGATTCATCAGCACGAACTAGCTCAACATCATCTCCATGCCATTGAATCAAACACTGATGCATGGTTGATGGCACACAATAGTTTGCATGAATCCAATCACGACCAAGGAGTAAACTGTATGACCCTTTTCCATCAATGGTGAAGAACGTGGTGAGCAAAGTCTTACTCCCAATTGTTAGTTCGATGTTCATTGCCCCCTGGGTCTTAGACGCATTACCCCCAAAGTCCTTAAGCATCATGTTGGTTTCAATCAAATCTCCCGGTCCCTTGCCAAGTTTATGAAAAGTGGTGTAAGGCATGAGATTGACAGAAGCACCTCCGTCCACCAACATCTTGTTCATCGGCTTCCCATCAACAAAACCTTTTACATATAAAGCCTTTAAGTGGCGATGCTTAACTGGTTTATCAAATATTGCCTGCTATATAACTATCAACTTGGCAACTATCTCCTCATACTCTGGTTCATCAAAATCTGAGTAAACTTCTTGATTTGCTGGAGCTCTGAACTCTAATGGCAACAGAAAAGCCATTTGAATATTAGCCGATGGTTGCCTTCTATTGGCTGTTTGCTTAGCACGCCATACCAGATGCTTGAGCCTGTTCCAATTCTCTATTCCTTAGGCATTGCACCCTTCTCTTCTAGCTTCTTGTCAAACCTCTTGGACACCATTGACCTTTCTACCAAACACATCCTTCTTCATTACTTTCTTCTTCACAATCATCCCAGTTTTGTTCAACAACTTGTTTTCCAAGCCAATCATGAACACTTCTATTTTTAAGCGTCAATCCATGTTATTATAATGATACGCATCTTGAGTATGGATATACCGGCAGTTGGCTTGAGATTGCCTAAACTCCCAATATTGTTCGCTGCACTCTGGACAGTTATTTTTGGTAGGTAATTTCAAACCTTCATTTCAGCAATGTCTGAAGAAAGGACAATTCCAATGTGATTTAGCTTGCTTTCTTTCATACCTCTCTTTTTCCTATAGATGCTGGTATTCTTGCTCTTCTAACCAATGCTGATAATCCTTTTCCTTCTGTCGGCGCCATTTATTCAACATAATTCGAGATGTAACCCGTGGCTTTATCGCTCCATCTTTTGATGTTTCTCTCTGCTCATATTGGCTCTTTTGCTTGTCACGACGTCTTTTAATTTCTCTGTATTCGTCGCTGATATTTGCATCTTGGGATCGACTGTTCTAGTTTCTCTTGATTTGGTTGATGTTAGGACCTTAGTCTTTCCTTTGAGCAGCCTAGCATCGACCATGTTTTGATCTCCTAGGAAAGGATTATCATCAACTTTCATCTTCTAAGGCGTATCAAATTTGAGCCTCCCTTGCCTAATAGCCCTATGTATATGCTGTCGGAAAACTCTGCATTCATTAGTAGAATGAGATGTAGCATTGTGAAACTTGTAGAACTTCTTATTTTTCAATTGATCAGGGGGCAATATAACATGATTATTGGGCAACTTGATCTGTCCCTTCTCGAGCAAGAAATCGAAGAGCTTGTCTGATTTTGTGACATCAAAGTCATAGCTCTCCTCGACTCCTCTTCCCCAAGGATTTGGCACCATTATTGTCTTTTTACCCTAATTCCATTCAGTCATGGCAACCTCTTCTTCACCATCTTCATAGCTGCCATCGACTGAATATGGATTATAAGCTTCGGCCATTGTGGTACTTCTCTAGAATCGGGTATCTCTACGTATACTCTAGAATTGGCTATTGAGCGCTGCCACTCATTGAGCCAATTGACCCAAGTTATCAAACTCTTGTCCTAGCAGCTTCTCTCTCCATGTTGGCACATTCCTTAAACGGCCAAAGCAGCTAGTTGATCATCAGCCAAGTTTAACGAGAAGCACAGATTTCTAGTTTCTCGGAACCTTTGAAGAAATTTAGTGCCCAATTCGTTAGTTCTCTGCCTTATAGTTGTCAAATCGGTAATCTTCTTTTCTCCTATCCCAGTGTAAAAATATGTATGAAACTTCTTCCCTAGGTCAGCCCAATTGGCAATGGAATTAACTGGTAGTGATGAAAACCAAGTGAAGGCTGACCCTGATAGTGACAGGGAGAAGAAATGAACTCGATGGGCCTCTTCAACGGATGCTTCGCCCAACTGTGTAAGATACCAACTGACATGTTCTATTATGCTTGTGCTATCTTGGCTAGTGAACTTAGTAAACTCTGGGAGCCTATAATTTGTAGGAAGAGTGACCAAATCATACCATTCTGGATATGAGCGTTTGTACAAGAAGGTCAGCCCTTTTGGCTTTAGACCGAACTAATTCTTCATCATCTCGGTTACTCTCAGCAACAACTTATCAGCATTTGAATTTGGATTTCTCTGCACCTGCTGACCTATTTGTGGATTAAAATTTCGGGTACCTTGGTACCCTGGATTCGAAATCATGTGAAGGGTATTGTAATCTGTGCCATAATGATACCCTTGTGGAATCTCTATCTGTTGGGTCCTTTGCTGGTTTGCTGCTTTAAGTCTCTGGTTATAGACATTAGGATCTATATCTCTATGGATCCTTAGAATTGATGGTGCTATTTTTTGAGCTGACGACGGTATGTGGCCTAATGTGCCAAAATTAATCATCTGGTTTTGACCTTGCCCCACCGGCTGTTGCACATGCTGCACTGACAATCTAGGATTATATTGTATTTGATTTGTAGTAGCACCTTGAGCTTGCTCAGATGAACTCTGAACTACCTAGACATCATCATTACCAGCTGGTGCTGCTTCTTGATAGCTAGTACTGGCTTGATTGGTTCCCTAAGTCAACAGATGTGGAATGTTGTAATAAGCTAGCCCAACCTGATCAACTGGAAACCCATGAAACACCTCCTTCATGGTGTTGTGGAATGTGTTCAAGAAAATTTCATTATGGTTCGATTTGGCATCATGAACAGATTTGTTTATAGCTTCCACGAAGAAATGTTTGCCTTCTACTTCATCTGTATCTGTCTGCTCATGCAACAAAACTCTTGGTAGTGGATATTTCTGAACAATTGTATTATCACGTGTTTTGGTGTAGGACAACAAACACTTATTCTAAAATTCTTCTATAGCTTTGCTAATGACATCTTTATCTCCATCAGGTAGGTCTTCATAAGGTACCATAAGGATGTCATTGTTGTTGTGAGCCGCCATAACGATTGTGGGGTCCCACTAGGTGTGTTAGAATGTGTGTTGGCACAAAAACGTGTCAATCATGCTGGGCACATGAGCAAGCTAGAAGGGTCTGCTTGATGGAGCTAGAGATCCGCCTGGCTTCAATGTAGGGATGGTCAATCCTACGTACTCCTCTCGAGACGTGCTAGTCAATTTGACCCTGCAATTGATAAGGAGAGAAAGTTTATCAGTAATTTAAGGTGGATCATGCTGATCTATGCCTAGACAGTTCCAAGTATGCCGCTTCGAGAGCAACCAGACACGAAAGGCGACTAAACAGCCGATTCACACAGAAATCGACTGTAAAGCTTACGAGTAGCAATTAGTTTCATATTGACAGGTACAGTACGCATATATGTAAATAAGATCATCAGCTAGACAGATGTTGCTAGTGTAAACCATTAAGCCAATGAATCTAATTAGGAAAAGATATAACACACGAACAAATTGACTATCTGATATGAACGGGTCTACAAACACTCTGAATCTAATCTATTACCACCAACAATGAGGTTCGACCGGATCAATGGCAGCTATGATGATAGTAACAAACTAAAACCAAAGAATCCGCAAACACATCCATACTTTGATAGGCTTTTCAAAAGACATGCTATATGTGAAGGCTCGGATGAATCAGCTAGAATAGCTGATTCAGGTGAAAAGGACTACAGTGTGTGAACAATTGACTATTTCACACAAACAAACCTATGGACTCCTTAGACTCAACCCGCTATCCCTAATAGTGGGGTTCAATCGGATCGATGCAGCCATGAAAAAGATGACGAATCAAGCCCTCAAAGCACATAGATCTATTCACGCTCAACAGAATCATGGACGCACACCGTAGGCGTTAACGCACAGGCGATCGGCTATTTAGCCGATGCAAGCATAGCAAACAGCTAAGGTCATGCCTAACCAGGAACAAATCTACTAAATAATGGTCCCCGCTCCATGGTGCTAACAGTGGTGTGTGAGGCAGAATCACATAGGCCATGATAACGGGTCATGGAACGGTTTTCATTAGCCGATAGATCTATTCAAGACCTAGCATGCCTTAACCGCATACTATGCAGGATTAGGATTGACATAAAATAGCCAATAAAACATAACTCATCATTTAAGGTGCATATTAGGTCAGTTTAGATTAATAAACGATGGGTTAAACAGGATATAAAGCCGATCTAGATCAATCCCAATCGGGCAAAGTGATATTGCTGTAATTAAATAAATAATGAAAGCAATAAGCAATATCAATAACTTAATGAATCTACCCGAAGGACGCCACCCTTAGATAGAGCTGATAACTTGACCTTAATCTAGTTCAAGTAGTGGAGGTCGACCAGATTGATGCAGTCATACTTGAACTAGGCAAGAGTCGATAACTAGCTGATACCAGAGTCGCAGTGGAGGTTGACTGAATCGATGCAGCCATACGAACAGAAGTATAAGCCATGATGATACTTACAGACAAGCTAGAGGTCAGTCGGACCAATGCAGCCCTGCTCGCTGAAGAACTCACCGAGATCTACTCTACTCCTACTCCTAAGGGGTGGCCGGAGCCAAAAAAGTAAGTAACTTGTATTTGATTGATTATGTCCTTTACAATAGCCAGGGTCCAATATTTATGCCCAGAACCTACATATGAATCGTACTTAAGCATGACTCTTTATAATTTTTGGCCTAAGAGAAAACATTCCTAATTTAAGATAACTTGGACCCTAATCTTTTCTTTTTTGTAGAGTCCAACATGTTTTTCCTAGCGTCGATTGTAGCTATTATAGTTATCTGCTGGTGCTATCTGAAGAGAGCTGATTCCAGTGCTATATTCGAATCAGCTGATACCGACCTTTATGCAATCGATTTCTTGATGACATGATCTTAGGAGCTTTTGAGTTCTTGCAATCCTTCTTCCGAATTCTAGTGTAAACAACATGAGATGTGACTTTGGTGGAGTTATACAGGAGGAGGGAGATGTGAGTTTGGAAGGTCAAGTAGTTCCTAAGAAGATACCTTTTGGTATCTGGGATCGATGCTACAGAGGGATGGAGATATTGATGTGGACGTTAGCCATAGAACCAAAGCAGGGTGGATCAAGTGGCGACAAGCTTCTGGCATTCTCTATGACAAGAGGGTACCACAAAAGCTAAAAGGCAAGTTCTATAGAATGGTTATTAGACCGGCTATGTTGTATGGAGCAGAATGTTGGCCTACAAAGATTTGACATGATCAACAACTGAGTGTTGTAGAAATGCGTATGCTGCGATGGATTTACGGTCACACAAGAATGGACCGAGTTCGGAATGATGATATACGTGATCGCCTAGAGCTAGCACCAATTGAAGAAAAGCTTGTCCAACATCGGTTTTGGTGGCTTTGCCATGTCCAAAGGAGACCTCTAGATGCACTAGTGCATTGTGGAGTCCTAAGTCAAGCTAATAATATGAGAAGAGGTAGAGGAAGACCAAAATTGACATGGGGGGGGCAATAAAAAGAGATTTGAAAGCTTGGGATATACCTAGAGATCTATGTTTGAATAGGAGTACTTGGAAAGTAGCTATTGAAGTGCCTAAACCGTGACTTGGGGCTCTTGGTGGGTTTCAACTCTAGCCTACCCCAACTTGCTTGGGACTGAAAGGCTATGGTGTTGTTGTTGTATTCCATAGCCAATTAACTAGGTGGAATTTTATATGCATTTTCTGGTGCATGAAAATATGTGCAAACTACATGGTTAATTTCCTTAATGCATCTAGTTTATTTATAATTTTTCTAGGCATTTTTCTAAGCTAGGAAAATGCATTTCTAACTCTCTGCATACACTAACATGGTGTACCTAGCATTTTCTAAAGCATACCCCGTGCTGTGTGTGTGTGATGTGGGTGTGTGTGTGACAGGTGGGCCACCTACTTGCATCAGTAGTGACGGCGGCAGCAGCGTTTAAGGGTGTGGGCCCATGTGTCAGAGACGAAGGGGGAGAGAGAGGGGGACGGACGGGGACGGAGGGTGATGGCAACGCTGTTTCCTCCTGGTCCCACCTAGCAAAGACAGTGGAGGGAGAAGAGGGGAATGGTGGTGGATGGAGGTGCCTGCACCGGTGACGGGGCAGGGGAGGGGGAGCTGGGCTTGCTGGAGTGGCTTATGTCAGCGGCGTCTACCCTCGGGGGTGGTGGAGGAAGGGTGGACAGGGTCCGTGGGGCCACATCACAGCCGGTGGCGGGGTCATCGTCGGCAATGGGTGCCCATGGTGGCGGTGGCACTCACCAAAGTGGTCGCGGCATCACTGTGCACTAGACTCGACCCTAGAGGCCCTATCGTAATCAACTAACCACGTGTACGTGCATGCAGGTGAGTGAGGAGTGCAGTGGTGGTGGTGTGGTGGTGTGTCCTAGGGTGGCCTTGCCGGTGATGGCCGACGGCCATGGTGGCTCAGCGGAGTGAGGCTCACATGGGCAGCACACTACAGAGACCTAGGATACCAACTATCTATAGAGAAAGGAAAAGGAGAAGCTTGGGGACTCATCGGTCGCTCCAATTAGCCAGAGACACAGTGGATAAGGAGAAGGGAGAGGGCAGCGCTGATGGCGCCGGTGGACTCCCGAATTGGGGAAAAGTGGAAGAAGAGGGGGAAGAGGAGGGGAAAGGGGAAGAGGACGGGGAGATGGGGTGTTCTCATCCTTGGCGGAGCTAGTGGTGGAGAGGGCGATGCGAGAGCATCGCCGGTCGAGCCTATTTATAATCGAGCTTGGCCGGTGTCCCGGCGATGAGATATTTCTCGTGGCCATCCTTATCGATCATGCGGGCATGCCGCTAACCTCGTTTGGTCACATCGCCATGGTTGGCACTCGCCCATGTGCACACCAGAGTGCCTTGGTGGCTACTTTGGTGCCTTAGCACGATGGCGCCGATCGTTGATGCGTTCATAGTGAGGGGGAAGAGGGAGAAAAGGAGAAAAGGAGGGGCACTGTGGGGTCCCATTGTTGCTGTGCCTCCACTAACCTCCGCTGGCACTGGGGTGGCGCTGGTGGGCGTTGATGCCATGGCTGAGCCATGTCATAGAACCACCCAATTTATACAAGATCAAGTATAGCTGTCCTCATTTAACATGTTGGCGTGCACATACTTTCACTTATATAAACCCGGTAGTCCGCCGAGTGTCACGAAGGACCTCGGTAAATCAACATCACAACCAAGATCGCATGATTAAGCAAATACACACCACATACACAGAGTTGTAGCATATATAATATTACAAATTGATTCACAAATAAAAGTACAAGTTTGGGTTTCAAAACCAGTTAAGAGAAACAACATAGCTTTCAAATGATTACATTAATATAAGTTCTAAATACATTGCTAGCATAAGTGACATCCTTTGATAAAAGCATATAGATGAGAAATAAATATAGAGTCACCGAGCCCACCGATGGTTAGCCACCCTCTTCTGCAGGCCGAGAACTTCACCCACAACATGGTGGTATAAACCCTAAGTACTTGAATGTACTCAGCTAGACTTACCCGACAGGAGAAAAATAAAAAGACTCTTAAGGATATGCAAGGCTTATTTAGTGGAGCTTGTTGGATAGCATAACTTTGCAAAAAGAGCATTATTATCATGAGTCCTTACTTTCAATCTTTTATTCAAGTTTTAGCATCAAGTTTAGTGGAGTTTATCATGACTAACTTTGCACCTATTCTAGAGCAATCACTTAATTAATAAGCATCACAATAGTGACCATATTTGGTTTATCATATCATCATCATAACCATCATGTTCCATCCATTACTACGAGGAAAGAAGCTTTGTCAAGTTCTCACTATCCAGGAGAGATGTCAATTCGAATCGATTTCAACCAGCTGGGAATTTATTCCTAACACAAACCCAGACATACTTGCGCTAAGATAGTCTTAGGTCACCTTTGGTACAACTCAGGTCCAATTCATAGGTTCGATCAGCATCGCACAATCAGGGACACTACCGGATGCCAGGTCGATCAGGACTCTAACCTACCCTTGGCCTCACACCGGCTCCCCGCACATCCTTACTATCTCTAGTGTGCGCACTTTGATAGAACGATTCCTGGCCTGAGTTGAGCTACTCGGCTTCATGGTCGGAATGACTTATCTGGCCAGCTAAGTGATAGGCATGCGTTTAACATGACAAGAGGGCCTTCAACAATCCTGTCCTTAATCATAATAGATGGAATCACTATAAGTCATCACACCACCAACATATAAGATTCCACCCGGTCTCCATTTATTCATCATCACATGGTTATTTTCCATGATAGCAATTATAGCCCACCATGCTAAAGTGTCCACCTATATCTTGCAGGCGATAGGAAATCACCCGACTTCTACTGGTCTAAGCATGGCTATGCATAGATCGGCCTATGCATCTAGTAAGAGTACATGTATTGATATATATTGGACAAGGTAGGGAATATGCACCAACGGTTTCATCCAACTCCTATCACCTAATCCATCATATAAAAATTATACTCATGTGCATTTATAATAGAGATGGTAGGAGACTTAGAATACTCCAAGGCTTGTCTGGGATCCGACACAAGTCAGTTCAGTTAGCTCGCACCGTCTTGGTGACATCTTTGGTCCTAGCACTTGTTTAGTCCTTCCATCTTCGGGATAGGTCCACCATACACCATCTTCGGGTTAGGCTCCAACATCACATCCTTTATGTGGGGCATCTAGAGTACCTAGATGAGATACAAAATACAAGTGCATGAATGCGAAGAATGGTAATACGAATGCATCACATAAAAGCGTTCAAGACAAGCGCAAGATTATGCAAGACATAGGCACCTAGAGTTATTTAACTAAACACTATTCAAGCACAACAGGTGGATATGGCAAGCATATCAAGCATGGCACCCAAATTACTTGAGTGTGGCCATGGCAAGTATTCATCAATCGATGTCAACTTAACATGTTTAACCAACCAGGGCAAGCTAAAGCAATCAACCTACACATGTAGTTCCTGGACTGCAGCACAGCAGTTACTTGTTTCAGACATAAACCGAGATCCCGACATCCAATAAAGGCGATCCTAGACTTTATGGAAAGCTAATGAAATTATCTACAACTCTTTTATTTACACTCAGAGCTGATTCTAAATCTAACCAAGTTCAAACACACCAAGAAGCAGGTCTGCACAAACAATGGACAGAAAACTGATATGAACTTTAGAGATGCATATCTAGGGTTCCATCCACTCAAAAAATGTGGTTCTTAACTTTTTATAAAGCTTATTAAGTTATCTACAACTTGTTTATTATCATCTAAGGGTGATGTCGCAGATAAAAGGGTTAAACAACACAAAGAGGGCATCTCTATCCAGATTTCAATAGAATCTGCCATTCTACTTTGAACAGCAATAACTAGAGTTCTAGACTACCAAAAGCAGTGATCTTAGACATTTTAGAAACCTTATAAAAAATTCTACAACTCTCAGATTATCACCAATACATGATTCCATGTTTAAATAAGTCAGCCAAAGCAATCATTCAAATCTGTACAGAGCATAAGCAAAATCTGACAATGGGCTTGCCGGGAGCATAACTCCGAAACTATCAGGCCTATGGTCATGAAATTTTTAACATAAGCAAGATAAGGAGATTATCTACAACTTTGATATTTACCACGTCTTCTGACAACATCATTTGATTCATGAAGTTAGCATCACAATAGAAATTGCACATGCAGCCATTTCAGAATATAACACTTAGATTTCAATTGTTTTGCTAACGAAGGGCATACCCACATAAGCCATTCTAAGAACTTCAATCACCACTAATATACTTAGCAACACGTTATTGAAACACCCAGCACTCAAGCATCACCAAAATACATTTACCAGCTTTATCTATAAATACACTTCTACTAACCCTTTCTCCTAATAAATATATATATGTATTATTTTAGTGATATATGAGAAAAACTAGTTTAGGTCTGAGATTTTTATGGGTGGTAGGTGCTATTAAAACTTGGCTATTGCACAAATTTCACATGCTCCGGTTTTATATATTAATTACTATGAAAAAGACAAATTGTTATTACAAGAAAAAAAGTGAGGGCAAGATAAATCTAAAGATCAACATTTTCCATAAACATAGAGCCATGTTAGGGTTTCTCAGGCCATAATATCACCATGCCAAGGCAAAAGAACTACATTTCACATTTTTGCATATATAAATTATTTATAAACCATTTAAAACCATTTATCAAGCACCAAACAAGTTAAATCAATAACTCACTCATACTACATCCAATGAGCATGAAATTTTTACCACAACACACACATAGCATAAATAGACCCAACAAAAAGCTTCTATTCGCATTTTGGCCCTCCTTCTTCATCGAGCAGAGACGGAGGGGGCGATCAGGCTTGGGGACGACACTGGCCAAGAGCGGCTGGCTATGGGCGGCGCTATAGGGAAGGGAAAGGGGAGGGCTAGCGTGGCTAGGGTTTTGGCAGTGTGTGCGTGGCATGGTAGGCACTGCATCAGAGGAGGAGAGGGAGTAGCACCTATAGTAGCAGCAGTGGCAGCTCAAGCTTCGGCTCTGCCATGGCGATGGCGGGCGCTCGAGGGAGGGAGAGAGAGGCAGAGCACGAGGGAGAGAGAAGGGAATGCAGAAGGAGTGAGGGTGAGTGAGTTAGGGCTCGGTGCCCACTCTAGGAGGATGCAGAGGCATGGTAGGGAGGCAGGCGCATGCGTCGACCATGGTGGGGGCGCGGCCGGTGCATGGGCGACACGCCGGCAAAACGTCGAACACCTGGCGGGCGAAGGTGCGAGTTAGGTGGGCCTCCTATGAGCTGAATTGGTGAATGAGCCTTAAACAAAGTTTGACCGTCACTAAATACTCTCCAACTTTGATTACGGGTGCATTGCCATTAGATACACGGATTAGGAGCTAATTAGGTCCAAAGTTGACACTGTTAGCGGTTTAAATGGAATTAAGCTTTGCCCGGTTGGATCCCAATTTAACTGGTCAAACTGAGTCCAAATTTTTCTGAGCTCTTCTCCAATGAATTATATCCAACTTTTATTTTTGGGTCAACTCAAATTACTTAACAAAATTTGGTGAACATGACATGCCAACCGAATTGCTACTAATCCCATACTAAGTCTGAAAAATAGCTGCAGATTCGATACTCGAGCACCTAGTTGACTTGCTTCCAAATTGGTTTGGCCCTTGGTCCAAGAACAAAGTTTGTAGAGCACAAACTGAATGACAACTTTCATTAAAGGATCAAGGTTTGGATCAGCTTAGTTTGCTAGATATAAGGCTCCAAAGTGTTGTACACGAAACTAAAACCGAGGCTCAGTTAACTCCTAGAAACAGTTAGCATTTGCTGCTTTTGAAGCTACCTTTGAATGTCGACACGTGCTCCAAAAGTGATGAGACTTGTTTTGTTGTTTTCAACACAAAGTGTACTTCAACTTGTATTAAGGAATTAAATTGAGCTTCCATATGAATTTGGAACGTAAAATGTCACAAACATATCAACTCACAGCTGTCAATCAGGGACTTAGAAATATTTCGGAGGGGCCAAAATAGCATTGCATTCAAACTTGAGACCACTATATGAGACACTTAGAAGTTGAATTAGGTCTTGGTCCAAAAATAAAGTGTGTAGTACTGCACTTAAACTTCAACTTTTGTTTAAGGTCAAACTTCATATCTGATCCCAAAATCAATGTGTTCACCTTGGTCAAAGGAGCATCAAGATAAGGCTTAAATTAGAGTTTTAGGCCGATTGTGGCATTTTCTTGACATTTGCTCAACATAAACCCTTCATGACTTTTGTTCATGAGTTGAATTAGAATTGTTTGAGCAAGGTTTCAAGGTTTGGTCATCATCCCATGTTTCCATTTGCTTAATGAAGCAGTTTAAGCAAAATGTAACTTATCATTTCATGTGACTTTTTGGCTCCAAACTTCATGAAACCTTTCTAATAGTCAATGTAGATGGAAATGGATGTGAGGCACATGAAAGGGGCACTTTTAACATTACTCAGGCATACCTACCTCTGAAAAGGGTCAACATAGAAGCAAAAGTGTGTTGTCCAAGTTTAAGTTGGGGCTCATTCTTAGAGAGTTGATCCCAACACCTTTGTCACCACTTACAAGTTTGAACTAGAGCTCTTGATTACCACTAAACTTGTCATGTTGGAGCTCAAACCCACTGCTTAACTGGTGACAAACACCTAGGGTGTTACAAGCTGTGTATGACTACCGGCTGTGAGGAGGACGAAGAAGCCAACAGGCGGAGCCCGGTGTTAGTGGGAGAAAGGGAGGAGAAGGGGAGAGCGAGCGAGGCCGGGCTGAGCTAGGCCGGCTCGCATGGGAGGAAGGGAGGGAGGAAGAGAAGGGTTGGGCTGCTGCTGTGGCCCAAGAGGAGGGAGATGGAGAGAATGAACCCATGAGGTTTTTCCCAATTTCCAATTCCTTTTTCTATTTCCTAACTCAAATATGCATATGTTTAAATGATTTCAAATTTAAATTTGAATGCATGAGTGTGTAAAAAGGTGCCACCATAAGTTCATCAAGTCAAACAATCATTCACACACAAAGTTTCACACATGTGTTTTTATGTTCCTATGTTATTTTATTTGTAAAATTTTTGTAGGTTAGCTATATATGTTATCTCCTTGCAAATTTTAAAAAGTTCAAATTTTTAGTGATTTCTTTTAAAACTAGGTCAATTTTTAGGGTGTTACAAACCTACCCCCTTAAAAAGTATCTCGTCCTCGAGATTTGAGCTAATCCTTGAATAGATAGGGAAATTCCTTTTTAAGATCGTCTTCTCTTTCCCATGTGGCTTCTGCCTTTGTATGGTTGCTCCATTGTACCCGATAGAATCTTACTGCTGTCCTTCTAGTTTGTTGGGTGTATCCAATATCTTAACTAGTCTTTCCTGATATTGTAAATTTGGTTGTAAGTCCATGGTTTCCATAGGTGCTTGTTCTTTCGGTACCCTTAGGCACTTATTTACTTGTCATACGTGAAACACGTCGTGTATATCTAACATCTCTAGGGGTAACTCCAAGCGGTAAGCTACTGCTCTAATCTTTTCAATGATTTGGTATGGTCCAATATACCATGGGGCTAACTTTTCTCTAACTTGAAATCTTCGAGTACCCCTAATGGGTGATACCTTCAAGTAGGCGAAATCTCCGGGTTGGAGTTCCAACGGTCTTCTCTAGGTATCCGCATAGCTCTTTTGTCTACTGTGTGCTGCCTTCAAATTCTCTCGAACCTTGGCCACTTGTTCCTCAGCTTCCTTGATCATGTCGGGGCCAAACATGCTTCTTTCTCTGACTTCAGACCACTTTAATGGGGTTTGGCATTTCCTTCCATAGAAGGCTTCGAATGGTGACATATTCAGGCTAGCTTGATAACTGTTGTTGTAAGAGAACTCTGCGAATGATAGGCTCTTTTCCTAGTCTTTTCCATAGGTCAATACGTAGGCTTGTAACATGTCTTCCAATATCTGGTTTACTCTTTTTGTCTGTCCATCGGTCTATGGATGATAGGTAGAGCTATAGTCCAGTCGTGTTCCTAAAGCTTTGTGTAGGCTTTTTCCAGAACTGGGCGGTGAATTGGGTTCCTCTATCCGAGATTGTTCGGCTTGGTACTCCATGTAATCTAAGGATGTTATTAGTGTATGGCTATGCTAGCTTGTTGCCCTTGTATTCAGTCCTTACTGGAATAAAGTGTGCCACTTTTGTTAGTCAGTCTACTATAACCCATATGGAGTCATGTCCATTTGGTGTCTTAGGTAATCCTACTATGAAATCCATGTTGATTTCATCCCATTTCCAAACTGGAATGAGCAATGGCTGAAGTTGTCTTGCTGGTCGTTGATGTTCTGCCTTGACTCTTCTATAGGTATCGCATTGGGCGACGTATTCTGTGATATCTCTTTTCATTCCAGTCCAGCAGTATTTTTGTCTGAGATCCATATACATCTTGGTTGATCCTAGGTGGATAGAGTAGGCTAAATGGTGTGCTTCATCCAAATTTTTTTGATTGCATGCTTCAATGATTGCTTCATCTTTTGGTACGCATATCCAGTCTTCAAACCGTAACTTCCCTTGCTCATCAATGCAGAGTTCTAGAAGTTCCTTTCTACTACTTTTCTCCTTGAACTGCTGTATTTCTTCATCCTTGTCTTGGGCTTGCTTTATTCGATCTTCCAAGGTTGGTCATATGTGTAGCATATTTAGGGTGCCTTGCGGTATAATTTGTAGATTTAATTAACTAACTTCTTGTGCTAACTCCGGTCTTTGGTGTAAAGTTGTCATGTAGTGACAATATGCCTTTTTGCTTAACTCATCTGCTACTACAATGACTTTTCTTGGGTGGTACTGTACACTTAGATCATAATCCTTGATCAGTTCCAACCATCTTCTTTGTCGTAGGTTCAAATCAGGCTGAGTGAAAATATACTTCGAACTCTTGTGGTCTGTAAATATCTCATATTTGTTTCCAATGAGATAGTGTCTCCATATCTTCAATATGTGTAACACGACTATTAATTCCAAATCCTATGTCAGATAATTTTCCTCATGTTTCTTCAGTTGTCGGGAGCCGTAGGAAACTACTTTATCATCTTGCATCAGAACACATCCTAATCCTTGTCGTGACGCATCATAATATACTATAAAGCTTCTGTGTATGTCTGGTAGTGTGAGTATTGGGGCTGTGGTTAACCGGGTCTTCAACTCTTGAATACTCTTCTCGCATGCTTCTGTCCACTTGAATTCTTTTCCTTTCTGTATCGGGGCTGTCATGGGTCTTACGATCTTTGAAAATCCTTCAATAAATCTCTGGTAGTAGCCTGCTAGTCCAAGAAAACTGTGAACTTCTATCACATTGGCTAGCTACTTCCATTTTGATACAACCTTAACCTTTTCTAGGTCTACTTTTACTCCTTCTGCGGTGATAATGTGTCCTAGGAAGGTGACTTCTTGTAGCCAAAATTCACATTTGCTGAACTTGGCATACAACTCATGTGCTCATAGTTTGTTCAAAATTGCTCTCAAATGCTGTTCATGTTCTTCAGCACTTCTTGAATAGATGAGAATGTCATCGATGAATACTACTACAAATTTATCCAATTCCTCCATGAACACCTTGTTCATCAGGTTCATGAAATATGCTGGGGCATTGGTTAGTCCAAACGGCATTACGATGAACTCATATTGTCCGTAGCGGGTCATGAATGCGGTCTTTGGTATATTGCTGAGCCAAATCTTCAATTGATAGTAGCCTAATCTCAGATCTATATTGGAGAAATACTTGGCATCTTTTAGTTGGTCAAATAGGTCATCAATTCTTGGTAACAGGTACTTGTTCTTGATGGTGACTTTGTTGAGTGATTGGTAGTCAATACACATCCTAAGATTGCCATCTTTCTTCTTTATGAATAGCACTAGTGATCCCCAAGGGGATGAGCTTAGTTGGATATATCCTTTCTCTTGCAACTCTCATAACTGCTTCTTTAATTCTTCTAACTCATTGGTTGCCATTGAATAGGGTCTCTTGGCGATGGGTGTGGTTCCGGGGATTAGGTCAATTATAAACTCCAAATCTCTGTCAGGTGGCATTCCCGATAACTCTTCAGGGAACACATCGGGGTATTCGCATACAACTGGTACCTCTTCAATACTTGTTGCTTGCATGCTACAAACCATTGGTTCTGCTTTGGGGGCTTGAGGGTGGCATTCTACCTTTAATCCTTTATGGTTTATTAGAGTTACTGTTCTGTCACTATAGGATATAGTGCCATGGTGTTTCCTTAACCAATCCATTCCTAGTATTATATCCAAACCTTCTATCTTTAATACTACCAAATCTGCTTGAAATTCTACTCCATCTATCATTATCTTCACTCAAGGGCAATTGAGGGTGCATTTGAGGATAGCTCTAGGGGTTCGAATTAATAAAGGGGTGGGGAGTAACACTGTTCTTAAACTATTTCTAATCACAAAACAAGCAGAAACAAACAAATGTGATGTGCTGGAATCAAACAACACGGTTGCAAGAGTGGAGTTTACTAGAAACTCACCATACATGACATTAGGTGGTGCCTGTACTTTCTCTGCATTAACGTGGTTCGCACGGCCTTGCCCAAAATTTAGGGCATTCCTTCCTGGCGGTTGAAAGGTCCTAATGGCTAGAGGGGGTGAATAGCCTAATAAAATTTCTACAACAACACTTAACAAAATAGTTAGACAATTATGAGGCAAAGCAAGTGTTATGCTAGCCTACTCAAAATGCAAGCCACCTACCACAATTCTAGTTTAGATAGTATCTATTCACACAAAAGCTATGACACTACTCTATGTTAGTGTGCTCTCAAATGCTAACTAAAGAGCCACACCAACCAAGCAAGCAACTCTCACAACTAGCTACACTAAAGAGCTTGACAACTAGTTTGCGGTAAAGTAATGAGAGTGATCAAGAAGGTTATACCGCTGTGTAGATGAAGGAACCAATCAATCACAAGAATGAATAACAATGAAGACCAATCACCTCAGAATCAATGATGAACACAATGATTTTTACCAAGGTTCACTTGCTTGCCGGCAAGCTAGTCCTCGTTGTGGCGATTCACTCACTTGGAGGTTCACGCGCTAATTGGCCTCACACGCCAAACCCTTAATAGGGTGCTGCACAACCAACACAAGATGAGGATCACACAAGCCACGAGCAATCCACTAGAGTACCTTTTGGCTCTCTGCTGGGGAAAGGTCAAGAACCCCTCACAATCACCACGATCGGAGCCAGAGACAATCACCAACCTCTGCTCGATGACCCTCGCTGCTCCAAGCCATCTATGTGGTGGCAACCACCAAGAGTAACAAGTGAAATCTACAGCGAAACACGAACACCAAGTGCCTCTAGATGCAATCACTCAAGCAATGCACTTGGATTCACTCCCAATCTCACAAAGATGATGAATCAATGATGGAGATGAGTGGGAGGGCTTTGGCTAAGCTCACAAGGTTGCTATGTCAATGAAAATTGCCAAAGGTGTGAGCTTCAATCGGCCAAGGGGCTTAAATAGAAGCCCCCACGAAATAGAGCCGTTGTACCCCTTCACTAGGCACAACACGGGCTAACCGGATGCTCCAGTCATGTTGACCGGATGCTGGACCTCAGCGTCCGGTCACCCGACGACAGCCACGTGTCCCAATTTCAATGGTCACTTGAGTTGACCGGACGCTGCACTATAACTGTCCGGACGCTGAGCCACTAGCGTCCGGTCATTTCTAGTAAGGTTCTAGAAATGCTTTTCACCTACCGGACGCGTTCGGTCAAGCACGATCGGACCCTTCCATCGTCCGGTCGGAGACCCTAGCCTTTGAGCGCTGTCCGACAACAGGACCGGACACACCTCACTAGCGTTCGGTCGCTGAGCGACCTAGCATCTGGTTGTATGACCGACGCCAGCATCTTCACTGTTACAACTGACCAGATGCGCCGGTTCCTCTGGGACCAGCTTCCAGTCACCTTGTGACTAGCGAGACTAACTCCTTTTCACCTCTAACTTCTTCACCCTTGCTCAAATGTGCCAACCACCAAGTGTATCACCTTGTGCACATGTGTTAGCATATTTTCACAAACATTTTCAAGGGTGTTAGCATTCCACTAGACCTAAATGCATATGAATGAGTTAGAGCATCTAGTGGCACTTTGATAACCACATTTCGATATGAGTTTCACCCCTCTTAATAGTATGGCTATCAAACCTAAATGTGATCACACTCTCTAAGTGTCTTGATCACCAAAACAAAATAGCTCCTATGGTTTATACCTTTGCCTTGAGCTTTTTATTTTTCTCTTTCTTCTTTCCAAGTCCAAGCACTTGATCATCACCATGGTATCATCATCATCATGCTATGATCTTCATTTGCTTCATCACTTGGAATGTGCTACCTATCTCATGATCAGTTGATAAACTAGGTTAGCACTTAGGGTTTCATCAATTCACCAAAACCAAACTAGAGCTTTTAGTGGTCTAGAGTTCTAAGGTGTTGAGCGTCTAGTTCCTAAGCTGGCTATCTTATTGCTGGCTATAGACTAAGCAGGGGTAGAGTTTGTGGCTTCAAGAGGGCATTGGGCTACATGGTGTCCTAGTTGTCAGCATCCAAAATAGGTCTCCATTGTTGTATTATTGGTACTCTTAGGTTGATTATTGTTGTTACTGTTGCTGTTGTTGTTCTTGTAGTTGGATGTGGTGTGTGAAGTGTTGGTTCCAGATGTCCTATACTACATAGTTGGCTGATACCTTGTGGGTGTGGTGTTGTTGGTGCAGACTTGTTGTGTTCTTTCTTGTTGGCGAGCATGTTGTATTAGGAATTTGTGCTTCTATTCTCCTTCGCCTTTGACATGTTCTTCTTCCAATAGAATGGTGCGGTTCATCAACGTGTTGAAGTCTGGGTAGATGTTAGTGACCATTTGCTCTCTTAGGGATGCGTTGAGTCCTCTCCTAAAACACTTCTGCTTCTTCTTGTCAGAGTTAACATCTTCTGGTGCATATCGCCCTAGCTTCATAAACTTCTGAATGTACTGATTTACTATCATTGGGCCATGTCTTAGTGAGCGAAATTCTTCTGCTTTTCTCTCCATGATTCCTTCAGGGATGTGATATTCATAGAATTTCTCCATAAATTCTTGCCATGTGATGGCTTCTAGCTCATTAGTTGCATCCTGGTAGTTCTCCCACCATTCACCAATGGCTCTCACCAATTAGTGAGTGGCTAAAATAACTTTCTCTTTGTCGGTGGCTCTTACTGCATTCAATTTCTTCATGATGGTACGCAACAAATTCTCAGCTGACAATTGGTCATCTTTTGCATTATCAAATGTCGGTGGGTGAAGTTTCATGAATGCAGCCATTTCCCTTGTCCATTACCATTCTCCCACCTTGCAAGATTTTCTAACAACCGGGTCTGTCGATCCATCACTTCTGCCAATGTTGGTGGAGGTGGCGGGGGTTCCTCCCCTTGTGCTGGGTCATTTCTGACATTTTGCTAAACTTCACCTTCAACTTCTTCAGGTACTTCTACATTTGGGATGTTATCTTCTTGCAGCTGTGTGACAGAACCACCCAATTTATACAAGATCAAGTATGGCTGTCCCCATTTAACATGTTGACACGCACATACTTTCACTTATATAAACTCGGTAGTCTACTGAGTGTCACGAAGGACGTCGGTAAATCCACATCACAACCAAGATCGCATGATTAAGCAAATACACACCACATACACAGAGTTGCAGTGGAAATAATATTATAAATGGGTTCACAAATAATAGTACAAGTTTGGATTTCAAAACCAGTTAAGGGAAAACAACATAGCTTTCAAATGATTACATTAATATAAGTTCCAAATACATTGCTAGCATAAGTGACATCCTTTGACAAAAGCATATAGATGAGAAATAAATATAGAGTCACTGAGTCCATTGGCGGTTAGCCACCATCTTCCTCAGGCTAAGAATTTCACCTACAACATGGTGGGATAAACCCTGAGTACTCGAATGTACTCAGCTAGACTTACCCATCATAAACCAAAAATAAAATGACTCCAAGGATTATGTAAGGCTGTATAAGTGGAGCTAGCTTGACAACATTTTGCATAAAAAGCTTACTAATTTAGGTATACAGTTATAATTCGGTCATCAAGTTAATTACAACTACTCATCTCTAGATTAGCAACTAACCTATGCCAAACATGTGGTATATCATTTAGTATCATACAGTAGTAACCATAGCCGGTATAATAATTCCATGTTCATCCGAGCCATCATATTCCATAACACAGTTACTATGATGTCGGTGTGAGGCAGAGTTTCTTAGTATCTGGGAGACGACAATTTGAATCGATTTCAACCAGCTGGGAATTTATTCCTAATAGAAACCTAGACATACCTACGCCAAGGTAGTCTTAGGTCACCTTTGGTACAACTCAGGTCCATATTTCATGGGTTCGGCCAGCGCCATACAATTAGGGACAACCAGGTTCTAGGACGTTCAGGCCGGGCCTACCCTTGGGCTCATGTCTGGCTCCCCGCATATCCTTACTACCATCCAGAGTGCGCACTTTTATAGAACGGGGCCCAGGCTAAGTTGTGCTACTCGGCTTCGCGGTCAGAATGAGTTATCCGGCCAGCTAAGTGAGAGGCAAGCACTCAATCTTGATAGAGTCACCAACAATGGTATGCTCCTTAAGCGACATAGATGGAATCACATGAGTCAACCCACACATAGACTCCGCCCGGCCTCTAGTTACATTACCCCATGGTTCTGTTCCACAATAGCAAATATAGCCAACCGTGCTTCGGTATCCACCTATATCTCATAGGTGATAGGAAATCACCCGACTTCTACCGGTCTAAGCATGGCTAAGCATACATTCGATCCTAGACCTACATAGGGTTAAAGGTATATATATCTAGACAAGGTGGTGCTATGCATCAAGTGTTTCCAATCAATTCTTATAACCTAATGCATTAAACATAAATGACGCAAGTGACATTTGTAAAAACATAGGAGGCTTAGAATGCTCTGGGGCTTGCTTAGGATCCAACACTAGGTTAGTGTTTGTTAGACAACACTCGCCTGGCGAGCATCTCCCATCTTGGTATTTGCTTAGTCCTTCCGTCTTCTAGATGGATTCACCAAACTCCATCTCTAGGTTTGGCTCCAACATCACGTCCTTCACGTGGTGCACCTAGTGTAACTAGATGAGATGCAATAATGCAAGTGCATGAATGTGAAGAATGGCAATATGAGATGTATCATATAAAAGCATTCAAGACAAGCATAAGGTTACACCTCAAGACATAATTACTTAGAAAGCAAGTCATTTAACTAATTATTGCACAAAATCATCATGGTAAGGTAGAAGAAAAATAACACTAACATTCACCAATGAGGCACTCAAGTTAAGCAACTTTAAGCAATCATCTAGCACCAGCTAATCCTAGCCATCACACAATCAAGATCAAGCATAAGCAATCAACTTCAAGTACATGCATAAAATCTGGGCAGCAGCATAGCAGCCATTCAATTTAACTATAACTAGAGTTATAAGCCTCCAACAAGGGTGATCCTAGACTTTATGGAAAGCTAATGAAATTATATAAAACTTTGTTATTAACACCAAAAGCTTATTTAACAAATAACAAGGTCAAAATACATCATGAAGCAGAGCTTATACAACTACGGACAGAAAACTGATAGTAACTTTAGAAATGCATATCTCAAGTTATATTCATCCAACAAGCATGATCCTTAACTTTATAGAAAGCTTATTAAGTTATATATAACTTTATTATTATCATATTAAGATAATTCTATAGCTAACAAGGTTAAACAACCCAATGAAAACATCTCTATCCAGATTTGGACAGAATCTGACATTCTGCTTTGAACATCAATAACTAGAGTTCTAGACCACCAAAAGTAGTGATATTAGGCATTTTAGAAATCTTAGGAAAAGCACTACAACCCTACTATTATCACCAATACATGATTCCATGTTCCAATAAGCCAAACAATACAATCATTCATATCTATTCAGAGCATATGCAAAAGTTGACAGCAAACTTGTAAAATCTATAACTCTTAAACCAGCCTGAAATCATGAAATTTTAGGAAAAGAAATATAAGGAATTTATCTATAACTTTGGTACTCAACACATTCATAGAAAACATCATTATCACCACAAAATTAATTGCTTAACCAAAACTATACATGCAGCCCAAACAACAGAGGCATGCTGAATTCATCTATGATTTAGTTGCTGCAAGCCAACATATTCTTGACATATATGCTACCCCAAACATCTTGGAATCATATTAAAACAATCATAGCATGTAGGAATAGCTACTAGAAGCATCACATGACAATAAATACATGTATATGTTCACAACATTCATTCTCTACTTTAATAATGCAACATATTTTTTTTATTTTTAGTACTATATGAGAACAACTAGTTTGGGGCTGAGACTTTTATGAGTGGTATATGTTATCAAAACATGGTTACTTCACAAATTTCACATGCTCAGGTTTTATAGATTAATTATTATAAAAAAGACAAATTGCTAATGCAAGAAAATATGTGAGAGCAAGATAAATCTAAAACACACTATTTTATGCAAATACATGGCCATATTATGTATCAACATGACACAACAACATCATACCAAGGTAATGGAACCACCTTTTCTATTTTTGCATCTTCATAAAAATTATAACTTATTTAAAACCATTTATCTAGTAATAAAAAAGTTAAATCAATAAATCAATCATACTGCATCCAATGACCATGAATTTTTTTACCACAGCACACACATATCATCAGTAGACTACCATTAAAATTTCACCTCATTTGGAGCACCACAACTTTAGATATGAATTTATCCTTAGAAAACCCTAATTAACCTAGATAAATAAAAACAGCAAAAACCTTATACTTACACATATCATAAGATGACTCTACTGTTTAGATCTACTCACAAGGATTCAAGAAAGTCTTCATTTGCTATTTTAGGATTTTCTATGATTTATTATGATTTTCCAAAGTTTTAGCCATAAAAAAATAAACTTGCATCGAGGCCCCTAAACTTCCACGAAAATAAATTCTAACAAACAGGTCCTTCCAGGCACTGTTCAACTGAGTCATAGCTTTGCACTTAAGTCCTTCCCTTTCTTCATATTGATACAGGTGGACTCCAAATTGGGTAGTGGAAGAAGAGGGGGCAGAGGAGGGGAAAGGGGAAGAGGAGGTGGAGATGGGGTGTTCCCTCCCTCAATGGAGCTGGTGGTGGAGAGGGCATGGCAAGAGCGTCGTTGGCTGGGCCTATTTATAGGCCAGTGGTGTCCCAATGATGAGATATTTCTCATGGCCATCCTTATCCATCACATGGGCATGCCACAGACCTCATTTGGTCACATCGCCATGGCTAGCACTCGCCCATGCACACACCGGAGTGCCTTGGTGGCTCCTCTGGTGGCTTGGCTCTACGGTGACCATGGCGCCGATCGTTGATGCATTCATAGTGATGGGTAAGAGGGAGAAGAGGAGAAGGGGGGCACCATGTGGTCCCATTGTCACCGTGCCTCCACTGACATCCCTTGATGCAGCCTCTAGAGGAGCTTTCCTTCATCTGTCTGCTATTGAAGCAAGGTCTATGCTTGATAAGATTAGTGGAAAAACTCCATGCACAAGCATTTATAATGAACTTGAGGAAGAGAAAGAATCATCTCCCAAACAAGAAGAGGAAGTTTTGATAGCCAAGTCACAACCCCTTTAATCGCAAGGTTTAGCTATCAATCCTAAACTATCAATACCTTAAAATCCTCCAGGGAAAGAAGAAATTCAACCTTTAGAAATCCCTTTTGAAATTAAGGATGATCTTTTTTATGTTGATTTTGGGAAAAGCTTAAACTTCCAGCCTCATAAGAGACCTTCGAGCGAATATAATTCAAATCCTCTCAAGAATGGATCTCTTAGAAACCATCCTTATTCTGATATAGGACATTGGGAAGAACTCAAGGGTGACATGTCAAGTGATGCTACAGAAGGAGAGCTGAGTCATTTAGCCAATCCTATCTTCTCCCCTTCAATGCCCACATTAAATGTCTCATCTGAACCCATCTCTAAACCCATCCTTGATCCCAATGATTCCCCTTATGATCTTTCTCCTAAGTCTCATGATGATCCTAGAAATCCACCAAGGCATCTAAAGCATAGGAGTCATGAAGGCCATATGGATGACCAAGAAGAGCAATGACAATGGCTGGAATGTACTAAGAACTCATATGTCATTGCTAAAGAATGGATGGACAAGGATGAAGCCTTATGGGTAGAATCCAAACTTGGTTTAGATCCAAATGATGAGCTTAAATTAATCTCTTTAATAAACATAAATCACCCAAGTTTGGAGGAGGCCTTAGTCAAGATTGACCCGAGAGTCACCAGTCCAAGGGAAATATTGGACATCCATGAAGAATCACCCTTGGAGCTTGAAAGGGAAGGTTACATCAACGAGCATGGAAGCTATTTCATTAACACCTCATCGAATCCATGCTCATATGAGAAATCTCCTGAATCAATTGGTCTCTCCAACATTGCCACACATGAGATCTTCAACCCCCTCATACTCCCTATTCATAAAGAATTTGAAAGGGTGGCTATAGATGCATTTGTTTATCATAAATATTGCAAATCTCGTTGGCATGCATCTTGAGATAGGCACACAAAGGTTGGTGTTGGAGGGAAAACCACTTTACCAATTAAAAAACACAATTAGAAGGTTTCCCAAGGATGAGCTTTTGTCCTAAAGCAAGCACTTTTGGGAGATAACATGAGCTTTCACCTTTTGCTATAATGCCCTTGTGAAGTGAGCATAGAAATATAATTGTGAAAATATTCCTTCGGGTATTTCTTTCACTAACCACTTTAGGTTTGAAGCGAAAAGAATGAAGGATGATGGCACAAGGTATGTCCAACCAATTATCATACAACATTGAATCACACCTATCCAAACTTGATTTTGACTTGCAAAATTCAAGTGTGGGGGATGGGCTTCTCTGAGAAATCCTATGCCATGTTGCTAATTCATCTTGGTTGTCTCTACCTTCAAGCCATGCTCAATTTGCTAAATAATAATCATGCTCTTTCATCTCTATTTGAATAAAACTCTATAATACTTTCATGCTACCTTTGTTTGCCATAGTATGCTTTGGTTTGGAAGTATTCGCCATACTTCTAAAGGCTTTTAAATTAAGCGTGGTGCTTAGGTTAAATAGCCCCCCTTAATCAAATTAGACATGGAGTCTAGTTTGGTTATTGAACTAAAAATTGCTTGTGTAGACACTAGATATTTTATTGAACTAACCCCTATAGGAAACTCTCAAATTCAAATTGGGTATGTCAAGAGATGGATTCAAATCGAAGATGAAGCAAGGCACATCATTTAAAACATGGGATAAATAGTTCTATGCTAATTAATATGTTAAAACTAACTCTAACATAGATGACCTTCAGTCCTATTATAACACTACCTCTTCCTTGAATTATTTGTACAAACCTTTGGGTATGTGTTGTCCACTAATCCTTTGCGGACATAAAACAATGGGTTAGGCTGAAGGCCCAACAAAGTGACAAAGATCGAAGAGTAAAAAGATGGCATGACAAAAGGATGAGAAAGAAAGGGTGCAATCTAGAAGACAAGAAGTTCATGAATTGCTCAAGATGCGAGGCTTGGCAAACAAGGAAAACTTCAAGCAAAAGGGAAGGACCATCACGAGTCATCTACTCTTTGTCACATGGTGTCATCACACTCCAATGACAAAGGTAACATCCAAAGGTAAATAGTCATTACTCAAAAAGTTTTCCCTTGATTCTGGTATGCATATAATTAAGAGACAAACAAGATTGAATTACACTTCCTTGATCCAACCTGACTAACTCAACATATTCAGTTCTTTAAGTCTATTCCTAGCACCACTTTCTTGATCTCACCATCTTAACCAAATAGACTAAAAAATGCACATCATATTTTTGGAAAATGATAGTCATAATCATGTAAAGATTGTTACATTATGTAGAGAAAGACAATCCTTTCTTAGGTTAAGCAACTCAACCCTTTTGGCCAAATGTACTTAAATGCTACATTCATGCTCAATCTTCTGATCTTACCACCCATGTTATAATTGAACAAAGTACATAACATCAACTTCATCTTTTTCAAAGTACCTAAGGATAGAGAAGAATAAATAAAGTTTTAGGTTCTATTGGTGTTTCCCCACCAATAGAGCCCATGCACTTGATCTCTACCTTGTCTTGATGAGCAGGACGCACTTCAAGCAAAGTGTTGGGGAGTTAGTTAATTCCCTAATTTCTACAAGTGAAGGTCCTAAACCTATCAAACTAAAATCAAAATTCAAAACCAAGATAGGTTTGGCAGAAGAAGGTGGCATCACCATTAGAGGCACCACCTCAAGAATCCTTATCTTTAGAGCGAACCGAGGTACTTGATCAATGAACTTCACAAGGAGAAGTCCGGTTCAAAGAACTTACAACACCAAACCCTCACTGAAAGAGCTAGCTTGGGGGAGAAGCACTCCCATGTATCCAGGTAAGTATTCTTTCCCCTTTTATTTTTAGTAGTTAAAAAATGATGAATGAAAACAAAATAAAAATTTATCTTTGCATTAGTCATTTATAGTAATAATGTGGATCTAGTAAAATTGAAAATAAAAAAAGGTGTGTCTAGTTTGCTTTAATTGGTTTTTAAAAGCTGAATAAAATAAAGAGGACTTAGAATAATCTCTTAAATGGAAATGATGAATAGTTGCTCTATTGTAATTCCTTTCAAGTACCTAGTTTTCAGCCTTGAATTCTCTCGAGTTTTGGATAAAATTGTTTTGATATAAAGATTTACTCTGAACTTGAAGCTCGTAGGTAGCACATGCTTGATCTAAGTCTAGGTAATTGACGGATATAATATGAGAAGGTCTGAGCTATTGTTTATCTTGTTCCAAGTGACACTAAAGTTTTGGAGATTTACTTTTTGAAAAACACAAAAATACTACATGATGATTTCTTGTATGACAAAGCTTGAATTCTCACCAAAGCCATACATGTTATTTAGGCTAGGAAAACTTCAATATATATGCCACTTATTTTGCATTGAGTTTTGTCAAGCTTTGTTGACCCTTATGAGAGATTTGTCATGCTCTTAAAATCAAGATCACGTACACACCACCCAAATATGCACTACTCCTACACTGGGGGTAGGCGCAGAAACTTGATTTCTATCTAGATCCATATTGACGGTAGTTAACAACCATTATAAACCATCAAAGAAACATGAATAAGGGCATAAATATGATCACCAACAAAGGTCTAGGGATTTAAACTAATAAATTCCACGAGTTTTGGTGAATCTGTATGTTCTACAGGGTTTAACCAGAAAACCATCAAGGTGGACCTACATGTTAGATTTAATTGCGTTTATCCACCATGAAATGGACACTAGAAGGTTCTAGAGGATAGCAGTGGACACCACGTCGAGGCAGAGAGGCAAAGGCTGCCAGGTGGGGCCGGGTGGCCCCACCTATAGGCTGCCTGGCCCCTGGGGCCCACTGTCAGCCTCCATGTCACAATGTCGGTTCTCCACCACCTCCTAGGTTACATCTACATCATTCCTTAAGTCGGTTTGATCCATGGGCTCACATTGGAGGCTCTGTCCTATATATACTAGCCCCTACCACCCCCTGAGGCATCAAGTCATTTGAGAAGATAGAAACCCTAATCATCCTCAGAGCTCCACCATATTCTAGGTCATAGCTAGTTAGGTTAGATCTAGAGGGAGGCAAGCAGGCTTCGCTTGGATTCCTAATCGTGTCAAGAGCGTGGTTTGGTATAATCCTTTTACCCCTCTCTTTTGTATCTCCATTATTTTTATATGCTTGCTATAATTGTTATGACAATATTAGTATTCATCTTATTCATGTTCTTTGTTATAATGTTCATCATTTACTTTAATTATATACTTAGTATAGCTAGTTTATCATTATATTCATACATAAGTTCGTAAAGCGCTCGCTCCAAAGTACATGGGGTGAGTGGTCGACATTGTGTAAGCGTGGTGCTTATATGTTGTTTACCTATGGATACACCCTATATTCTGGGCCATGTGGTAGATTGTGGATGTGACACTCCCATTGAGTCCTTTGTAGTCCACTCCCTGAATATAGGTATACAAGTAGGATCTAGTTACGAAGGAAGAAAAGCTCTGTTCTTAATCTTCCTTAGTAATATCCCTTCTGTGTAGATATAAAGATGATCTTAGCCATGATTACTAGGTGTAATTGCACTAATCAATGTATGCTTTGACTTGTAATCAAGAATGACTTAGGAATTATTCCTCTAATATTCTACCTGACCATGCTAATGCCATAGAAAGGAGTACTCTAAGTGATTTATGATTATCATTGATCAAGACTTATCATATATATATATATATATCTTATCCTAGGACTTACTCTTGTTATGAGTAGAATATTGGTTATGGTTTACTTCTCCATCAATAGTATCAATTATAAATACTTGTCCATGCAAGACCTTCCCTATGGTAAAATATAAATAACGATACCTGGAATACTCTATGGTGAAGTTCTATAATGGTATAATTATCTGTGCACTTGTAGATTCCTTTTTATTCATATATCTTTATATTCTTTCTAGTCACATAAAATGATAAAGAACTACTTTTATTATTCTAGTAGTGATGCTAGGCAGTATCAATAAGCATCTCTAGCACCATCACTAGGGATGACAACCTAGTAAAATAATGTTAGGAGATCTAGGTAATTAATAGGTGGCTACTAAAACAAGTGACAAATTAATAAATACCAACAAGCATTTCTAGAGCCATTGCCGAGGACTAGATTCAACTCTGTTCTTAGTAACGACACTAAGGAATGTCAACAATCCACCCAAAAATGTTTTACTCCTACACTAGGAGTGAACACAAAAACATGCTTGATAGGTTTTTCATCCACCAAATAAATGCTCCAAGTTCTTGTTGCTATCTCTCAAAAGTTTTGTTGCAGAAAAAAGACATGGGGCTATGCAAAAGTTATTCATAAAAAAGGGAAGGAAAAAAGTGTTCAAAAGAAAAAAATGGACACAAAAGTGTCTGAGATATTTCAAATAATGTGTACTCAGATGCCCGCCTAAAAAAAGAGAGATGAATAAGATAGCCCCAATTCTCTAGCAAATGTTTCCAAGTTTTAAAAGACAGATGTGTTTTCAAGGAGCAATCTAGAATTAGGTTAGCCACCATGTGTATCCACCATACATTCACACACATGCACATCTTGATTTGATTGTATGACTTAACTCTCTTTGGATCCAAGGTTTGACTTTACAATATATGCATTGTAAGTATGCTCTAGCTTTCTCCCTACCTATGAACTCCATATAAAGCCTTAGTGGTAGGAAGAAAAAGGCATAACATCTTTATTGCCTTGGTGAGGATCCACAAATACCACATATATTGAGAGACGAGAGTGTCATACAATGGAATCTCTGAGTTTTATTTTGAAAACTTATAAAAACTCTAGAACAATGGTGGAACAAAGAACTTGAGACATAGTGCCTTACTTGATCGTTCTATCTTTCAATTGCTCAAGACCCAAGTGAAGGCTAAGAAGCCCCATGGTTGAAGGTTGTGGTAGAACCGCCCAAAATAACACACCTTCAGAGGTGCTCATTGTAACACCCTAGGTGTTTGTCACTAGTTAAGCAATGGGTTTGAACTCAAACATGACATGTTAAGTGGTGATGAAGGTGTCAAGATCAAATCTACAAGAGTGAGCTCAAACTTAAACTTGGATAACACACCTTTACTTACATGTGTACCCTTGTTAATATTATGCAAGAGTAATGTCAAACATGCTTATTTCATGTACATTACATCAACATGCATCCATCTTGACCCGTGGAAAAGTTTCATGAAGTTTGGAATCAAGAAGTCGCATGAAATGATAAGTTATAATCTTTCTTGGATTGCCTTATTAAGTGAATGGAATTATAGATCATCAACCAAACCTTGCAACCTAGCTCAAACAACTCTACTTACACTCATGAACAAAAGTTATGAAGGGTTTGTGTTGAGCAAAGGTCAAGAAAATGCCTCAATCGGTCAAAAACTCTAATGTAAGCTTTACCGTGATACTACATTTACTTGGTTTGAACTATGGCTTACATTGCTTGCATGGAGTTGCACCTTAAATAAGAGTTGAAGTTTGAGTGGAGTAGAACAAACTTTGTTTTTTGACCAAGAACTAGATCAGCTTGTAAGTAAGTCAAACCGAGCCTCCAAGTTGGAATCCATGGCTGTTTTGGGAGCTCGAAATTTGAGTGTGGGATGATTGAATTCATGATTTCAGTTTTCATGTACCCCACTTTGGAGCCTTGTATCTCTCCCACTAGGCCGAATTAGACTTTGGCACTTTAAGCAAAGTTGGAGATCTCGCGTAACTCTACAACATTAGTTACTACCTCTTGTGCCAAGACTAAATGGATTCGGAGTTATGAAGGATCAAAGATTGAGATTTTAGTGTATTTTTGAGGTGGTATTGCTATCTTCATAGTTGAACTAGAGCTCGGCTGATCGTGCTCAGGCGCTGCAGGCCATGTTTTGCCCTCGCTACTTGCATGGCCGCCAGCTTGCCACCTTGCCATGCTCAAGTAAAGGAAACAGCACCCTCCTCGCCACTCTCTCCCTCTCCCTTCCCCTTCCCTCTCCTGCTCTCTCCAAGCCAGCACCATGCCACCGCCATGAACGCCGCTGCTACTGGAGCTCCATCACCACCGTTGCTCTCCTTGCTCCAGCCCTCCTCTGCTCAAACCAGCCGCGCCGCTGCCGCTGCCGTGTGCCACCGGCCGACTGAGCCAGGCCCTATAGGCCCCGCGTGCCGAGCATGAATGGCCACGCGTGCCACCATGGCCGGCCCTTCCATAGGCCACTGCCGGCCAAGCTTGGGGCCAAGTGTGACCACAGTTGGCCATAGCCGAGCCCAGCCAGCCTCCCCTTGCTGCCGGCTCCCCCTCCACTGGCCAGAGCCTGGCCTCCCCCTCCATCCCTACTTCCCTATCGTGCTCTGCATCGGCCAAAGGTAGAAGAAGGGCATCATTTAGAATAGAAACTTTTACCAGGGGTTCTTGATGCTTAATAGCCAGAGACAGAGAGTTTACCTTTATGGGCTTGGTCGATTTGAGAAAAGTGCAGGGTTCCCGACGTAAAAGTGTTTTTCCTTTTTCTTTTTCCTTTATGCATTTAATTTGGCTAAAACTTTGGAAAATTGTAGTAAATTGGAGAAAAATCCAAAAATAGTAAATGAGAACTTTTTGGAATCCTTGTGAAATTATCTATGTAGTAGATCTATAATATGGCATGATTTAGTTTAAAGATTTTTTAGTAAAAATCAATCTATGATATTAGGTTTTTAATACTAGTTATGTCTTGTCTTTTTTATAACTACATTTTTTATGCTCAAATAAATGTAAAATTTTTATGGTAGGCTACTTATGCCATTTTTATTCTGTGGTCAAAATTTCAGGAATTTAGGTTTGATAGTTTAAGAGTTATAAAAATAACAAATTCCCTATGTTGCTTTGCTACTATTCTAAATAGGGCTGCATGTTTGTATTAATTGGCCCAGTTAAGTTATGAATCATGCCTTGATGACAATGCTTGAGTTGTAGTACTTTTCTTAATATTTTCAAAAAGATAAATAGCATAATTGTTGGTTAAGTATATTTTAAGTTATAGTTGCTTAAAATTCTGTGGCTGTTTTTGCCCAAACCCAGACAGGGTTGCCTTTTTGGTTCTGTGGGGCCTTTTTAATAGTAGAATTAACTATAGGTATTTATAACAAAGTTGTTTATAATTTTCTAAGCTTTCGAAAAAGTCTAAAACCACATTTATTGGACATGTAGAACTCTAGTTATAGCTGTTTAAAGTGACATGTCAGATTCTGTCCATGTTTTAGACAGAGATGCATTCATTTGATTAATTGACCTTGCTAGATGTATAATCATCTTAAGATGATAATAATAAAGTTGTAGGTAACTTCATAATATTTTCAAAAAGTTATGATTCAAGTTTGTTGGAGGTCTAGAACTCCAGTTATGCTTTTCTGAAGTTCCTATCAGTTTTCTGTATCACTGCAGTTTGGGCTGCATGTGCAATTTTGCTTGTGCAATTATTTTCATGGTGTAAATGATGTTTCCTCTAGTTGTGGTGAATATCAAAGTTGTAGTTAACTTCATAATATAGCCTGTGTTAAAGTTTCATGATGATAAGACTAATAATTTAGGAGCTATAGATTTTATAATTTCCCTGTCAGGTTTTGCATGCTCTCTGTACAGATCTGAATGATTGTGTTGTTTGACCCAACTAAGCTTTGAATCATGTCTTGGAGATAATAGAAGAAGTGTATTTCTTTTCATGAGCTTTCCAAATTGTTAAAGATCACTCATTTTGGTAGTCTAAATCTCTAGTTATAAGCTTGTGAAGTTGAATGACAGAATCTGTCCAAGTCAGGACAGTGGTGCTCAATTGTGCTTGATTGACCTTGTTAATTGTGGAATGACCTTTGTGATGATAATAAACATGTTTTAGATAATTGAATAATATTTCTATAAAGTTAAGGTTCATACTTGTTTGATGTCCATAACTCCAGTTATGCATTGTTGAAATTACTACTACTTTTTTGTCCAAGTTCTGTGCAGATCTGAAACATTGGCATGTTTGACCAAGTTCGCTTTGGAATAAGCTTTTGGTGATAATAACAATGTTGTAGGTAATTTCATTAGATTTCCAGAAAGTCTAGGGTCACCCTGCTTTGATGCTTATATCTCAAGTTATGATTAAAAGAAGTGATTGTTGTACTGTTGTCTAGATTTCTATACATGTGCTAGGTGATTGCTTTAGCTTGCTCTTGTTTTGGCTAAACATATGGGTTAGTTCTTGATCTATGCATGGGTGCAATATCTAAACTTAAGTTCACTTGTGTGCCATGCCTAATATGCTTGCTATCCCTCTATAATAGGTTGTGTGATGTTCAGTTAAATAACTCTAGGTGCCTATGTCTTGCATGACCTTATGTTTGCCCTGAATACTATTATGTGATGCATCTCATATTACCACTCTTCATATTCATGCACTTGCATCTTGCATCTCATCTAGGTACGCTAGATGAACCATGTGAAGGACGTGATGTTGGAGCCAAACCTGAAGATGGGGTATGGTGGACCTATATCAAAGATGGAAGGACTGGACAAGTGTTAGGATGGGAGATACTCGCCAAGCGAGCGTCATCTAACAAACACTTACCTAGTGTTGGATCACAAGCAAGCCCCGAAGCATTCTAAGTCTCCTATGTTTTACAAAATACTACTTGAGTCTGTTATGATTGATGCATTAGGTTATAAGAGTTGAATGGAAACACTTGATGCATGGACCTACCTTGTCTAGATATATACACCTTTAACCTTGTGTACGTCCAGGATCGAATATATGCTTAGCCATGCTTAGACCGGTAGAAGTCGGGTGATTTCCTATCACCTGCGAGATATAGGTGGATACCAAAGCACGGTTGGCTATATTTGCTATCGTAGAAAAGAACCATGGGGTAATGTAAATAGAGGTCGGGTGGAGTCTATGTGTAGGTTGACTCATGTGATTCTGTCTATGCCGATTAAGGACCGTACCATTGTTGGACCTTTTGACAAGATTGAACGCATGTCTATCACTTAGCTAGCCAGATAACTTGTTCTGACCACGAAGCCAAATAGCTCAACTCAGGCCAGGCCCCGCTGTGTAAAAGTGTGCACTCTAGATGGAAGTAAGGATGTGAGGGGAGCAGATCAATAGACCATGGGCAAGCATGACCTAAGTGACCTGGTTCGAGACCGTGGGCAGGCATGGCTTGAGCGACCTGGCTACCATCAGTCCCTGATTATGCGATGCTAGGCGAACCCGCGAAATGTGGACCTGAGTTGTACCAAAGGTGACCTAAGACTACCTTGGCGCAGGTATGTCTAGGTTTGTGTTAGGAATAAATTCCTAGCTGGTTGAAATCAATTCGAATCGCTGTCTATCCCGGACAATGAGAAACTTGGCTAGCTCCAACATCGTAGTAATTGTATTATGGAATGTGATGGTTCAGATAAACATAGAATTACTACACCGGCTATGGTTACTATTGTATGCTATCAAATGATATACCACATGTTTGGCACAGGTTAGTTGCTAATCTAGAGATGAATAGCTATAATTAACTTGATGACCAAAGTATAATTGTACAACTAAATTAGTTGTGTTTTATGCAAAATGTTGTCAAGCTAGCTCCACTTATAAAGCCTTGCATAATCCTTGGAGTCACTTTATTTTTGATTTATGATGGGTAAGTCTAGCTGAGTACATTTGAGTACTCAGGGTTTATTCCACCATGTTGCAGGTGAAGTTCTCGGCCTACTGAAGATGGCGGCTAATCGCTGGTGGGCTCGATGACTCTATATTTATTTCTCATCTATATGCTTTTATCCGAGGATGTCACTTATGCTAGCAATGTATTTGGAACTTATATTAATGTAATTATTTGAAAGCTATGTTGTTTTCACAAATCGGTTTTGAAACCCAAACTTGTACTATTATTGGTGAACTCATTTGTAATATTATTTCCGTTGCAACTCTGCATATGTGATGTGTATTTGCTTAATCATATGATCTTGGTTGTGATGTTGATTTATTGAGGTCCTTTGTGATACTCGGTGGACTACCGGGTTTATTAAGTGAAAGTATGCACGTGTCAATGTGTTAGAGGGGACAGCTGTACTTGATCTTGTATAAATTGGGCGGTTCTGTCATAGCTGGCATCAGAGCAAGATTAAGCATAATACTGTCATGTACATAGTTTTAAAAACAAAGTTTTAGTTTTAAAAAGCCTATTTTGACTGAAACTTTAGCTATAGGCAAATTTGTGAAAACTAATTTGCAAAACTATGCTAGCGACATCCTCCTTTATGCCTAGTTAAGGACTATTAGGTGGCTATCTAAGTACTAACATGGGGTTTTTACTTTCGTCGTCCATATGGCGTGCTATTGTATGGATGCCATTCACTTGAATGGTAATGTATGGATCACTATACCTCTACGCCCAAGTAAGAAGGTAAGTTGATGAGTGGCATGACCGCAAGTGTGAGCATGCGGTCAGGGAGAGCTAGCTTTGATACGACTATATACGCTTGCTTGCATGTGTGTATGGTGCGTATTTAATTGTGGGTAGCAAATTTAATGATCAGGTAGCTTTGATATGGAAGTATATACATATATATATATATATATATGTGTGTGTGTGTGTGTGTGTGTGTGGAAGTATTTAGCTTGCAACCTAGAGCCTAGATTTTCATTTCTGCATATATAATTGTGGGGTTATGCTGAAATGAATTTTTCCGTAGGTACGCTAACCATGAATGCGTAGATTGAATGTAGTTGATGACTAGCTATATGTTGAGAGAGTACGTGTTATGCCACCGACATAGAACATGATTGCCACCTTTGGCTGGCAATTTTCTGAGGACGAATAGGACGAGCATGCATCATGATTGTGCTTGTGCATAAATATGCTTCCCTCACTTTGTTTTAATACTAAGTAACTTGTGATCAATGTGATGTTACTATCTTCCCTGTGTGAAGCTAGACAAAATGTCTTGTTCCATGCTACTTGAATAGTTGTGCTTGAAGTCAGTGTGTGTTTAGCTCGCCTTGTATGTTTGCTTCCAAAGGAAATAGATGACATGTTAGTAGTTAGGAAAAACTTCATCCCTTCAAAAAACTAATTTGCTAAGAATAAGTAAAACTTGTTTGGTAGAGTTGTCCACCAACTTAGTAAAAAAGGAAATAAAAGATAACAATGCCTTACCTCTATGTTTCGCATGTTTATGTGTAGTGGTGTTGCTGTAGGTGACTGCTTGTTAGGTGCGAGCTTTGTGCTTAGTAATAGTCGCTTAAGCTAATTGGATTGAGTGTTTCGAATTGCTTGCTTAAGACCATGATGTATGTGTGGATGCTCGTTATCTAGGTAGTGCCATAGTTGTCACCCCTTTTGTCCTCAGTAAGCATACGAGTGTTGAAGAGCGCTATCCTAGAACAATATCCAAGTTTTGATAATCTCATGGTTCTCATCTCCAATTGAGTTCTCTTTTAGGAGCCTGAACCGGTACATGTGGTTGCTAGCCCTTGGATGTTGCGCTACGAAGACCTTTATCCATGCCTTTGCTTGACCTTAGGCCCAAGCTTAGTTCCCTTGAATGCTTGCATGTGTCGTGGTTGTCCCGCTCCTGTGTGGAAGGACCCTGCTAAAAAATCCTTGTTAGATCTCATTGCTCCTTCTTCTACAGATGATCTAGTGCAATGCTAATCGCTATCTACCCTAGCTTTGGAATGTTTTCCTCATAGATCATGTTATTGCTTTATGAACTAAATCCCTAGTCAGTGCATTATCTCTGTCCCTCAAATCTCATTTATTTTGTCTCCAACTCTCTCAAGTCTCTGGACGTTTATCAGTCTTGATCTCATGTTATGGCTTGACAAGACCAAATCTCATGCTAATCATTATCTGGTAATCACTTTGGTGGACACAAGATGTATATGGAAATTAGGCAAGAGTCCCCTGCTTAGTTGTCTTTGGCAATTAGGATATGTTCACTTGTGCTGTATTCTGATCTTTGAATCACCTGCTTGTTGACTCCTAACCTTGTGACCACCTTTGCTTGCTATTCCTCCTTCACATGGTGCTTGCTCCTATGCAACCAAATTTGTGCCATGTGAAAATTCTTGTGGGTTGTATGTTCAGTAATGGTGCCACGATTAGCGATCCACGGTGCTGCAACAAAACTAAGAGCCCCTATGGACTGCAGCCACAAGGTTGTGCTACTCGGCATGCGCTAGTATCGAGGTTCCTAGTCATGATCTATTGCAGAACTACATCAATGTGTTATTTTCACGTGAGCTCCTCCTTGGTTATCTCTCCTTATCATGGCAGAAGATCTGTATGTCAAACCAGATGCAATAGGACTCCCTTCTGAAGTCGTCTAAAGGATAACCTTTGAAGAACAGGTCACTTATAGGAACATAAATAGACTACAAGAGATGGTAGACAAGTGACCCTACTTGACTATCCCTATAATGATATCGGTCATCTAGTGAGCAACTTATGTCATCCCTGTTCGATTAGAAGGCTACACAATATTTAAAGTGGGACAAGTTATCAATCAGATGATAAATGGACCAGGATATTATGTCCTATGATAGGTCACCTGGTGCTTATGAGCTTTCTATCTTAGCCTTGATCTTTAGGTGCAAGATGCTCAACCGACCTTCTTCGGTGTGACCCTTTCTGCTGACTTCAATGGCGACCATCTATTTATGCTTCAACCACAATTCTTATTGTCAACAGTGAAGATTTGGAACCTTTTTGGTGTTGAGAGATAACTGATTAGTTACTAGTAGGAAGGTTAATCTCTAGCTAGGTAATGACTCTTTGGTAACTATGAAGGCCAGATCTTGCAGAACAATGTTAAGCAAAGAAACATCAAAGCCGGTCAATGATGCTAGTATTGCTTTCTTCTCCAAGCCCTTTGTCGTCAAGTCAATTCCATCTTGGACAATCACACAGATAGTGTAGGATGTTGTATTAGCTAAGTAAAGAGCTAGAGAAAACACGTCCCTAGTTTCGGTCAGCATCATTATGTATATGGTGCAATCAAATGATTATTACGGATTCTATTGGATGAAGCACAGAAGGATAATTAGAGACGTTCCCTTATCTTTGTAGGACTGTCACTCCACATGAAGTATGCATTGTGCCCTATAAGAACATCCCAATAGTTCAATGCTTGTGCATCGTGGAGTTGGTGTCTAAATCAACAGTTGAGGTTGTTTCCTAAGAGGCATGTAAGGAAAAACCCTAGTCTCCATCCTCAGTGAGAAAGCTACCGCTATCATAAAGAGAATTAGAGAGTGCAGAACACACTTTCCAATGGGTAAATCCTAGGAAAAGAAGAGCGAGACAATTGTCGAGATCTTATGGCACTCCACTAGTTATCTTAAGCCAGTGATTAGTGGCTCAAACATGTATGAATTCACACCAAACTTGGTAATCTCATTCCTCGCTTAAGGTACTTCGGTGTCTTAAGTTGGGTTTGAGAATTGGTTGAGTAAAGCATCAGATTTGAGAAATGTTTTGATAGTTTGGTCCCAAAATTTTAGAACAAAGCAGTTTTGGTAGAGGATTTGTTTGGATAGTGAAATGGTGTCCGTTTGAGCTAAATTTTGGTCAGTAGTTAAAGGACTCTTGGATCTAAATTCCTACCAAAATTTGTGCACAAGGGAGCAGTAGTTTGTAGGATATGAACTGATTACCAAGAAGTACAGAATCTGTGATTTCTCTATTTACTACTATCATCCCTCACATTAGAAATGTTGTGTTTGTAATTGATGCCAAAATTAGCAACATGGTCAATGTTTTGTCATTAGATAATACTTTAGATGCCCTAGAGAAGACTCCTAGCACCCCTTTGTGCCTTGCTTTTGCCCGTTCATATCAACAATGCTGGAGTAGTCAAGGTGTTCTACAAGTCAATTTGTGCCTTTGTGAGTTGAGAACAATTTGAAAAGTGTCAAACAACGGATTTCAGATTTTGCTTATGAGTTGTTGATTAACATTATAAAGGAAGCTTCAATGTCCAATGTAGTTCAACAAAGTTAGTTTTGCTACAGTACAAGTCAGCCCAACTTACTATGCCACTTCACCATGAAGGTAAATTGTGCTCAACCTGCTTAGTAGTGTACTATTTTTCTAGTTGGTGTATACTTGCAACTTTCGTTAACCTCCAGGCCTATCTATCATCCTTCTTCAGCAAGGATTTCCAAGGAAGACTTGTCCTTGGTACCTTCTATGTGTTTTTACGCACGGGGTTGCCTCAGATTCAACCCAGATAACTGTTGCCGCTTGGATACAAGGATTCCTTCAAATGAAGATCGTCGAAAACACTGAGTCAACAGAGTCAGCTATCACATTCACCGCTCACTCAATGGACTTAGATAATACAGTGTTATCATTAGAGAAAGAGAACTACACACATGGAACATTACGTAGTTTTCCATCGGGTGGCATCTGATTGATTGGACAATTACGACCGGCACAAACATTGTTTGTTGGTTGCTCGATTTCTCACAGTCACAAAGGATGTTTACCCCATCTGTGATCTCATCCCTTATGGAAGGTTGGACTCAAGCTACTTTGGTAAAGAACTACTTTTTCAACTTATTGAATGAACATGGAATCATTGTAATGAGTACTTTTCCGAAGCTTGTAGTCTAATGAAAGGTTCCCATGGTCCATGCTATATTCACTAGGGAAATAGATATTATGGGTAGTTAGTTTATGCTCCATAGTACTCTTCGTATCCTAAGAACGAAGTGTTGTGCTGACATGGATTCCTCCCAAAGTAATAATGCTTCATGGAAGTTAATGAAGGAAATTCTTCCGACAAAACTTACTATGAAGAGCAAGTATCAGAAAGTGTCTTGACCAAATTAGCTTCTCTGATACTCTGAAGTTAAGTAGCATAAGGATATCACTGATATTGGAAAATGGATGACATGCTTCTCTTCCCTTAAAAGTCTTTCGCATTGAATCTTGGGGCAAGATTCGTGTAAGGGGGGAGGGTTGTAACACCCAAGGTGTTTGTCACCAATTAAGCAATGGGTTTGAACTCAAACATGACATGTTAAGTGGTGATGAAGGTGTCAAGATCAAATCTACAAGAGTGAGCTCCAACTTAAACTTGGACAACACACCTTTACTTACATGTGTACCCTTGTAACTGTAACAACCCGGGTTTTTGGAGAAGTCAAAAATACGAACTTTTTAAAATTTTTCCTACAATATGTAGATGCTAGGACAAACAAAGAACAATTTATAAATAAATTGTTGCATACATATAGTGATGCTTGTAGGAGCTTGCCAGAGTTCCTTATTTTGTTTAGAGTTTTGTGTTGGAGAGCACTAGTCCGTAGCGAATCCTTTTGACTCCTTCTGGAATCTCTCACGAACCCCTTGACCTAAATTCTATAATCAACCAACTATCTTTATCAACTCAATGCCCATGAGTTGCCAACCCTTGACATGGACCCCACTACCCCTAGTTGACCTCTAGTGGACCCCACTAGGAGGTGTACAAGTTGGTGACACCTGTATACAATACACGAGCCTTGGTTTATTTAGAAAATAGGAAATAGAAATAGAAGAGGAAGGAAATGGTAGGGGGAGAAAGAAATGGCAAAAACAGCCCAAGGAGCCAGTAGGCCCAGCCAGCCTCTCCCACTCGAAGCCATGGCCTAGCCTGCCCCGCCAGCCCGCTCACCCTCGGCCCAGCTCGCCACTCCTCCCTTCTGGCCCGCTCGTGCGCACGTGGCCTACTTGGCCCAACCGGCGCAGCAGCCCGGCCTACCCCTCTCTCCTCCCTTCGGCCCGCATCGCCAGTGCCTTGGCCTAACCAGGCCGCTGCCACTGCACAGCCTAGCCTGGCCAATAGTCGAAGCCCCTAGCCTCCTAAACCCTAGGGCAGCGCCCAACTCCCAGACCCCGCCGCCGCTCGCAACGCCAGCTCCCACATGCGCATCCCGACAGCGCCCCGGCTTCTACGCTGCTTGATGCGCGCCACGTGTCCCTGCCTATGCACGGACGCTGAGGATCATCAGCACCCCCTAGAAGCCCTAACCCTCACGCTATATAAGCCACAGCAGCCGGCGCCTCTCCCAGACTCCCTATAGCTGCCGCTGCCACCTCTCTCTCTCCCTCTTCTCTGCTCATCCATGGTAGAGGGCCACGCCACCAGCGACCCCGCCTAGCCGAGCCATGCCACCGTCGCTGCCGTCTGCGCCCTTGCCCTCCACGCTAGCCGCCATGTCCACGCCACCTCACCACACTGAAGCCGCTGCTCGCCACCGCGGCGCTCGGCCTCGTCATCATCGGGAGCCCGCCTCTGCCCAAGCCAAGTAGCTGCCGCTAGCCGTGACCCCGAGGCGCGGCACTGTGTCTGCATCACGACATCAAGCTGACCACGCCACTAGCGACCGCATGCTCTACCCCCGTGCCATGCCACCAGCACGACGACCGCAAGCTGCTCTGCCATGATGTCAACGACCTCACGCTGTGCCACGACATCATCCACGTCCTCACCGCAGGCCGCCACGAGCTCATACTCCACCTCGCACCGTCCAGCTCTGCCGACCACAAACACTGCTTCCTCACCACGACGTCGTGCCCAACCACCATGCCATGCAGTGCCTCGCTACATGGGACGCCGACCATCTACTTCCCCTACACCCGGCCACCACCGCATGATCTGCCTACATTGGGCCCTGCCTGCACCACACGAACGCCCAGCGCTAAGACCAACGGTGAGCACTGGACTCCCAAGCCCCCACCTTTGTTCATGCCCTTGTTGCCTACCTATCCTGGCCTTCGATGTTAGCACTGTCCTCGTGCCGTCGAGCACCCCTAGAGCCCCTCTGTACACGCACTACACATGCATGGCCCAAGAAGACGCCTTGTTGAGCCTTGGTGGCTTGGGAGCACCGGCGCCACCACCCTATGCCTGCCGCGCTCACCATGGCCAAACCCTACCATGGCGCTGCTCCGTTCTGGCCCTACCATGAAGAACTAGGTGTTAGGAATGGCCTCTACATCCTCGCCCTGATGTGGGACACACCCCGCTCTAGCCCCTAGCCAAAGAGGAGCCCAAGTACCCCGACTACCCTACACCTCACCGGCGCGGACGCGCTCCGGAGCGCTGCCGTGCCGTGCACGTCCCTCTTGTCTCTGGCCGCCTCGCTCGACATGGTCGCGCCGATGAACTCCAGCTGGCCAACTGCACTTAGCCACCTAGCTGGTTGAGTCCTTAGCCTGCCCAAACCCCTTCATCGCCGTCGACCAGACTGATGGAGCTTGCTGTCGCCCTTTGAGCCTAGCCACATAGTTGGATGATGTCCGAGGCTACCTGGACCACCATGAGCCGAGCCTTCGGTCCACTGGACCCTACCTAACGGTGCACCATGAGCCACACTCATGGACCCAAGCCTAGTAGGAGCCCAGCACTGCCACATGGATGGCCTCCCCGCACGACACGAGTTCGGGTCGGCCCGGCCCAAGTCTGGCCCTGTCCGGGACCGCCAAAGCTCAGTCAGGACCCAACCTAGATGACCGTTGACCGGTTAGCATTGACTATTAACCAGACCCACATGACAGTGACCCAAGAGCCTTAGTTCCACCTGTCAGTAGCTGATAATGTAGAGGACGTCCTGCTGACGTCAGTGGGTCCCACCTATCAGCCGTAGTTTAGATCTAATAATGCCATGTTGATGTCATGCTGAAAATGAGACCACTCTGACCACCTCCGCGATCACTCCAACCACCTCGGCGACCACTCTGACCACCTCCACGATCACTCTGACCACCTCAGCGACCACTTTGACCACCTCCACGATCACTCCGACCACCGCGGCGACCACTCCGACCACCTCCGCGATCACTCCGACCACCTTGGCGACCACCCCGACCACCTCCACGATCACTCCGACCACCTCGACAACCACTCCGACCACCTCTACGATCACTCCGACCACCTTGGCAACCACTCTGACCTACCTCTCCTTTAGACCAGCAGGAAGACCCACCGTCTTGCCAGACGCTTTCTTCACTAACCCTTGCGATGTTTGACAGCAGTAGGCACATCTTAGCCAGTCGCTGCCATGCCCGGCCAGCCATAGCTAGCCTTTGGCTAACCATAGCCACTTGTAGCCAACCGCGCGCAAGCCATAGCTAGCCACAGTAGGCCGTAGCTGGCCTCAGTTGGCCAGGAGAAGCCACAACCCTCTGGGACCCTTGGGCCTCCACATCTTTGCCATGAAGTCGAATTCTAGTCGAACGCCATTCCCCACCGACGAAAGCCCCTTCCTACGCAATCTTATACTGGTTCGTACACTTACGATACATGATCTTGATCCATTTATATCTATCTGCACCGTGCCCTTGTGCAGGTCTACCCATCCCCCTCACTATGGGATGTGCTACTCTGCCATTTTTGTTGGGTTGTTTGGTCGTGTCTTATCGCTGTGTTGTTGCCTATACGCCAAGCTTTCGAGCCGGCTAAGGGATCGTACCTCATTCGGACATTACGATCGCGGGATTCATCTTGCCATGGCCGTGATGTCGAGTGTAACTCAACCCCTTGCTTTTTAGTTGACTTCATAGTACCACGAGTGTTAGCTCCTGTCTTTGGCCCTAGAACATGGTCGTGATGGATTCAATGTCGATACTAACATCGATGCGGAAATCACCCGCACGCTTTGAGCCGACCATGACCAAGTCCTATAGGAGATGACCTGGGAGATAACAATCGTAGAACGATGGATGCCAACATGTGTTGGTATAGCGTGTGGCCATGAGTCCGCCTCACCATGATCATGGAGATATTCCTCTCTCTTTCATTTGCTTCTTCGTGCTCAAGCCCTTGTGTGTTTGTACCCCGTTCGACCATCGTGTTTCTTCTATTCTCGCGGTGACCACCGCACCTTTATGAATTAGAGAGATGACTTTGTGCCAGTGCACCCAGGTCGGGTACCCTATGAGTGGTTTGCGCACTTGCATTCTTTAGTGAGTCGCTCCTTCCGATGCCCTGTCTTCTGTCGTGGCGTGTGTGCCAGAAGGAATAGACCTCCGTTCTTTGCTGTTATTGCCCTATTAGCCTGCTCTGTTCGATTCCGCCTCATCCAAGGCGATTGGATCAAAGACTGGACTATCTCTTTTTAGTTAGCGAAGCTATAGTTTATGTCGTACCTCGGACCCGTGCGTGTCGACCCGATCGGCCGTCTAAAAACCATCTTTCCCAAAGATGTGTCTGAGAACATGACATGGATGTGCCTAGCTAACCCCCGCTTCTTTTGTTTTGCTGAGCAACTCTCTTCTTGACTCCCGAGTTAGTATGTTGTGTGGATCAAGAGGACCTGTTGCTGTCCAATCTCCTTGCGCTACTGCTTTCTACCACAGCAAACAAGCCAAAGTACATTGGAGCCAAGTCACAATAGTGTTAATTGTTCTTGTTTGCTACTCATGTCCAATTGTGACTTGCAGGATAAGGCTATAAGAGCCGGACCCCATCGTTCTTCTTTCTTGGGGCCCGACTTCCAATCCCCATCAATTCAACGACACCGGGTCAAAAGATCGTGAGCCATGGTGTTTGCTCTGGATAAGCTCTAGCTTAAACCGTTTATTGTAAAGCCATACTGGCTTGGCCATGACTTAAGCTTGTGCTCAGCATACCACCACTCGTGTTTCTTTGGCCTGAGGAAATCAGACAACCACCAAGAGGGCTAAGCCGTGTATCTTTTATTGTCTCATTGGTGTTATTGGATCTTCCTGTGCCTTGTCGTCTTTTCAGGTGTCGAGTGTTCTCTTGCCTTGCATGACGCTTCGCATAGTAGCTAACAATCAGACCAAGAGAGCATGGATGATGACAAGGACTATGGAATAGAGTCAACATAGGAGGAGGTGACCCCGCTAATGGAACACCAACGAATGGAGAATTGTACCATGACTACCTCTACATCGCAGGTGTCATGGTAGCACCCTCTTTTAGAGAATCCTATTAGACATTGCATAATATCTAGAACTGCTAGCGCTTTATAATTATTCCTTTGCTAGTACTTTGATGCATGCTACTACCTAAGCCATTACTACCCTGATGCAACCCACTCTACCACGTCACCCTACTTTGCGCATTCGCTCGCTTATATATGCTTACTTGCCTGCTTGCTTGTATAGTACACCACTATACTTATTATTAACTCCACTTCGCATTATATCAGGGATGTGATGCTGGTGGTGAACCCCCTAGGAAGGGTTTGGCTATGGGTGCCAGACTTGGTGGTGTGTGAGCGTGCTACATGTGTCTTGGGTGCGTGGAGAGTGAGGGTTGTGTCGACCGAGCTAGAATAATGATGAGCCTGCGGTGAGTCTTGCCATGTGGTGCTACCTAGGCACTTGGATATGGAATACCTATGGCGGGTAAATGGTAATTGGAGGTGGCCTTGGGTGTGAACCTCGGAGAGGTGGAGCCTAGGTAGAGGTGCTGTGGTGGCACATAAAATGGAAACCCTAATGAAGACATTTGGGCTTGGTCAATCCCTAAGGACTTACTAGTACTCAGACTCACCAGGAATCCTTTACATCCCACTCGCCCTATATGGTGCGGGACGGTCAGACTACTTGGTAGAACAATGCCACTACTGCTAGGCGAACGTGTGCAAGGAGGTACGGGGTGCACGGTTTCCCCCACACCCTTCCAAGACTTTAGGAGGCCTTGTGGACCTGGCTCTTGACATCTGAAGGGCCCCGGCTCTGTCTATGACTCATAGTATCAGCCATCCCAGACTAGACTTGGGATGTTCCAGGGCTAAGAGGTAGGGTGGCATCATTCTAGGCTAGCAAGCGACCAGAATTCTACCTAGGAGATACATGGCTCCGAGGATGGCTAATCTTGTGGGTATGTAAAACCTCTGCAGAGTGTTTGGTTGATCGATCGATACATATGTTGACTTGTTGGCTATGGACCTTTCCTGGGTTTCGCTTAAACTAGATAGGAGATGAGTCCCTCTTTCCTCCCTCTAGGGTTGGGGTATTTTCCGGTCGTGAGCCTTGGGGGCTACGGGCCGTTGAGACAAGGCCGAGAGGGAGTTGGCCTGTCGACCTGAGTGTGTGAGATGAGATATGGTGTGGTGGGGTGGAGATGGTTTGGGATGGATGGTTGGTGGATGGATATGGTTGGTGTGGTGGTGAATGTGTTAAAAATTGGATATTATTATTATATTACTATTGCTATTTACTTCTCATGCGCTAAGAATGCAAACCACAGCCAAATATTAGGATCGCCAGATACCTTGTTTATCTTTTTCCACTAAAGCTCATCGGTGCTGACCATGGCCTGCACACATCTAGCAGTGTGCAGATTTCCTGCTTCTCAGAGATGCTGACTTTAGAAGGATTGGGAGGTCTCGTGCCTATGCTCAAGTTTGGTTCGGAGATGGAATCTACGCTGCACTACGCCAACTTTGATGATGCCCATGAAGGAGGAGCCTTCACTCGATAGTCTTCCGCTAGATTAACTCTATAATAGGTGTGTTCTCTAGTGATGTAATATCTTGTATTCTTGTAATCATACGATGTATGACTGTGACATCGACTGAAATATGATAATATGATGGAATCAGTTTTTTGGTTTTATCATATTAAAATTCACTCTATGGATTTTCCCTTCAAGAAAAATTGAGGATGTTTCAGTTGGTATCAGAGCCATACTTGACCTTAGGACGAGACCTTTAGTACCAAACACTAGTTTAGAAGCCAAACATTCTAATCTGTAGTGGAGTCATAGCTACTAACACATGATTCCCCGTCTCTACCTTGAGTTCTACTACTAACTGACTATCCCCGATCTGAAAAGTTGACCACTAGGAAATGATTCCCTATGTCGCCCACGCAAGATCGATAGATGTGTGAGGCTCAAAGGCTTAGGAGTCACCTTAAGTCAACACTATGCATATAGGAGTTGTAATGCTGCTTGAGTGCTTGGATCTTTTTGGTTCTTATGCTTCTTGTGATTATATTGCTTGAGTGAAGAATATAGAAGCTATTTTATTTACATGTGACTCTAGGACCCTGGCTAGCCTAGCAGGCTATGAACCCAAAACCACAATATGACTAGACAAAACCTCTAGAGATCCTTGGACACCCCGTACAAATTTGGATTGAGTTATCGAAGAAAACAAAAGGACGACAATTCCTTTTGCAAGGTTCTATGGAACAACTACCCCGATCAAGAAGCAACACCCTGCCTCTTTGCTGACCGAGCAACACCTAAATCTCAAGGATGAGATTCCTGTAAGGAGGGTGGACTGTAACAACCCGGGTTTTTGGAGAAGTAAAAAATACAAACTTTTTAAAAATTTTCCTACAATATGTAGATGCTAGGACAAACAAAGAACAATTTATAAATAAATTGTTGCATACATATAGTGATGCTTGTAGGAGCTTGCCAGAGTTCCTTATTTGGTTTAGAGTTTTGTGTTGGAGAGCACTAGTCCGTAGCGAATCCTTTTGACTCCTTCTCGAATCTCTCACGAACCCCTTGACCTAAATTCTATAATCAACCAACTATCTTTATCAACTCAATGCCCGTGAGTTGCCAACCCTTGACATGGACCCCACTACCCCTAGTTGACCTCTAGTGGACCCCACTAGGAGGTGTACAAGTTGGTGACACCTATATACAATACACGAGCCTTGGTTTATTTAGAAAATAGGAAATAGAAATAGAAGAGGAAGGAAATGGCAGTTGGAGAAAGAAACGGCCAAAATAGCCCAAGGAGCCAGCAGGCCTAGCTAGCCTCTCCCACTCGAAGCCGTGGCCTAGCCTGCCTCGCTAGCCCGCTCGCCCTCAGCCTAGCTCGCCACTCCTCCCTTCTGGCCCGCTCACGTGCACGTGGCCTGCTTGGCCCAACCGGCGTAGCAGCCTGGCCTGCCCCTCTCTCCTCCCTTCGGCCTACCCTACCAGCTCCTTTGCCCAACCAGGCCACTGCCACTGCATAGCCTAGCCTGGCCAACAGTCGAAGCCCCTAGCCTCCTAAATCCTAGGGCAGCGCCCAACTCCCAGACCCCGCCGCCGCTCGCAATGCCCGCTCCCACAGGCATGTCCCGACAGCGCCCGACTTCTGCGCCACTTGATGCGTGCCGTGTGTCCCTGCCTATGTACGGATGCCGAGGATCATTAGCACCCCTAGAAGCCCTAACCCTCACGCTATATAAGCCACAGCAGCCGGCGCCTCTCCTGAACTCCCTATAGCCGCCGCCACCACCTCTCTTTCTCCCTCTTCTCTACTCATCCATGGCAGAGGGCCACGCCACCAGCGACCCTGCCTAGCCGAGCTGTGCCACCATCGCTACCGTCCATGCCCTTGCCCTCCACGCTGGCCGCCACGTCCACGCCACCTCACCACGCCGACGCCGCTGCTTGCCACCACGACGCTCGGCCTCGTCGTCACCGGGAGCCCGCCTCTGCCCATGCCAAGCAGCTGCCGCTAGCCGTGACCCTAGGGTGTGGTGCTAAGTCCACATCATGACATCAAGCTGACCATGCCACCAGCGACCATGTGCTCCGCCCCCGTGCCGCGCCACCAGCACAACGACCGTGAGCTGCTCTGCCACGACGTTGTCCACGTCCTCGCCACAGACCGCCACGAGCTCATACTCCACCTCGCGCCATCCAGCTCTACTGACCACTGACACTGCTTCCTTGCCACGATGTCATGCCCAACCACCACGCCGTACAGCGCCCCGCTACATGGGACACCGACCGTCTACTTCCCCTGCACCCGGCCACCACCGCATGATCTGCCTACATCAGGCCCTGCCTGCACCACGCGGACGCCCAGCGCTAAGACCAATGGTGAGCACTAGACTCCCAAGCCCCCACCTTTGTTCATGCCCTTGTTGCCTGCCTATCCCGGCCTTCGACGCCGGCACTGTCCTTGCGTCATCAAGCACCCCTAGAGCCCCTCTGTACATGCACTGCACACGCACAGCCCAAGAAGGTGCCTTGTCAAGCCCTGGTGGCTCGGGAGCACCGGCGCCACCACCCTGTGCCCGCCGCGCTCGCCATGGCCAAACCCCACCATGGCGTTGCTCCGTTCTGGCCCTACCATGAAGACCTAGGCATTAGGAACAGCCTCTACATCCTCGCCCCAATGTGGGACACACCCCGCTCTAGCCCTTGGCCAAAGAGGAGCCCAAGTACCCTGACTACCCTCCACCTCGTCGGCGCAGACGCACTCTAGGGTGCCGCCATGCCATGCACGTCCCGCTTATCTCCAGCTGCCTCACTCGACATGGTTGCGCCGATGAACTCTAGCTGGCCAACCGCACTTAGCCACCTAGCTGGTTGAGTCCTTAGCCTGCCCAAACCCCTTTGTCGCCGTTGACCAGACTGATGGAGCTCGCCGTCGCCCTTTGAGCCTAGCCGCATAGTTGGATGATGTCCTAGGCTACCTGGACCACCATGAGCCGAGCCTTCGGTCCACTGGACCCTGCCTAATGGTGCACCATGAGCCACACTCGTGGACCCGAGCCTAGTAGGAGCCCAGCACCGCCACATGGATGGCCTCCCCGTGCGACATGATTCTAGGTCGGCCTGGCCCAAGTCTAGCCCTGTCCGGGCCCACCAAAGCTCAGTCAGGACCCAACCCAGATGACCGTTGACTGGTCAGCATTAACTGTTAACCGGACCCACATGACAGTGACCCAAGAGCCTCGGTTCCACCTGTCAGTAGCTGATAACATAGAGGATGTCCTGCTGACGTCAGCGGGTCCCACCTATCAGCCATAGTTTAGATCTAATAACGCCATGCTGATGTCATGCCGAAAATGAGACCACTCTGACCACCTTCGTGATCACTCCGACCACCTCGGCGACCACTCTGACCACCTCCGCGATCACTCCGACCACCTCGGCGACCACTCCGACCACCTCCGCGATCACTCCGACCACCGCGGAGACCACTCCGACCACCTCCGCGATCACTCCGATCACCTCGGTGACCACCCCGACCACCTCTGCGATCACTCCAACCACCTCAGTGACCACTCCGACCACCTCCGCGATCACTCCAACCACCTCGGCGACCACTCCGACCTACCTCTCCTTTAGACCAGCAAGAAGACCCCATCGTCTTGCCGAATGCTTTCTTCACTAACCCTTGCGGTGTTTGACAGCAGTAGGCACATCTTAGCCAGTCGCTGCCATGCCCGGCCAGCCATAGCTAGCCTTTGGCCAACCATAGCCACTTGTAGCCAGCCGTAGCAAGCGACAGCTAGCCACAGCAGGCCGTAGCTGGCCTCAGCTGGCCAGGAGAAGCCACAACCCTCTAGGACCCTTGGGCCTCCACATCTTTGCCACGAAGTTGAATTCTAGTCGAACGCCATTCCCCACCGATGAAAGCCCCTTCCTGCGCAATCTTATACTCATTCGTACACTTACGATACGTGATCTTGATCTATTTATATCTGTCTGCACCGTGCCCTTGTGCAGGTCTACTCATCCCCCTCACTATGGGATGTGCTACTCTGCCATTTTTGTTGGGTTGTTTGGTCGTGTCTTATCGCTATGTTGTTGCCTGTGTGCCGAGCTTTCGAGCCGGCTAAGGGATTATACCTCATTCGGACATTACGATCACGTGATTCATCTCGCCATGGCTGTGATGCTGAGTGTAACTCGACCCCTTGCTTTTTAGTTGACTTCATAGTACCACAAGTGTTAGCTCCTATCTTCGGCCCTAGAACATGGTCATGATGGATTCAATGTCGATACTAACATCGATGCGGATATCACCCGCACGCTTTGAGCCCACCATGACCAACTCCTGTAGGAGATGACCTAGGAGATAACAATCGTAGAACGATGGATGCCAACACGTGTTGGTATAGCTTGTGGCCGCGAGTCCGCCTCACCATGATCATGGAGCTATGCCTCTCTCTTTCATTTGCTTCTTCGTGCTCAAGCCCTTGTGTGTTTGTACCCCGTTTGACCATCGTGTTTCTTCGATTCTCGCGGTGACCACCGCACCGTTATGAATCAGAGAGATGACTTAGTGCCAGTGCACCCAGGTCTAGTACCCTATGAGTGGTTTGCGCACTTGCATTCTTTAGTGAGTCGCTCCTTCTGATGCCCTGTCTTCTATCGTGGCGTGTGTGTCGGAAGGAATAGACCTCCGTTCTTTGCTGTTATTGCCCTATGAGCCTGCTCTGTTCGATTATGCCTCATCCAGGGCAATTGGATCAAAGACCGGACTATCTCTTTTTAGTTAGCGAAGCTATAGTTTATGTCGTACCTCGGACCCGTGCGTGTCGACCCGATCGGCCATCTAAAAACCATCTTTCCCGAAGATGTGTCTGAGAACATGACATGGATGTGCCTAGCTAACCCCCGCTTCTTTTGTTTTGCTGAGCAACTCTCTTCTCGACTCCCGACGTTAGTATGTCGCGTGGATCAAGAGGACCTGTTGCTGTCCAATCTCCTTGCGCTACCGCTTTCTACAATAGCGGACGAGCCGAAGTACATTGGAGCCAAGTCACAATAGTGTTAATTGTTCTTGTCCAATTATGACTTGTGGGATAAGGCTATAAGAGCTAGACCCCGTCGTTCTTCTTTCTTGGGGCCCGACTTCCAATCCCCATCAATTCAACGACACCAGGTCGAAAGATCGTGAGCCGTGGTGTTTGCTATAGATAAGCTCTGGCTTAAACCGTTTATCGTAAAGCCATACTGGCTTGGCCATTACTTAAGCTTGTGCTCAACGTACCACCACTCGTGTTTCTTTGGTCCGAGGAAATTGGACAACCGCCAAGAGGGCTAAGCCATGTATCTTTTATTGTCTCATTGGTGTTATTGGATCTTCCTATGCTTTGTCGTCTTTTTGGGTGTCGAGTGTTCTCTTGCCTTGCATGACGCTTCGCGAAGTAGCTAACGATCGGTCCAAGAGAACATGGATGACGACAAGGACTGCGGAATGGAGTCGACATAGGAGGAGGTGACCCCACTAATGGAACACCAATGAATGGAGAATTGTACCATGACTACCTCTACATCGCAGGTGTCATGGCAGCACCCTCTTTTAGAGAATCCTATTAGACATTGCATAATATCTAGAACTACTAGTGCTTTATAATTATTCCTTTGCTAGTACTTTGATGCATGCTACTACCTGAGCCATTACTACCCTGATGCAACCCACTCTACCATGTCACCCTGCTTTGCGCATTCGCTCGCTTATATATGCTTACTTGCCTGCTTGCTTGCATAGTACACCACTATACTTATTATTAACTCCACTTCGCATTATATTAGGGATGTGATGCTGGTGGTGAACCCCCTAAGAAGGGTTTGGCTATGGGTGCCAGACTTGGTGGTGTGTGAGCATGCTGCGTGTGTCTTGGGTGCGTGGAGAGTGAGGGTTGTGTCGACCGAGCTAGAATAATGACGAGCCTGGGGTGAGTCTTGTCATGTGGTGCTACCTAGGCACTTGGATATGGAATACCTGTGGTGGGTAAATGGTAATTGGAGGTGGCCTTGGGTGTGAACCTAGGAGAGGTGGAGTCCGGGTAGAGGTGCTGTGGTGGCACATAAAATGGAAACCCAGATGAAGACATTTTGGCTTGGTCAATCCCTAAGGACTTACTAGTACTCAGACTCACTAGGAACCTTTACATCCCACTTGCCCTATATGGTGCAGGATGGTCGGACTACTTGGTAGAACAATGCCACTACTGCTAGGCAAACATGTGCAAGGAGGTAAGGGGTGCGCGGTTTGTGGTTTCCCCCACACCCTTCCGAGACTTTAGGAGGCCTTGTGGACCTGGCTCTTGACATCCAAAGGGCCCCGGCTCTGTCTATGACTCACAGTATCAGCCATCCCAGACTAGACTTGGGATGTTCCAGGGCTGAGAGGTAGGGTGGCATCGTTCTAGGCTAGCAAGCGACCAGAATTCTACCTAGGAGATACATGGGTCCGAGGATGGCTAATCTTGTGGGTATGTAAAACCTCTGCAGAGTGTTTGGTTGATCGATCGATACATATGTCGACTTGTTGGCTATGGACCTTTCCTGGGTTTCACTTAAAATAGATAGGAGATGAGTCCCTCTTTCCTCCCTCCAGGGTTGGGGTATTTTCCGATCGTGAGCCTTGGGGGCTGCGGGCCGTTGAGACAAGGCCGAGAGGGAGTTGGCATGTCGACCTGAGTGTGTGAGATGAGATATGGTGTGGTGGGGTGGAGATGGTTTGGGATGGATGGTTGGTGGATGGATATGGTTGGTGTGGTGGTGAATGTGTTAAAAATTGGATATTATTATTATATTACTATTACTATTTACTTCTCATGCACTAAGAATGCAAACCACAGCCAAATATTAGGATTGCCAGATCCCTTGTTTATCTTTTTCCACTAAAGCTCATTGGTGCTGACCATGGCCTACACACATCTGGTGGTGTGCAGATTTCCTACTTCTCAGAGATGCTGACTTTAGAAGGATTAGGAGGTCTCGTGCCTATGCTCAAGTTTGGTTTGGAGATGGAATCTACGCTGCACTACGCCAACTCTGATGATGCCCGTGAAGGAGGAGCCTTCACTCGATAGTCTTCCGCTAGATTAACTCTGTAATAGGTGTGTTCCCCAGTGATGTAATATCTTGTATTCTTGTAATCTTACGATGTATGACTATGACATCGACTGAAATATGATAATATGATGGAATCAGTTTTTTGGTTTTATCATATTAAAATTCATTCTGTGGATTTTCCCTTCAAGGAAAATTGAGGATGTTTCAGTAACATTATGCAAGAGTAATGTCAAATATTCTTATTTCATGTACATTACATCAACATGCATCCATCTTGACCAGTGGAAAAGTATCATGAAGTTTGGAATCAAGAAGTCGTATGAAATGATAAGTTATAATCTTTCTTGTATTGCCTTATTAAGTGAATGGAATTATAGATCATCAACCAAACCTTGCAACCTGGCTCAATCAACTCTACTTACACTCATGAACAAAAGTTATGAAGGGTTCGTGTTAAGCAAAGGTCAAGAAAATGCCTCAATCTATCAAAAACTCTAATTTAAGCTTTACCGTGATGCTACTTTGACTTATTTTGAACTGTGTCTTACAATGTTTGCATGGAGTTGTGCCTTAAATAAAAGTTGAAGTTTGAGTGGAGTAGAACAAACTTTGTTTTTAGACCAAGAGCTAGATTAGCCTGTAATCAAGTCAAACCGAGCCCCCAAGTTGGAATCCATGGCTGTTTTGGAGCTCGAAATTTGGCTAAGTCTAGGATGACTGAATTCGTGATTTCAATTTTCATGTACCCCGCTTTGGAGCCTTGTATCTCTCCCACCAGGCCGAGTTAGACTTTGGCACTTTAAGCAAAGATGGAGATCTCGCGTAACTCAACAACATTGGTTACTACCTCTTGTTCTAAATGGATTCGGAGTTATGAAGGGACAAAGATTGAGATTTTAGTGTATTTTTGAGGTGGTATTACTATCTTGGAGCTTGGCCGATCATGCTCAAGCGCTATAGGCCACGTGTTGCCCTCACTCGCCCTCGCTGCTTGCATGGCCGCCAGCTTGCCACCTTGTCGTGCTCAAGTAAAGGAAACGACACCCTCCTCTCCACTTTCTCCCTTTCCCTTCACCATCCCTCTCCTGCTCTCTCCAAGCCGGCACCATGCCGCCGACATGAACGCCGCTGCTGCTGGAGATCCATCACTGCCGCTGCTCTCCTTGCTCCAGCCTTCCTCTGCCTAAACCAGCCACGTCACGGCCGCTGCCGCATGCCGCCAGTCGGCCAAGCTAGGCCCTATAGGCCTCGCGCACCAGGCATGAACGGCCGCACACGCCACCATGGCTGACCCTTCCGCAGGCCACTGCCAGTGAAGCCCAGGGCAGGGCATGACCACAGTTGGCCACATCCGAGCCTAGCCAGCCTCCCCCTTGCCGCCGGCTCCCCCTCCACTGGCCAGAGCCTGGCCTCCCCCTCCATCCCTGCTTCCCTGTCGTGCTCTGCATCGGCCAAAGTAGAAGAAGGGCATGGATTAGAATAGAATCTTTTACCAGGGTTCTTGATGCTTAATAGCCAGAGACAGAGAGTTTACCTTTATGGGCTTGGTCGATTTGAGAAAAGTGCAGGGTTCCCGACGTAAAAGTGTTTTCCTTTTTTTCCTTTATGCATTTAATTTGGCTGAAACTTTGGAAAATTGTAGTAAATTGTAGAAAAATCCAAAAATAGTTAATGAGGACTTTTTGGAATCCTTGTGAAATTATATATGTATTAGATCTATAATATGTCATGATTTAGTTTAAATGTTTTTCTATAAAAAACAATCTATGCAATTAGGTTTTTAATATTAGTTATGCCTTGTCTTTTTTATAACTGCAGTTTTTTCTCAAATAAATGTGAAATTTTTATGGTAGGCTACTGCTGCTATGTGTATGCTGTGGTAAAAATGTTAGGAATTTAGGTTTGATAGTTTAAGAGCTATAAAAATAACAAATTCCCTGTGTTGCTTTGCTCATATTCTGAATAGGTCTGCATGTTTGAATTAATTGGCTCAGTTAAGTTATGAATCATGCCTTGATGACAATACATGAGTTGTAGTACTTTTCTTAAGATTTTGAAAAAGCTAAATAGCATAATTTTTAGTTAAGTAGATTTCTAGTTATAGTTGCTTAAAGTTATGTGGCTGTTTTTGCCCAAACCCAGACAGGGTTGCCTTGTTGGTACTGTGGGGCCTTTTCAATAGTAGAATTAGCTCTAGGTGTTTATAACAAAGTTGTTTAGAATTTGCTAGGCTTTCTAAAAAGTCTAGAACCACATTTATTGGACATGTAGAACTCTAGTTATAGCTGTTTAAAGTGACATGTCAGATTCTGTCCATGTTTTAGACAGAGATGCATTCATTGGATTAATTGACCTTGTTAGCTGTAGAATCATCTTAAGATGATAATAATAAAGTTGTTGGTAACTTCATAATATTTTCAAAAAGTTATGATTCATGTTTGTTGGATGTCTAGAACTCTAGTTATGCCTCTCTGAAGTTCCTATCAGTTTTCTGTACCACTGCTGTTTGGGCTGCTTGTGCAGTTTTGCTTGTGCAATTATTTTTGTGGTGTAAATTATGTTTGTTGTGGTTGTAGTGAATACCAAAGTTATAGGTAACTTCATAATCTAGGCTGTGTTAAATTTTCATGACCATAGGCCCGATAATTTAGGAGCTATGGATTTTATAATTTCCATGTTAGGTTTTGCATGCTCTCTGTGCAGATCTGCATGATTGTGTTGTTTGACCCAACTAAGCTTCGAATAATGTCTTAGAGATAACATAATAAGTGTAGTTATTTTCATGAGCTTTCGAAATTGTTAAAGATCACTCCTTTTGGTAGTCTAAATCTCCAGTTATAAGCTTGTGAAGTTGCATGGTAGAATCTGTCCAAGTCTGGACAGAGGTGCTCAATTGTGCTTGATTGACCTTGTTAATTGTGAAATCACCTTGTGATGATAATAAACATGTTTTAGATAATTGAATAAGATTTCTAGAAAGTTAAGGTTCATGCTTGTTTGTTGTCCATAACTCCAGTTATGCATTATTGAAATTACTACTACTTTTCTGTCCATTTCTATGCATATCTAAAACATTGGCATGTTTGACCTAGTTAGCTTTGCAATAAGCTTTTGGTGATAATAACAATGTTGTAGGTAAGTTCATTATATTTCTAGAAAGTCTAGGGTCACCCTTATTTGATGTTTATATCTCTAGTTATGGTTAAAACAAGTGACTGCTATACTGCTGTCCGGATTTCTATACATGTGCTAGGTGATTGCTTTAGCTTACTCTTGTTTTGGCTAAATATGTTGGTTAGTTCTTGATCGATGCATGGGTGCAATATCTGAACTTAAGTTCACTTGTGTGCCATGCCTAATATACTTTCTATCCCTTTATATTAGGTTTGTGATGTTTAGTTAAATAACTCTAGGTGCCTATGTCTTGCATGACCTTATGTTTGCCCTGAATGCTATTATGTGATGCATCTCATATTACCATTCTTCATATTCAAGCACTTGCATCTTGCATCTCATCTAGGTACGCTAGATGAACCACATGAAGGACATGATGTTGGACCCAAACCTGAAGATGGGGTATGGTGGACCTATCCCAAAGATGGAAGGACTAGACAAGTGCTAGGATGGGAGATACTCGCCAGGCGAGCGTCATCTAACAAACATTGACCTAGTGTTGGATCATAGGTAAGCCTTGGAGCATTATAAGTCTCCTATGTTTTATAAAATACTACTTGAGTCTGTTATGATTGATGTATTAGGTTATAAGAGTTGAATGGAAACACTTGATGCATGGAACTACCTTGTCCAGATATATACACCTTTAACCATGTGTAGGTCTAGGATCGAATATATGCTTAGCCATGCTTAGACCGGTAGAAGCTGGGTGATTTCCTATCACCTATGAGATATAGATGGATACCGAAGCACGGTTGGCTATATTTGCTATCGTGGAAAAGGACTATGGGGTAATGTAAATGGAGGTCGGGCGAAGTCTATGTATAGGTTGACTCATGTGATTCTGTCTGTGTCGATTAAGGACCGTACCATTGTTGGACCTTTTGATGAGATTGAACGCATGCCTATCACTTAGCTAGCCAGATAACTTGTTTCGACCGTGAAGCCGAGTAGCTAAACTCAGGCCGGGCCCCGCTCTTTCAAATTGCACACTCTAGATGGAAGTAAGGATGTGTGTGGAGTGGATCAATAGACCGTGGGCAAGCATGACCTGAGCAACCTGGTCCGGGACCATGGGCAGGCATGGCTTGAGTGACCTAGCTACCGTCAGTCCCTGATTGTGCGACGCTGGGCAAACTTGCGAAATGTGGACCTGAGTTGTACCAAAGGTGACCTAAAACTACCTTGGTGCAGGTATGTCTGGGTTTGTGTTTGGAATAAATTCCCAGCTGGTTGAAATCGATTCGAATCGCTGTCTCTCCTGGACAATGAGAAACTTGGCTAGCTCCAACATCGTAATAATTGTATTATGGAATGTGATGGTTCAGATAAACATGGAATTACTACACCAGCTATGGTTACTATTGTATGCTATCAGATGATATACCACATGTTTGGCACATGTTAGTTGCTAATCTAGAGATGAATAGCTATAATCAACTTGATGACCAAAGTATAATTGTACAACTAAATTAGTCGCATTTTATGCAAAATGTTGTCAAGCTAGCTCCACTTATAAAGCCTTGCATAATCTTTGGAGTCACTTTATTTCTGGTTTATGACGGGTAAGTCTAGCTGAGTACAATCGAGTACTCAGAGTTTATCCCACCATGTTGCAGGTGAAGTTCTCGGCCTGCTGAAGATGGTGGCTAATCGTCGGTGGGCTCAGGGACTCTATATTTATTTCTCATCTATATGCTTTTATCCGAGGATGTCACTTATGCTAGCAATGTATTTGGAACTTATATTAATGTAATCATTTGAAAGCTATGTTGTTTTCACTAATCGGTTTTGAAACTCAAACTTGTACTATTATTGGTGAACCCATTTGTAATATTATTTCCACTGCAACTCTACATATGTGACGTGTATTTGCTTAATCATACGATCTTGGTTGTGATGTTGATTTATCGAGGTCCTTCGTGATACTCGGTGGACTACTGGGTTTATATAAGTGAAAGTATGTGTGTGTCAACATGTTAGTGGGGACAGCCGTACTTGATCTTGTATAAGTTGGGCGGTTCTGTCACACTCATCTTCCACCAGACACTAAGCACCCCAAGAGTGAGATACTTTGAGCGGATTCCATCATGCACACCCCAAGGGAGAACTTGAATAATCCACGTTTTTCTCCTAGGATCCAATAATGAGAACAAGTTTACAATACTTAGTCCATTTCATACAACCAGGGTTCTTAGAAATATATTATTATAGTACCAAGTTTAGAGTGCAGAATTTAAACAACGGAATTAAAATAAACATCCATCGATAATGTACAAGGATCTATCTATGCTAATCAGAAGAATCCTTCACACCATAGCTATTCCTCAAGCTGCACCTGTAATAGGGGTAAATAAACCTTGAGTACACAATGTACTCGCAAGACTTACCCGACTAGTGGGAATAATTTCCTGACTCCAAAGGACATGATAAGCTTTATGGTTTGCTGGGTTTCCTTTTTACGGAAAGTAATACTAGTAGTGAATCCTTATGTATGTTTCTTATTAGCAGTCATGATTAGTTCATTATCTAACCATTCTAGGTAAGCACATGTTCTACTTTCAAGCAAGAGTTGAGCAAACATATCCATTTCACCATCTTTCATCTTCCAGTTCTTACTACGGTGCTAGATTGTAGACAAGTCATACCGGATTACTTGGCGATTCGTGAACAAATGTGCCTAGCTAGGTACCTCGAAATACATGCCCCGCTTGTACCCTAGGCACAAGCAGGATCAACCCATCACTCTCCTATAAAGAGGTTTAGGTTCCCATCCAAACTTGGACTTCAAGCCCCCACACTTGAGTCCCAAACTTAGTGTGGTGCTTAGACCTCCACCATCCCCGCCTCCAATCAGTCGGTTCAGAAAAGAGCCAGAACCCACGACAAGAGAACAATGAGCCTTCCCTGCTCCCATAAACAAGTATGTGCTCAGGTTAATAAGTCTGTGACCTGACTAGAATCCAATGCAACAGCCGGTCCTTAACCGACATGGACAGGGAAAATAGTGTAACCAAGCTATGCCCCATTGGCCGCGGGACACAACCCCTTACACCCACCAATACCTGTACCATATCCCTACCCGGTCTCCATTTTTCTTTCACCATTTTATCATAAGAGTGATAATAATAATCACCTATTGTGAGTAACGGCATGTTACTCATGCTATCAAAAATCCTGAGCATAGCAGCTACTAGACTTATGCTAGTAGGACTCATAGGTATGTATATCTATGCATGTAGTTTCCATAAAATGCCTGTAACATAAATGCACATCACATATATATGTATCCAGTGATCATACAAAATAAGGGTTATGCACCGGGGCTTGCCTAGGGCAGGCGTGATGTCAGCAAAGTTAGCAGCTGGTGGCTCTAGGGCTCCCTCCTAGATGAGGATCTCCTCCTCATACTCCTCAATTATCTTCTCGTACTCTGGCTCGCCCACGGTCATGAACTCTACGAACTCGTTATCTACATGCATGAAATGATGATGCAACACTTAGTAATACGACAACAACAACTCTTAAAATAATAATACATCTATCAAGCTACTAAGCTAGCTCTAATGACTGAGACGCTAAGTTACCTATTATTCCCACTAAACAAGTATGAAACATTTTATGTATTATCTTAGCAACTAAAGGCATCCTTATTCTTATTATCGATTTAATATATATACTAAAACAAGGAGTACTTAGCTACCATATTTCTCAACCTATTCTAGGGCTACAAAAATTACAGTGAGTACATAATAATCTAATGAACCTACTATAAAAATTTCAAGGCCAAAGCTATTAGCAAATCGTCACAAAACCTTGTACAAGTATTAATCTAAATAACATTAAACACTTTCAAATGATTTAATAGACCTTAGCATCAACATAGACATGTACAAACTAACCATACTATCAGATAGACAAGATTTTTAGTAACTCAATAGAATTTATTTCACAATTTTTGGACACCTACATTATTTTACATAATTTACTAAAGATTAGCTCAAAACTAAATTGGAAAAGCATTTACTAATTCCCTAGAAAAAAGAGAAAACCAATTTATCCGCGCGGCCCGCGACGGGGAAGGCCCGCGTGCGCTAGTACTTTTGTGAAAACACCCCCACTCTAGCTGCTATTCATGCGACTACTATGTGGCCTATTCCTACAGTCGACACTTAAACAAAATAGCCCTCGCAACAACTCTTCTTTACAATGGCCAGGTTCTCGGTCGTCCCTGCCCATGTCGACGCAGTGGCGATGACACAAGGTGGTGCGCTGGCCACCTGAGACCTATGCCGACCCCACCAATGAGCCAAAACCAAATATGACCCTAACGCTAACCCAATCATGGTGATACGAAGCCATAGGGTGAACCGGAGCAAGCTACCACCGTGCATGACCACCCACGACAGCGGCACAGCCATCCCGGTGAGCTACAACACTAATAGGCCGGTACAAGTGGTGGCTAAGCACTAATGACATACTGCGAGTCTACCCAAAGTGATGGTTGGGGCCAAGGGAAGTTGAGGGAAGCCAGCCACATGCGACCGAGCTTGGTGGCGGCAGACTGTGGTGACAGAGTCGCGTGAGCGATGAAGGCAAGCCGGTAGCGACTGGGCTGAGGTGCACTGGGCGAAGGAAGGAGCTAGGAAAAAGTAGTGGTATGATGAATTGGACAGTGGCCGAATGGCGAGCAAGCTATCTGCGCCCACGACCAAGCACGGACTTAATGGCTCGTCGGGGTGGAAACACCAAGTTGGCACCCGATTGGCCATCATCAAGGCTGCGGGTGGCACAGGTGGTGAGAGGACCAGAGAGCGCAGGTGCAGACGTGTGGAATTAATGAGAGGCATCTCTCATGTCTAGGCACTATCGTGGCATAGTAGTGGCAGCGGGGAAAAAAGCAGGGGCACATGGGCGGACGAAACGGTGGTGGGGGCTCGGTCAGTGGTTCGACTGGCGCGCGCCTTGGTGGGTTGTGGTTACCGTGGCTGAGGGACCCTCATCCAAGCATAGGGGATGAGCACATGCATCGGCAATAGGCCACGGCCCACGCGTTGCAGTGCCATTGATGGCGTGGCAACGGTGTGCATGGCCATGTGAGGAAGGCATCCACCCGGCCATGGAGAGGCAGCGTAGCATAGCGCAACGCAGGCGTGCAGGCGCGACATGACATGACACAATGACAATGGTAGCGACATAGTGTGGTAGGGTGGCTAGACGGCAGCGGATCGGCCAGGGCGTTGGGCCCACGACGGCAACGGCACCGTGCGGCCAGGCTAACCGGCCCTCAGCGACCTGCCGAGCGCGACATCATGCGCGCGCGCATGTGTGTGTGTGTGAATGCGTGCGTGCATGCGTGCATGCATCGGACGTGCTGACACTATGACGTCGTGCCCCTAAGGCACGATGACCGCACCCACACTGGAAAACCGTCCGAGTACGTGTTGTGCATGGTTTTTAAAGCGTCAACCACGACCCGTCTAACTTGGTTATGACCCGACCAAACTAGCTGAGCTAAAGATTGTACCTAGGGCTACTAAATGTTGCAATATACAAGGACCAAGGTAGACTAGAGAAGAAAATATGAGCATGCCAAGTTGGTGCCGTCAACCGGCGCCCAAACAACATTTTTGAAATTTTAGTAGCAAATAATTGATGACCAAAGCACATACTAACTAAACCAACCCCTATACCACTGACAAGTACTTACTTGGATGCAACCCACCAAGCAAAAAATATAGTACAAGTCTTTAGCTAATTTTTTTAGAATTGATTCACTAATTGAGCATTGTCACACCGTTTTCAACTTTGGAAATTACTAAGTCTTGGGCTAAATTTTAATCCAAGTTCCATCTCTAAGTTATTGGAAATACTATCTAACAATAATATTTTTCAACAACAAGTATTTCATTCCATCTACAAAGTTTGTACCTTCAACTTTATTTAAGTGTCACATAGGTGTTTTTATATCATTTTTGCTTAATAAAAATTGGTTTTAAACCCTAAGTGATATAACATGACTGTGGAATTAACTTCGTTTCACACTTCCGTTGATCGTTTTGAGTTACGAAAGTTGATCTACACTCTTTATTACATGTATTAACACATAAACATGATGCTCATGACATGTTTTAGTAAATGATTTATAGTGTAACACCGAGGGTGTTACAAATCTACCCCCCCATAAACAAAATCTCGCCCCGAGATTTCATCTGCCTAGTGTGGGAAAAGAGATAAGAAATAAATTTTGATTTAACAATTACCTCGGTTAACTAGCAAGAAGGTGGGGATAATGCTTCAAGATATAGCTTTCTTGCTCCCACGTTGCTTCATCCTCCGAGTGATTTTGCCACTGAACTTTATAGAACTTCACCACATTGTTTCTAGTCACTCTTTTCTTTCTCATCTAAGATCTTGACTGGATACTCAATATACGACAAGTCAAGCTGAAGGGGAAGTCCTTCAATTTCCACAGCTTCATCAGGGACCCACAAATATTTCTTCAACTAAGATACGTGAAACACACTGTGTACCACTAATAAAATATCTAGACGTTGGAGACGATAAGCAACCAGGCCACACTGCCCCAAAATCTTATAAGGGCCCACATATCGAGGGGCTAGCTTGCCACGGACACTAAACCAATGCACCCCTCTCATAGGATACACCTTGAGGTACACATGATCCCCGACTACAAACTAAAAAGGCCTTTTTCGCTTTGTCAGCATAAGTTTTTTGTTGGCTCTGAGCTACCTTCAAATGACTCTGAATAATATAGACTTGCTCTCGAGCTTCCTTGATAAAATTAGGTCCAAAATATCCATGGTCTCCCACTTCAACCTAGTTAAGTGGTGTCCTACATTTCTTTCCATACAGAGCTTCAAAGGGCGCCATACGAATGCTTTCTTGATAGCTATTGTTGTAAGAAAACTCAGCTAAGTTCAAGCATTCATCCCACTTCTCAGGAAAAGAAATGGCACAAGTTCTCAACATATCCTCAAGTATCTAATTTACCCTTTTTGTTTGACCGTCAGTTTGCGGATGATAAGCTGAACTTCTGAGGAGACTAGTACCAAGACATTCCTAGAGTTGCTCTCAAAAACAAGAGACAAAGACTGACCCTCTATCAGAGATGATGGTAAGAGAAACTCCATGCAGGGTCACAATCCAGTCCAAATATAACTTGGCATACTTCTTGGCTGAATATCTAGTATCCACCGAGAGAAAATGAGAAGATTTGGTAAGGCGATCCACAATGACCCAAATAGAGTTATAGCCCTTGGACGTGCGGGGTAAACCCACAATGAAATCCATGGAAATATCTTCCCATTTCCAATCAAGGATAGGCAAGGGCTACAAAAATCTCAGGGTACGCATATGGTCTGCCTTAACTCTTCTACAAGTATCGCACTCCACGACGTACTTGGTGATATCCTACTTCATATTGGACCACCAATACAAGTGGTGCAAATCATGGTACATCTTGTTACTTCCTGGATGGATGGACAACTTGGAATGATGAGCTTCATCCAAAATCTTTCTTCTAAGCTCCTCACTTAACGTAACAACCAATCTGTTCTTGAACCTCACTACACCTTGATCATCAATACCAAAATGAGGACCACGCCTTTTGGCAATTAACTTCTTGATATGCGGGATTTCTGAAACATCATGCCTTTGCTCTATAATAATTTGCTCAAGTAAATCTAAGACTAGAGTAATATGGGCTAGCGCCTCAGCATGGTTGAGAGACAAGGATGCTTCTTTGACTTGATACGACTTCCAGCTCAGAGCATCAGCTACCACATTAGCTTTTCTAGGATGATAATGAACTTCTAAAATGTAATCCTTGATTAGCTCCAACCATCTCTGTTGCCTCATGTTCATCTAGGACTAAGTGAAAATATATTTGAGGATCTTGTGATCTGTAAAAATGTGTACTTTATTTCCCAACAAATAATGCCTCCAAATTTTTAGAGTATGCACCACAGCAGCTAGTTCTAAATCATGGGTGGGATAATTCACCTCATGCTTTTTTAGCTGGCGTGAAGCATAAGCCATCACTCGCCCATCCTACATAAGCATGCATCCTAGTCCTATCCTTGAGGCATCACAATACACATCAAATGGTCTGTCAATATCTGGTTGGGCAAGAACAGGAGCAGTGGTAAGAAATTTCTTCAGAGCTTGGAAAGCTTCTTCACAAGCCGAACTCCATACAAACTTGACATCTTTCTGGAGCAACTTGGTCATCGGCTAAGTTATTTTGGAGAAGTCAGGAATGAAGTGCTGATAATAACCAGTAGGACCTAGGAACTGATGGATCTGATACACTGACTTTGGAGACTTCTAATTTAACACATCTTGCACCTTGCTTAGGTCTACTAAGATACCTTCAGGTGTCAGAACATGTTCCAAAAACTGCACTCGATCTAACCAAAACTCGCACTTGCTGAATTTGGCATACAGCTTGTGTTCCCTTAATTGAGTCAGTACTATCTGAAGATGTTGGGCATGCTCTTCCTTGTTCTTGGAATATATCAAAATATCATCAATGAACACCACTACAAACTTACCCAACTCTGGCATAAAGACTGAATTCATGAGATACATGAAGAATGTAGGAGCATTGGTGAGACCAAAAGACATGACTACATATTCATACAGCCCATACCTAGTAGAGAAAGCTATCTTTGGTATATCTTGTGGTCTAATCTTAATCTGATGATAACCTGAATGAAGGTCAATCTTGGAAAACACCTTGGCACTCACTAGCTGATCGAACAAAGTATCAATACGAGGTAAAGGATACTTGTTCTTAATGGTTACCACATTGAGAGGGCAATAATCCACACACATCCGCAAGGTACAATCCTTCTTCACAAAAATAGCTAGACAACCCCATGGTGAAGAACTAGGATGGATAAATCCCTTTTCCAACAACTCCTCTAACTGCTTCTTCATTTCTACCAATTCCTTCAGGGCCATGTGGTACAGGCACCAAGAAATAGGAGCAGTGCTACGTTCAAACTCAATGGAAAACTCCACATCCATATCTAGTGGCAACCCAGGTAGATCCTCAGGAAAGACATCCGAGAACTCATAGACCACAGGAATAGAGGCGAGATCAAGAGAAGCTTCAACATGAGCAGTAACTAGTAAGACTAGATCTGAGGGCATAAGAAGAGACATCCTATCCTCAGAAGAAGGAAGCTATAACTCAATAACTCTCTGCTTAAGATCCAAGACTACCCCATATACTCACAACTAGTTCATGCCTAGAATTGCATCTATGCCTTGCCTAGGTAGCACCATGAACTGGAGGCGGTAAGTGTAAGTGGTTAGCACTAATCTAACTATGTCCGTTCGAGTATTAACGCACAACTATGCACCCGTAGTACTAATTCTATAGGCAATAGGTATAGCCATAAGAGATATATTGTGCCTTTGTGCAAACCCCATGCTCATGAATGAATGTGATGCACCAGAATCAAACAACACATATGCTGGATGGGAATCAATAGTAAACATACCAGTCATCCCTGGTTCATTCTGCAGGATTTCCTCAGCCTTAGTGAAGTTAACTTGCCCAGAGTGGCTCACGGGCACCTTCTTCTTAATAATCGTCCGCTTGATTAGATGGGAGTTAGCTGAGGGCTGAGCAGACTGTGCAGGCAGGTTCTACGGACACTCTCGAGAATAGTGGCCTTCCTAGCCACACTTGAAACAAGCACCAGGCTTGTTCCCCTGCCCCTAATGAGACGAAACCTGCTGTCCCTAGGGCTATTGTTGTTGCACCTGTTGAGTAGGTGCACGGTGCTGAATGGGAGGTGCCTGGTAAGTCTACTGAGGCTGGCAGAATGACTGCCCACCTGAAGACTAATAAGGAACCCGCCTGATAACCTGTACCTTCTAAGCCTAGGGGTGACTAGAAGACCCAGTAACCACCCGCTTGCGCTTTCACTCAGCCTAAGAGTCACGTTGAAGTCCCTCCATGGCAATAGCAACATTCATCATAGCACCAAAAGTTTGGTAGTTCCCTATGTATAGCTCCTTCTACAGACTATAAGAGAGGCCATGATAGAAACGGTCCCTCTTCTTCTCCTCAGTATCAACATGAGTCCTAGCATACTATGACAGATGGTTGAACTTGTTTACATAGTCCATCACAAACATGCTCCCTTGTCTTAGGTGCAGAAACTCTGTCAACTTCCTATTTAGAACACCAGTAGGAATGTAATACTCTCTAAAAGTAGTAGTAAACTCCTGCCAAGTCACACGGTGATCCACCAGGTACATGGCATTGAACGTGTCCCACCATGCATTGGCAGAACCCAACAGCCACTGCGCTACAAAGCACACCTTCTGCTCCTCAGTTATAGTGAGTAACAGAAACTTCTACTCCAGAATACGAAGCCAATGCTCCACATCTAGAGGCTTAGCAGTCGGCGTGAACATGGGTGGGTGTGTTTTCAAGAAATCCTGGTAAGAACAGGGTCCCTTGGGACCGTGGGCACCACCCCCATTCCTGCCATTGCCTCCGTGGCCTCCACGGGCGAAGCCACCAATAGCCTGTGCTAACAGCTCCATGGCATGGGCTGACTTGCGATGAGCAGCCAACATCTCCACCATCATCTCTACATGAGTCATCAGAGGCAGCGGTGGTAGAGGAGGAGCTAGAAGTGGGGCCTCGTGGCTCTCCCCATTATTGTTGCCAATGCCCTCACCACGACCGTTATCACCCAGGTCCGCCCCAACGTTGGTACTCCTACGACCAGACCTTAGGTTCATTTATAAATAGATAGGAACCAACCATTAGGGACAACCCTCCAGATCAGGAACAAGAGATTGAGAGAATTGATAAGACTTTTATTAAAGCATTCTTTTAGGTTATCCTATCAATTCACAAATCCAATTTATATGTGTAGGGGGAGTTAGTTTAAGCAAGATTTTGTTTTCATGATACATGCATCGACCAACCTGTTCCCTCAAGTCAGAATATAGCGGCATTCACAAAATTTTTGGCACATCGCACACTTACTTTATGCAGCATAAGTTAGTGTACCTGCAGAACGTGATTAGATAAAACCGGTGCCGCTATCCTAGATAGACCATATTGCTAGGGCTTATACTTATTTACATAATTTTTTTGCATCCAACTTTTCGCAAAACTTTTGTTGGTCAAATTTTAGGTTTTGGAAAAGAGTTATGAAACTCGTAAACTCATTATTGGCTCTGATACCACCTATGGCAGAATCGCCCGAAATAACACACCTTCGGAGGTGCTCGTCTTCCACCAGACACTAAGCACCCCGAGAGTGAGATACTTCAGGCAGATTCAGTCGAGCACAGCCCTAGGGAGAACTCGAATAATCCATATTTTTCCTCTAGGATCCAATAATGAGAACGGGTTTACAATACTTAGTCCATTTCATACAACCAGTGTTCTTAGAAATACATTATTACAGTACCTAGTTCAGAGTGCAGAATTTAAACAACAGAATTAAAATAAATGTCTATCAATAATATACAAGGATCCGTCTATGCCCACTAGAAGAATCCTTCACACTATAGCTACTCCTCAAGCTGCACCTGCAATAGGGGTAAATAAACCCTGAGTACACAATGTACTCGCAAGACTTACCCAACTAGTGGGAATAATTTCCCGACTCCAAAGGAGATGATAAGCTTTATGGAGTGCTAGGTTTCCTTTTTGCGAAAAGCAATACTAGTAGTGAATCCTTATGTATGTTTCTTATTAGCAGTCATAATTAGTTCATTATCTAACCATCCTAGGTAAGCATTTGTTCTACTTTCAAGCAAGAGTTGAGCAAACAGATATATTTCACCATCTTTCATCTTCTAGTTCTTACTATGGTGCTAGATTGTAGACAAGTCATATCGGATTACCCAGCAATTCATGAATCAATGTGCCTAACTGGGTACCCCGAAATACATGCCTAGCTTGTACCTTAGGCACAAGTAGGACCAACCCATCACTCTCCTATCAAGGGGTCTAGGTCCCCGTCCAAACTTGGACTCTAAGCCCCACACCTGAGTCCTAGACTTAGTGTGGTGCTTAGACCACCACCATCCCCGTCTCTAATCAGTCGGTCTAGAAAGAGCCAGAACCCATGACCAGAGAGCAATAAGCCTTCCCTGCTCTCATAAACAAGTATGTGCTCAGGATAATAAGTCTATGACCTGACTAGAATCCAATGCAATGGCTGGTCCTTAACCGACATGGACATGGAAAACAGTGTAACCAAGCTATGCCCTATTGGCCGCGGGACACAACCCCTTACACCCACAACTACCCATACCATATCCCTGCCCGGTCCCATTTTCCTTCACCATTTTATCATAAGAGTGATAATAATAATCACCTATTGTGAGTAACGGTAGGTTACTCACGCTATCGAAAATCCTGAGCATAGTAGCTACTCGACCTATGCTAGTAGGACTCATAGGTAGATATATCTATGCATGTAGTTTCCATAAAATGCCTATAACATAAATGCACATCACATATATATGTATCCAGTGATCATTCAAAATAAGGGTTATGCACCGGGGCTAGCCTTGGGCAGGCGTGATGTCAGCAAAGTCAGCAGCTGGTGGCTCTAGGGCTCCCTCCTGGATGAGGATCTCCTCCTCGTACTCCTCGATTATCTCCTTGTACTCTGGCTCGCCCACAGTCATGAACTCTATCAACTCATTATCTACATGCATGAAATGATGACGCAATAGTTAGTAATACAACAACAGCAACTCTTAAAATAAGAATACATCTATCAAGCTACTAAGCTAGCTCTAATGACTAAGATGCTAAGTTACCTATTATTCCCACTAAATAGGTATGAAACATTTCACGTATTATCTTAGCAACTAAAGGCATCCTTATTCTTATTACCAATTTAATATATATACTAAAACAAGGAGTACTTAGCTACCATATTTCTCAAGCTATTCTAAGGCTACAAAAATTATAGTGAGCAAATAAGAATCTAATGAACCTACTATAAAAATTTCATGGACAAAGCTATTACCAAATTGCCACAAAAATTTCTACAATTATTAATCTAAATAAAATTAAACACTTTGAAATGATTTAATAGACCTTAGCATCAACACAGACATGTATAAAGTAACCATACTATCAGAGAGACAACATTTTTAGTAACTCAACAAAATTTATTTCACAATTTTTGGACACCTACATAATTTTATATAATTTACTAAAGATCAGCTCAAAACTAAATTGGAAAAGCATTTACTAATTCCCTGAAAAAAAGAGAAAACCAATTTCTCCATGTGGCCCGCAATGCGTGGCCCACGCGGCACAGCGCACGCGTGAGTGCGGCCTGCTGGCGCATCCCACGCGAGGTGGACCACGACGAGGAAGGCCCGCGCGTGCTGGTACTTTTGCGAAAATTCCCCCACACTATCTACAATTCACGCGACTACTATGCGGCCTATTCCTATAGTCGACACTTAAAAAAATAGCCCTTGCAACAACTCTTCTTTACAACGACTAGGTCCTCGGCCATCCCTGCGTGCGTCGATGCAGCAGCGATGACACAAGGCAGTGCACCGGCCACCTGAGACCTACGCCGACCCCACCAACGAGCTGAAACCACCTACGACCCTAACGCTAACCCAATCGTGGTGATACAGAGCCATGGGGTGAACCAGAGTGAGCTACCACCACACACAACCGCCCACGATGGTGGCGTAGCCATCCCAATGAGCTACAACACTAATAGGCTAGTAGAGGTGGTGGCCAAGCACTAATGACGTATTGTGAGTCTACCTGAAGTGATGGTTGGGGCCGAGGGCAGCTGAGGGAAGCCGGCCACGTGCAACCAAGCTTGTTGGCGGCGCATTGCGGTGACACAGTCGTGTCAGCGATGAAGGCAAGCCCATAGCGACTGGGCTAAGGTGTGTGGTGTGAAGGTAGTGGTACGTCGAATTAGATAGTGGGTGAATGGCTAGCAAGCAGTCCGCGCCTACAGCCAAGCGCGGACTTAACGGCTCGCTAGGGCGGAAACACCAAATTGGCGCCCGACTAGCCGTCATCAAGGCTGTGGGTGGCACAGGTGGTGAGAGGACCAGAGAACATAGGTGCAGACATGCGGAATTAATGAGAGGCGTCTCTCGTGTTCAGGCGCTGTCGTGGCGTAGCAGCAGCAGCGGGAAAAAAGCAGGGGCACGTGGGCGGACGGAACGGTGGTGGGGGCTCGGTTAGTGGTTCGACTAGCGCGCGCCTTGGTGGGTTGCGATTGCCATGGCCGAGGGACCCTTGTCCAAGCGTAGGGGACGAGCGCGTGCGTCAGCGACAGGCCATGGCCCATGCGCTGCAGCGCCATTAATGGCGTGGCGGTGGCGTGCATGGCCATGTGCGGAAGGCATCCACCTAGCCAGGGAGAGGCAGCGTAGCGCAGGCGTGCAGGCTTGACGCAACGTGACGCAACGGCAGCGGCAGCGACATAGCGTGGCATGGTGGCCAGACGACAGCGGATTGGCCAGGGCGTTGGGCCCGTGACGGCAACGGCCCTATGTGGCGAAGCCAACTGGCCCTCAGCGCCACGCCATGCACGACGTCACGCGTGTGTGCGTGCGTGCATGCGTTAGACGCGCCGATGCTACGACGCCATGCCCCCGAGGCATGGTGACCACGCCGACACTGGAAAACCGGTCGAGTACGTGTTGTGCACAGTTTTTAAAGCATCAACCACGATCCGTCTAACTTGGTTATGACCCAACCAACCTGGCCGAGATGAAGATGGTACCTAGGGCTACTAAATGGAGCAATATACATGGACCAAGGTTGACTAGAGAAGAAAATATGAGCATGCCAAGTTGGTGTCGTCAACCAGCGCCCAAACAACATTTTTGAACTTTTAGTAGCAAATAATTGATGACCAAAGCACATACTAACTAAACCAACCCCTATACCACTAACAAGTACTTACTTGGATGCAACCCACCAAGCAAAAAATATAGTACAAGCCTTTAGCTAAAATTTTTAGAATTAATTCACTAATATAGCATTGTCACACCGTTTTCAACTTTGAAAATTACTAAGTCTTGGGCTTTATTTTAATCCAAGTTCTATCTCTAAGCTATTGGAAATACTATCTAACAATAATATTTTTCAACAACAAGTATTTTATTTCCATCTATAAAGTTTGTACCTTCAACTTTATTTAAGTGTCACATAGGTGTTTTATATCATTTTTGCTTAATAAAAATTGGTTTTAAACCTTTAGTGATATAACATGACTATGGAATTAACTTTCGTTTCACACTTCCATTGATCGTTTTGAGTTATAGAAGTTGATCTACACTGTTTATTACATGCATTAACACATAAAGATGATGCTCATGCCATGTTTTAGTAAATGATTTATGGTGTAACATCAAGGGTGTTACAAAGGTAATATGTGTAACTTTGAAAGTCAGATCAGTTTATTCTAATTCGGAGGAGAATTTTTGTTTGAACGCATGTGTACTTTTGAGGCGTGAAAACATTGTAGCAACTCCTGATCCATTGCTAAGTTTAGCTTTGCTCAGGGACTGGCAAAGGATAAGCTTGGGGAGCTTGTTGACGATCACTAACACCAATTATAAACCGTCAAATATGCTTAATTCCATCATCAAACATTGGTATAAGGGTTTAAACTAATAAATTCTATGAGTTTTGGTGAATCTGTATTTTCAGTAGGGTTTATCCATAAAACCATCAAGGGAGACCTATTCGTCAAAGAAAATTATGGAATTTTGCTGTGTAAACAGCGTGGGAAGATTCTAGAAGACTCTAGGAGGCTCTCCACCGAAGCAGACCCCAAGGGGCTACCCTATGGGGCTGGCCAGCCCCACCTGTAGACCGGCCAGCCTATGGGTCCCACCAGTCAGCCTCTGCTTCGAAAGTCGGTTTCCCACCGCCATTGAGATCCAATCTTTGCCGTTTATTTAAGTCGGTTTGATCCGAGGGCTCAGGATTGACGCTCCAGCCTATATATATCAGCCCTTACCCCCGCCCTCAGCAGATCCCTAAAACCATAATTCATATCTTTATGATCGAGCCAACAATCAAGAGAAGATTAGTCCTCCATAGGATCTAGTCTTATAAATAATAGTGAGATAGAGTATGAGGGAAGAGTTTGGAGGAAGTGTCGGCCTGTTGGTGCTCTCTCTACGTCTTGTACCTTGGCGGATCCAAGTTCTATTTGAGCTTGCTTCTAAGACTCCTCTGGTAATCCATTTCTGATTCAAATAAGCATCTTATTTATATTGTTTATCACGATCACGACTCTTTTGAGTGCTTTATTCTCTTCCTAAGGGAGTAAAGTATTAATCGAAAGTGTAAGCGTGGTGCTTAGACTTAGGTTAATCGTGGATGCACCCTACATTCCAAATTGGTGGTAGCTCGCGAGGGTGACTCTTATAGCCTCGTTGAATCCTTTGTAGTCCACCTCCGGTTTGTAGGCCAAGTAGGACCCGATCACGAAGGAAAGCTTCCTCTGCTGGTGTTTTTTCCTTAGTAATATCCCCAGTTGAATAGTAGAAGACATAGCTTACCAAAGTTCGAACTAGAGAACCTTAGTTATCCTCTCTACGCTGCTGTTTATCCTAACATTGTTGCTACCCTTAGTTAAGTTAGACCGTAGTTAGTCTCAGATGTTTTCCTGAGGATACGATACTTGAAATACTTTCAGGTGAAAGCTACAGCGGTATCCGTGCGCTTACAGATTTATCTGTGTGCGTTAATAAATACCAACATCTACATATGTAGCTTTTACTGTGCACATAGATATACCTGGATTAATAGTAAAAGAAATGTACTTTGAAAAACCAAAATGGCTTATAATTTAGAATGGAGGAAGTAGTAAGTAGGTACAATATTTTTATTTCTAAGATGTTAGTTTTTCCTTTTTTCGCATGAAACTTTTTCTAATTGTCTTTGGTAGTATGTTTCAAGAATTTTTGTTTAATAGCTTGCTAGATATGGATGTTGTTTTCAATTAATTTTGGATGGATGAGATTGTTTTTAATTCGTGCAAACAAATGACATCTTTGCCTATTTAATTACGTGGGCATGTAAGTTATGCATATGAGTGTTTTCTGTTTATGTCATGATTCAAAAGAAATATATGCAAGCACATATATATATCTTATTTTATACTGACAAACATGGTATGTATTTATATGTACATAGGTAGGATTGGAGGACATGCTAGAAGACAACTGGCTGGCTCAAGTTACCCAATAAAACACGTATAGCTAGTTAAACTTAATCCAAGCTGTGCTTGATAGGGCTCGAGAAACTCTAATACGCATGATACAGTACTTCAAAAACAAAAATAAACTCGAACGATGTTGTGTTCCTCGTATGGACGATAATATGCTTGCCATGGATTACCATACCCTCTTTAGACGCAGGAGCTGGACAGCGTTGGATCGACGAGCACGATTTGGAAACTGGGAACTGTGACCGTGAAGTTGAACAAAAAAAAATTGTCATAAATACTGGTTAAGTAAAAAACTAAAACACAAGAAACTTTCCACTGTCTAGATAGTTAAAGGAAGATGGACTAAAAAATATCATAAAATTTTGGTTCTTTAATGTTATATTAGATTCTGAGAGATGCTCTCCTTGTCCTGAAAACTTAATGTCCTAAGATTTTTAAAATAGATTAATGCTTAACTGAAAAATTGAAATCTATAACCGTCAGAGAGAATCGACAGCCCGGGGTATTTGCTGCAGGACGGCTTCTAGAATGGTCATGTGGCCCTCTGGCTGTGTTTCATGCGTAAGAGCAGCGATATCATTAGTTACTCCCTCCATTCCTAAATAACTAATTTTTCATGTTGTAAGTTTGACTAGATTTATAAAAAATACATGCAGTATTTGTATCTCTAAATAAATATATTATAAAAATAGATTCAATGATATTAAATATGTATCATAAATATTAATATTTTTATATAAAATTAATTAAAGCTATACTCGGAAAGCGAGAATGGTATTTATTTAGGGACAGAGGGAGTATTTCTTTAGTTCAAACTGCTCCAACGTTTTACCTAACTAAAATTTATAACAAAGGACCCGCTGAAAATAAAATACTATTTCCTATTAGCTTACCCCTCGCTTCTCATTAAAAATATCATCCTCACCTACTAAGAAGTCATACATTTTTGACTTATCATTAGATTAATATTTGAATATATTTTCATACACTACACCTAATCACTACAAGGTCGGAAGCCCCTATCTCTGCCAGATCCATGCCAACAGATGTTAATCGGCAGTGATGAGGGGTGGCCTATCACAGTCGGATGGGTTACCCTGTAGTGATAAAAGGCACAACACCGTTGGTTCATAGCAGAAATCAACAATGATATTAAATGACCATTGTTGCTGAACTGGATCATCAACCGGCAGTGATATAGTGAGTGACACTGCCGGTTTAGGCCATGACCCGATAGTGGCACTAATGACATACGCATCATTGCATACCCAGCAGTGAATTATTGAGTGCCACTACAAGTCCAATACCAAACCTGACAAGTCTCATTTCTCACACACACCATACACTTCTCACAAGATACAATACATCATATATATAATATAACTACAAAGGACAAATTAACTAAATAGGTAGGTACACAATGAAGTCCTTACAAACCAATGTTCCATTACTAGTCTCTTACACTAGTTTAACAAACCAAAATATGTTATCAGTACTGAACACATCCACCACTGTTAGTCCCTTTCAGCTCGCACTACACTTAGTCTTTTTCACCTCATAAGATGAGATAGTTCGTGTAGCGAATATCCCTATTGTGTAGCTGAGCACATCTAGTATGTGGATCAATGAATAAATTAGCACACTCTCTCTTGCCTCAAAGGAACGAGCACACGGTCTACCATGGAATGAACAAGCTAGAGGCACTACAAATAGGCTATCACCTACAGTAATTCATGGAATCCTACAATCCTTCTGTCGTCGTCTTTGAACCTGCATAGTACTAGCAGTACCCGAGTTTCTCCACCACTTGAGTTAGAATGGCTTAGAAACTACATGTAGCGTATGTCAAATCATGAAACAAAACCTACAAGTGGTGTCACGTAACAAATAGAATGTGAGCAATGTTGAATGGAAAATAATATATATACACATGTAAGCACCACTTCCACAATACCACATCTGCATGGTTGTTCATAGCAATCAGCTCACTAACTGATGCCACATCTGCAATGCCCTTGTCTAAAGCTTCAGACCGAATGGTAGAGAAATTAGGAATTATGTATTTTCATTTAGCGCCAACATTCCCAACACGCTAATTTCTACGATCTCTTGAGGCCCATCCCATTTTGAAAGAATGTTGAAAGATACATTACAACGAAATCCCCCTCCACCATGGGCGATGAATATCTGATGCCTAATGTCAGTAACACCAAGAAACCAAAGTGTATCTTCAAGCCATCTAACCGGCTCAATCATCTAAGGTAAATTACAAAAGTGTGCTAGGATGAAGTAGAATTGAGTGTAAGAAAATATTAATACTTACTATGGTCACAAAAGGGAATCGTGCCGGCTGCAAATTTGGTGCAAATGGCGTAACTCCAGGGATGAATCCAGGTGCCTAAGGAGGAAGTAGGGGACTCTACATGACTGATCATGAACACACAAGTTATGTGCCTAAGGAGGAAGTGGGGGACCCTGCATGACTGATCTAGTAGCTTTGGATTGATTTAAATAAGATACAGTAATCACAATCACAATGATGATATTTACATGCTTTTTTCACTATACATCATGTTTACAGGAAGGTTGAAAACAACGTAATACACTAGCAAATTGGTTGTGTTACTCCTTCTAATCATTAAGTTCACTTCTAGACTGATCACATAGGATCTAACCCAAAACTATATATCTGATGTAACATCATTTGCCTCTACGAACTCATGCTCAAACAGACATTTCATCATTGCTCCTAACTCTACATCACATTTAAATATAATTTTAGCATAATCACATTCTCATAGTGAATTGTATAGGTTGGATAACTCACTAAAAGTTGAAGGAGAGGATGTGGGTGACAGTGCTCCTCGGGCCAATGATGGCAATGATGTGGACCGTGGGGACGGGGACGACGCGCGGCGGACTGAGATGGGAATAGCGTGCAGTGGACGGGGACAGGGATGGCGTGACAGACGGAGACAACACGCGACGGACGGGGATGGAGTTAGGGCTAGAGCCGATGCAGTGCTCTTAGGTATTCTACGGTCGACGCGGAAGCAAACGATGATGCGAGCACTGCTACAGAAAGCTAATCACCGCCGGCTCCAAAACCCCCATTACCGATGGTTTTGGCCCTCGTTGGTGTAAGTCGGCGGTGATCGGCGACCATTATCTCCACCGGTGGAGATCTGGCGGTGACGGTATTTTACCACCGTCGGTCCGATGTACAATACGGCAGTGACGGAATGTTACCACCGCCGGATCATTGTATCATCCGGCAGTGATGATGAGACCTTCGACGCTGGCCCGGCGTACCATCCGGCGGTGATGATGCATCCATCGACGCCGGCCCGGCGTACAGTCCGGTGATGATGTTGCGTGCATCGATGCCGGCCCGGTGTACCGTCCGGCGGTGATGATGCGTCCAATGACGCTGGCTCGGCGTACCATCTGGCGGCGATGATGTGTCCAATGACACCGGTCCGGCATACCATCCGGCGGTGATGATGCCTCCATCAACGCCGGCCCGGCATACCATCTGACGGTGATGGTGCACCTATCATCGCTGAGCCAACATACCAACCGGCGGTGACTATAAACTTATCGACATGCTAGGGGAGAGGCAGCAGCGTAGCATCACAGTGAGCGCAGATGCAATGGCAAGGCAGGCGGTGCAAGCCCACGCGCGGCAAGGTGACATGCAAGTAGGGCCATGTGCCGGCCGCAGCAGGCCAAGTGTGGCCAGGCAGACGTGACAGCGGTGGCAGAGCGCACGCGGGCAACTTCGCACTTGCGGGTGTGGCTAACAGCAGCGCGGTGACGCAACGCATGCAGGCAGCGACACGGCGAAGCGGGTGGCAGTGGACTGGCCAGGGCAGTAGGCCCACGACGACGGCGGTGGTGGTAGAGCGGCCAGGCCCGCTGGGCGCGGCGTGTGCGCGTGCGTGACTCACGTGCCTGGGGCACGGCAATGGCGTGCATGACTCGCGTGCTCGAGGCACGGCAATGGTGGTGTGGGCCTACGCGGCGGTGCGCGTGTGCGCGCTTGGGCAAGCCATTGTTGTGGTGCCGAGCCGGCCCGAGGCATGGTGACCGTGTCCAAACACCGAAGCTGGCTAGGAACGTGCCTTGCACGCTTTTTAAAGCATCCCAAAAATGCATTTCAATGATCTAGTTGCTAAACCAACTATTTTACACTCGAGGTGGCATGTCAAGCTACTAAAACAAACCCTAAGACCCTACCAATACTTAACCCAATTCTTCTATGAAAATTGCCGAACTTAGCTTTGTCAAACCATTTTCTAACTTATGAAATGTGACTACGTCTTGATCGGTTTCGCGTCGAATTCGATTTCCAAGCTACCAACCATGCTAGCTAGTGAATTCTTTTCTCAATCGCAAGTATTTCACCATAACATATGAAGCTTATACTACAAACTTTATTAAAGTGTCGTATATGGATTCTATAACATTTTCGTTCAATAAAAATTTGATTAAAACATTAAGTGATATAACACGACATGAAATATAACATTCGTTTCACGTTTCCGATGAATGTTTCAAGTTACGTACATTGCTTTACACCCTATATTACACACATTTACACATAAATATGATGCTCATGTTGTGTTTTTGTAAAAGATTGTACAGTGTAACACCGAGGGTGTTACAAATCTACCCCCCTAAAACAAAATCTCGACCTGAGATTTCATGTGCCTAGTGTGGGAAAAGAGATAAGAATTACATTTCAATGTAAACAACTACCTATCTGAACTAGAGAGAAGGTGGGGGTAATGTTTCAATATATAGCTCTCTTGTTCCCACGTGGCTTCATCCTCTGAGTGGTTTTGCCACTACAACTTGTAGAACTTCACGACATTGTTCCTTGTCACTCTTTTCTTTTCGTCCAGGATTTTGGCAGGGTGCTCAATATAAGTCAAATCAGGCCAGAGAGGAAGTCCTTCAATTTCCATGGCTTCATCAGGGACCCCAAACATTTCTTCAACTGTGAGACATGAAACACCTCGTGTACCACCGATAAAATATCGAGAAGCTTGAGACGATAAACCACTGGGCCACACTGTTCCATAACCTAACCCACATACTGAGGGGCTAGCTTGCCATGGACACCAAACCGATGCACCCCTCTCATAGGAGACACCTTGAGGTATACATAATCCCCAACTACAAATTGCAAAGGCCTTCTTCACTTGTCCGCATAAGCTTTCTGTCGGCTCTGAGCTACCGTCAAATGACTCTAAATAATGTTGACTTGCTCATGAACTTCTTTGATTAAGTTAGGCCCAAAATATCCACGGTCTCCCACTTCAACCCTGTTCAGTGGTATCCTACATTTCTTCCCATATAGAGCTTCAAAGGGTGCCACATGAATGCTTTCCTGATAACTATTGTTGTAACAAAACTCAGCTAACTTCAGGCATTCATCCCACTTCTCAGGAAAAGAAATGGCACAAGCTCTCAACATGTCCTCTAGTACTTAGTTCACCCTTTCTGTTTGGCCGTCAGTTTGTGGATGAAATGCTGAGCTTCTGAGGAGACGAGTACCAAGACATTGCTAAAGTTGCTCCCAGAAACGAGACACAAAAACTGACCCTCTATCAGAGATGATAGTAAGGGGAACTCCGTGCAAAGTCACAATCTGGTCAAAATATATCTAGGCATACTTCCTGGCAGAATATCTGGTGTCCACCGGGATAAAATGAGCAGACTTAGTGAGACGGTCCACAATGACACAAATAGAATCATAGCCCTTGGATGTGCGGGGCAAACCCACCACAAAGTCCATGGAGATATCTTCCCATTTCCAAACAGGGATGGGCAAGGGCTGCAAATATCCCAGGGTACACATATGATCTGCTTTAACTCTCCTACAAGTGTCGCACTCCATGACGTACTTGGTGATGTCCTGCTTTATGTTGGACCACCAATACAAGTGGCGCAAATCATGGTACATCTTGTTACTGCCAGGGTGAATAGACAACTTGGAATGATGGGCTTCATTCAAAATCTTCCTTCTTAGCTCCTCATTTGATGGAACCACCAATCTATCCATGTACCTCACTACACCTTGCTCATCAACACTAAACTGAGGACCACGCCCTTCGGCAATTAGTTTCTAGATGTGAGGATTTTCTAAAGTGTCTTGCCTTTGCTCAAAAATAATCTGCTCAATTAATTCTGAAACTAAGGCAATGTGAGCCAGCACCTTAGCATGGTTGAGAAACAAAGGTACTTCTTCAACCTGATATGACTTTTGACTCAAAGCATCAGCTACCACATTGGCCTTTTCGGGGTGATAATGTACCTCCAAGTTATAATCCTTGATCAATTCCAACCATCTCTTTTGCCTCATATTTAACTTAGACTGAGTAAAAATATATTTGAGGCTCTTATGATCTGTAAAAATATGTACTTTGTTGCCCAACAAATAATGCCTCCAAAAATTTAGAGCGTGGACCACAGCAGCCAGCTCTAAATCATGGGTGGGGTAATTCACTTCGTACTTTTTTAGTTGGCGTGAAGCATAAGCTATCACACACCCATCCTGCATAAGCACACATTCCAACCCTGTCTTTGAGGCATCACAATATACATCAAAAAGTCTATCAATGTCTGGTTGGACCAAAACAGGAGTAGTGGTCAGAAATTTCTTCAAAGCTTAGAAGGCTTCTTCATAGGCCGGACTCCAATTAGACTTGGCTTCCTTTTGGAGCAGCTTGGTCATCGGCTGAGCTATCTTAGAGAAATCCAGGATGAAGCGCCGATAATATCCAGCTATACCAAGGAACTGACGAATCTGGTGCATAGACTTGGGAGACTTCCAATTTAGCACATCTTGCACCTTACTGGGGTCTATAGAAATGCCGTCAGGTGTCAACACATGCCCCAGAAACTACACTCAATCTAACCAGAATTCACACTTGCTGAATTTAGCATACAACTTGTGTTCCCTCAATCGAGCCAGTACTATCCAAAGGTGTTGGGCATGCTCTTCCTTGTTCTTGGAATATATTAGGATATCATCAATGAATACCACTATAAATTTGTCCAGCTTCAGCATAAAAACTAAATTCATCAGGTACATGAAGAATGCAGGAGCGTTGGTGAGACCAAAAGACATGACTAGGTATTCATACAACCCATACCTAGTAGAAAAAATTGTCTTTGGTATATCTTGTGGTCTAATCATGATTTGATGATAGCCTGAATGGAGATCAATCTTGGAGAACACCTTGGCACCAGCTAGCTGATCGAACAAAGTATCTATACGAGGTAAAGGATATTTGTTCTTAATGGTTACCGCATTGAAAGGGCGGTAATCCACACACATCCGAAGAGTGCCATCCTTCTTCACAAAAATGGCTGGACAACCCCATGGTGAAGAGCTAGGATGGATGAAGCCCTTTTCCAACTACTTCTTCATTTCAGCCAATTCCTTTGGGGCCATGTGGTACGGGCATTAGGAGATAGGAGCAGTACCAGGCTCTAACTCAATGGAGAACTCCACATCTCTGTCCAGCAGCAACCTAGGTAGATCTTTAGGAAAAACATCTAGGAACTCACATACGACAGGGAGAGGCTTCTACATGAGCAGCAATAGGTAAGGCTATATCTGAGGGTACAAGAAAAGACATCCTATCCTTAGAAGAAGGAAGCCATAACTTGACAACTCTCTGCTTTAGATCCAAGACTACACCATACACCCGCAACCAGTTCATTCCAAGAATTGCATCAATGCCTAGCCCAGGCAGCACCATGAACTAGAGACGGTAAGTGTGAGTGGCTAATACTAAGCTCACTGTGTCCGTCCGAGTATTAATGTACATCTGTGTACCCAGAGTACTAATTCTATAGGTGAAAGGTATAGCCATAAGAGGTATATTGTGCCAATGTGCAAATCCCTTACTCAGGAATGAATGTGATGTACTAGAATCAAATAACACATAAGCTAGATGGGAATCAATGGTGAACATTCTAGCCATCACCGGTTCATTTTGCAATATTTCCTCAGCCTCCGTGAAATTAACCTGTCCAAGTCAGCTCACCGGCACTTTTTCTTGATCACTGTCTGCTTAATTAGCCTAGAGTTAGCTGATGGCTGAGCAGACTAGGCTGGCTAGTTTTGCGGACACTCTCGGGCATAGTGGCCTTCCTTGCCATATTTGAAACAAGCATCTGGCTTGTTTCCCTATCCTAGACGAGGTGGGACCTATTGTCCCTAGGGCTACTGATATTGCACCTACTGAGTAGGTGCACGATACTAAGTGGACGGTGCCTTAAAAGTCTGCCGAGGCTATCGAAACAAATGCCCCCCTAAAGATTGATAGGGCACCCGCCTAACAACCTATACTTTCTGAGCATGGGGGTGACTAGAAGACCCAGTAGCCACCCACTTGCGCTTCCATTCTGCCTAGGAGTCACACTACAAGCCCTCCATGACAATAGTAGTGTTCATCATCGCCCTAAAGGTCTGATAGTTCCTAGTATATAACTCCTTTTGTAGGCTGCAAGAGAGGCCATGCTAGAAGTGATCCCTCTTCTTCTCATCCGTATCAACATGAGTCCCTACATACTATGACAAGTGGATGAACTTATTGACATAGTCCATCACGGACATACTCCCTTGCTGAAGGTCTAGAAATTCTGTCAACTTTCTGTTGAGAACACCAGTAGGAATATAATACTCTCTGAACGCCACAGTGAACTCCTGCTAGGTCACCCAATGATTCACCTGCTGCATGGCATTGAATGTATCCCACCATGCACTCACGGACCCCAACAACTATTGTGTTGCAAAGTGCACCTTCTGCTCATCAGTCATGGTGAGCAAGAAAAACTTTTGCTCCAGAATACGAAGCTAATGCTCCGCATCTAGGGGCCTTGCCATCGGTGTGAACGTGGGTGGGTGTGTCTTTAAGAAATCCTGATAAGAGCAGGGTCCCTCAGGACTGTGAGCACCACCCCCATTCCAACCATTGCCCCCATGGCCTCCACAGGCGAAGCCATCGATAGCCTATGCCAACAGCTCCATGGCACAGGCTGCCTAACGATGAGCAGCCAACATCTCCGCCATCATCTCCGCATGAGTCATCAGAGGTAGCGATGGCAGAGGAGGAGGAGGAGCCAGAAGTGGAGCCTCATGGCTCTCCCTGTTGTCATGCTCGTTGCCCCAGCCACTTTCACCTTAGCCCTCGCTAAGACCGTGGCCCACCCCAGCAGTGGTGCTCCTGCGACCGGACCTTAGGTTCATCTATAAGAAATAGGAACCATCCATTTAGAACAACCCTCCAGATTAGAAACAAGGGATTAGAAAAATAATAAGACATTTATTAAAGCATTCTTTTAATTTATCCTATCAATTTACTAATCCAATTTATACGTGTAGGGGGATTTAGTTTTAGCAAGATTCTATAATCATGATTCATGCATCGGCTTGTACGCTCACTCAAGCTGGAATATAGCGGCGTTCGCAAAATTTCAGCACATCGCATACTCACTTTCCGTATGTGGATTTCTTACGCAACGTAAGTCAGTGTACCTATAGAAAACTAATTAGATAAAACCAGTGCCGCTATCCTAGATAGACCATAATGCTAGGGCTTATACTTATTTAGATAATTTATCACATCCTACTTTTCACAAAACTTTTGTTGGTCAATTTTTAGGTTTTGGAAAAGAGTGATGAAACTCATAGACTCATTATTGGCTCTGGTACCAACTGTGGTAGAATCGTCCAAAATAACACACTTACAGAGGCGCTCGTCTTCCACCAGACACTAAGCACCCCAAAAACAAGCTACAGAGGGCGAGTTCCGTCAGGCACACCCCAAGGGAGAGCCCAAATAGTCCACATTTTTCCTCAAGGATCCAATAATGAGAATGAGTTACAATATTTAATCCATTTCATACATCCAGAGTTCGTAGAAATTCATTATTTATTACATTGCCAAATTCAGAGTGTGGAATATTAAACAGCGGAATGATAATAAACATCTATCAATAATGAACAAGGATTCGTCTGTGCCCACCAGAAGAATCCTTCACATAATGGATACTCCTCAAGTTGAACCTGCAATAGGGGTAAATAAACCTAGAGTACACAATGTACTCGCAAGACTTATCCGACTAGTGGGAATAATTTCCCAACTCCATGGGATATGCAAAGCTTTATGGTTTGCTGGGTTTCTTTTTGCAGAAAGCAATTCTAGTAGTGAATCCTTACTTATGTTATTATTAGCAGTCATGATTAATTTATTATCTAGCCATTCTATGTAAGCACATGTTCTACTTTGAAGCAAGGGTTGAGCAATCAGTTCCATTTCATCACCTTTCATCTGTCAGTTCTTACTATGGTGCTAGACTATAGACAAGCCATATCGGAACGCCAGTAATTCATGAATCAATGCCCCCAGCTGGGTACCCCAAAAACACATGCCTCGCTTGTATCCTAGGCACAAGCAGGACTAACCCATCACTCTCCTATCATGGGGTCTAGGTCCACGTCCAAACTTGTACTCTAAGCCCCCGCTCTTGAGTCCTGAACTCAGTGCGGTGCTTAGACCTCCACCATCCCCGCCTCTAATCAGTTGATCCAGAAAGAGCCGAAACCCACGACAAGAGAGCAACAAGTCTTCCCTACGCCCATACCCAAGTATGTGCTTGGGGTAATGAGTATGTGACTTGCCTAGAACCCAATGCAATGGTTGGTCCTTAACCGATACAGATAGGGAAAAAGTGTAACCAAGCTATGCCCTGTTGACCGTAGGACACAACCTCTTACACCCACCATTACCCAAACAATATCCCTACCTGGTCCATTTTTCCTTTCCACTATTTTATCATGAGTGATCATAATTATCACCTATTGTGAGTAATGGTAGGTTACTCATGCTACCAATACCTTGAGCATAGCAGCTACTTGACCTATACTAGTAGGACTCATAGGTAGATATATCTATGCATGTAGTTTCCATAAAATGCTTATAACGTAAATGCACATCATATATAAATTCAATAATCATTCAAAAATAGGGGTTATGCATCGGGGTTTGCCTTGGGCAGGCGGTGTGTCAACAAAGTCAACAACAAACGGCTCTAGGGCTCCCTCCTATACGAGAACCTCCTCCTCATACTCCTCAATAATCTCCTCATAGTCCTGTTCGTCCATAGGCAAAAACTCTACCAACTCGTGATCTATATGCATGAAATGATGATGCAATACTTAGTAATACAGCAACAACAACTCTTAAAATAAAAATACATCTATCAAGCTACTATGCTAGTTCTACCAACTAAGGTGCTAAGTTACCTACTGTTACCACTAACAAGTATTAAGCTGAATATTAAGCTATCACCAATTTGCCACAAAAATTCCTACAAATATTAAGCTAAATAATACTAAGCTTTCTAAATTGAATTTATGAACCTATCATTATCATAGCTAACTATAAACTATATACACCAATAGATAGATAGCAATTTTGTAAACCTAACAAATTTTGTTTCACTATTTTTGGAAATCTATCGAATTTACTATAATTTTACAAAGTTTAGCTCAAAACTAAATTGAGTAAACATTCATAACTTCACTAGAAAAGGAAAACCAAATCCACCCGCGTGGCCCACTACGCGAGTAGCTTGGCCCACTCCACTCGGTGCGCGTGCGTGCTCGCTCCACCGGCATGGCCCTTGCGGGGGTGCGGCCTAGCTGAGCAACGATGGCCCACGACGAGAAGACCCACGCGCGCCGATACATTTGCTGAAATGCCCTTTCTCTAATACCAAATCCAACCGAGGTCCACAGCACTATTCCATCAGTCAGCTATTTTACAATTCTGCCCCTCCCCCTGTCCTTCTTTACCACGGCCATACCCTTGCCCCCCCCCACGCATGCACCAGCGTGGCGACGCTAGCTTCAGGTGGTTACGCCGGCCAGACTTGCCCTTCCCCACCCTATCTAAGGAGCTGATACCTACCTAGGCATGAACACGAAGTACTAGGCAAAGAAAGCGTGAGCCAAGATGCCGTAGTAAAGCTGGTCCATGGCAACGGAGCTCTTGCAACAAGGCAGTGGCGTTCTGGTGTGTTACAACATTGTCGGACCAAATAGGGTAGCGAGTGAGCCCTAGGCACTCACCATGGACCCAGATGAGGTGGGGGTTCGACCGGAAGTGGCCCAAGCTAAGCTAGCAGCGTGCGCCCGAACGGTGCGGTGGTGCACCACGGTGGCAAGACTGCGTCAGGGGTGGATAGGAGGTGAAAGTAACCTAGCAAGGGTGTGCCGGGGAATGAGTAGGTGGAGGCGAAGCTGGCGGTGCAATGAAATGAACGCGAGCAGCTCTGGAGTGGCGACCTTGCCGTCGACGCGTACCACAACGGTCTTAACAACCCAGCGGGAGGAAAGCTCCAAATTGGATCATGGTGCAATGGGGTCGGGTGGCTAGCTGACTACACTATGAAGCTATGGACCGAGTTAATTGGACCGAGGCAACTCCACCAAGCTGAATTGAAGGCACGGGTCCAACGACCATGGTGATAGAGGAATAGGAGAAGGTAGGCATGCTTGGCTCATCACTGTCATGGCAGGACGTGGCTGACAACTCAGTGCACAATCATGCATGTGCTACAGGCCATTGGGGAAATGGCCAAACGTGCTTAGGACGGTTGGCCGCATTGCCATAACTTGCAAACCGTTGGTGGCTTAGCCCTATGCGCCGCAGTGGACGGCGCCGGCCAGGGGAGAGGTAGCAGTGTAGCGTCGCATCAAATGTGGATGCTATGGCAAGGTAGGTAGGGCAAGCCCATGTGTGGCAAGGCGACATGCAGGTAGGGCCATGTGCCGGCCATAGTAGGCCAAGTGTGCCCACACGCGCACGGTCCTGCTCAGGCGAGCATGAGGCGGCAGAGCAGCCAGGCGGAAGCGATGGCGGTGGCAGAGTGCACGCGGGCAACTTCGCACACGCAGCTGTGGCTAGTAGCAGCGCAGTGATGTGACACATGTAGATAGCGACACAGCTAAGCAGGCGGCAGTGGACTGGCTAGGGCAGCGGGCCCATGACGATGGCGGTGGTGGCAGAGCGGACAGGCCCGCTGGGCGCGGCATGCGTGCGTGCATGACTCGTGTGCCCGGGGCACGACAATGGCGGTGCAGGCCTACAAGGCGGTGCGCGTGTGCATGCTTGAGCAAGCCATTGCTATGGTGCCAAGCCGGCCCAAGGCATGGTGACCGCGTCCAAACACCGAAGCTGCCCAGGAACGTGCCTTGCACGCTTTTTAAAGCATCCCAAAAATCCATCTCAATGAGCCAGTTGCTAAACCACCTATTTTACACTCGAGGTGGCATATGAAGTTACTAAAACAAACCCTAAGACCCTACCACTACTTAACCCGATTCTTCTACGAAAATTGATGAACTTAGCTTCATCAAACCATTTTCTAACTTAAGAAATGTGACTACGTCTTGATCGGTTTCGCGTCGAATTCGATTTCCAAGCTACCAACCATGCTAGCTAGTGAATTCTTTTCTTGATCATAAGTATTTCACCATCACCTATGAAGCTTATACTACAAACTTTATTAAAGTGCCATATATGCATTCTATAACATTTTTGTTCAATAAAAATTCAATTAAAACATTAAGTGATATAACGCGACATGAAATATAACATTCGTTTCGCGTTTCCGATTAACATTTCAAGATACATACATTGCTTTACACCCTATATAACACACATTTACACATAAATATAATGCTCTTGCAGTGTTTTAGCAAAAGACTATACAGTGTAACACCGAGGGTGTTACATTTCTGATGCAAAGGGAGGAATAAGGTTGGAGTTTGCCAGATAGGCTCCCCTTACCTTGGCTTAAATAGCCCCACTTCAAGACGCGGAAGGCAATAGTCAGGGTCCATGACATCCGCGGCCACCCAAGCAAGTCACGGGCGATGGAGCAATGAACACGATGCCACCTTTCCCTAGCACATTTGATTCCCTGCCACATTACATCCTCATCTATAATAGTACTTAATGATGCACAATATCTGGCAGACCAAAGGATGCACGCATGCATACATGGGAAGTCAGAGTGTTTGGGGTATAATTTGAATACCCTCGCACATGCACAACATATGATACGCCTATTGTTCAAATCAAATCACCATTAGTTACTACGAGAACTAGTGATGTTTGATCTAATAGCGCAGAAGTGCACCATATGATATGACTATTTACATAAACCGCTCATGTCAAAGCCAATTAGTTATTAATTGTTTTTTAAGGAAAAACTATATAGAACAGATTCCCTTCCACATGTTATCGTTACTTACTAATAAGAGAACTAGTGTTGTTTGATCTAATAGCACATATTTTCACCGTTGAATATGGCTATTTAGCTAACCTGATCATTGTTTGATCTAGTTTGCTAGAGATGCTCCCCTTACCTTGGCTTAAATAGCCCTACCTCAAGACACGCCCTAGGAAGGCAATAGTCAAGGTCCGTGACACCCACGACCACCCCACGCGAGTCATGGGCGATGGATCGGTGAACACGATGCCACCTTTACCTAGCACATTTGATTCCCTATCACATTTGATTCCCTACCATATTTCATCCTCATCTATAAATAGTACCACCATGCACGATCACTACTCCTCCCACCTACCACTGCTGCTCATGCTTATAAAACTAGCCACTGTGGGTGCCATTGATCTCCCACGACATGCAGTTCGTCTCTATTATTGTTTTGCCCAATTCGATCCCTATCCATCTGTTGTTGTTTGCCTAATTTCCTATCCACGTATATGGCCTTTCTGTGGGATGAAGCCCTCCACATACAAATTTTGTTATGTGTAGTTAGCAATGATGCACACAAGAGGTACTAGAAGAATGTTTTTGAAGATGGAGCCATGCCGAAGCCTGGAGAAGCTTGGTGTGATACCCATGCAACGTAATTATTGCATGGGCTATCTGCAAGTTTGATGGATCCATCCTATATGGTGTGCTCTGGACTGTCTGTGGACTATTTGTCCATTAAAGGCATGAATGGACTATCTCTAGAGAGGCATGGTTTCATCGGACCTCATGTAACTGCCCCCTTCTTCTCCAAATAGGCATAGTTCGGCATCCTCTGGCACCTATTTGCCCCTACTTTGGTGCTAGAAGAATGTTTTTGAGGTGGTTATTTTATAATGTGTTGGTATACTTTGATGGTAACATTGACCTATTCGGAGAAAGGTCTTTGTTATTGTATATGTAATTTTATTGTTAGGTCTTTGTTATTGTAATTTTTATGTATGTTCACATGCGTACATGGGAACTCAGAGTTGATATGCCAACGTACACTGTATGATAGTCGTATGGATAAGAGCAGCATAGATGAGGGATCATTGTACTTGTAGATAGTCATAGGAGAGGACCAAGAGGCAGAAGTCAGAGCGGCTATCATAGTGCTTTTCCACCATGGAGACGACAGTCGCCGTAGCCGACCAAGAGACGGTCGCGGCTGAGGCGGTAGCCACTAATGCCTAGGCGCAGGTCGCCGGTAAGCGTTGGTAATATTTTTTGTTAACTCATGTGGACACCGTCAAATCATTACACATAGTTTCATACACCGATGGACGTAAACCATTCACATTAGGTACTGCACGAACCACTTAGATGAAACTAGACAACAAGAAAGTTCAAATTGTGGTTGATTATTCAACTTTAGCATCTCTGTTTGTAGGGTTTGTTGGTGTTCTAATTGGTGTCATCGCTGTTGTAATGTGGAACTAAAAGTTATCGTTGGTACCTTAGTGTTAGTGTCTCTGATGTTTGCTAATCAATGTGAGACAATATTGTGTTGGTGCCTTCTATGCCTTTGCATAATGTTTTTACAACATTGTAGTGCTTTTGAGGTGTAACACCTACAGGGCAACGGGAGCTATAACACTATTCATGCAAGAGAAATAAACCAATTCACAAACACAACAAAGATGGCACACTAGTTTAGCTGCAATAATGACAACATCTATCCTAGAGGAAATTAACATGTCCATAGACAATCAAACAACATTGGTCCATTTGAACATGCCATGACAGAGAGATACATCAAATTCAACTTTATTTACTCCTCTGCTAATGAATCCGAGAACAAGGGAACATAAGGAATATAGTAAGGTCTATTCATGTCCTCTTTCACAACCCTACATCTACGGTACCGAATGACAAGGGTAGGGATGACATGAACTTTTCTATGGTAGAACCACCCCAATTATATGGCCCACATGTGCTAGTCATTATCTTAAAGACCTCTGACTGCTACACACGAGAGCTAGATAATTGATAATTTAGGTAGTCTGTCGGGTGTCCTCGTGGAACCTCGAATCATCCATGTTTTACATCTTATACAGGATCAACATGGAGTTACCACAACATTACAACATTTGGTACAAAAAACTTACATCGGAGTGCAGAAGACATATAATAATAGTTTACAAAATATGTTCAAGTAAAACTTAACTTAAGTTTCAAAAGATAAGTAGAACTACAAAAGTGACTTAGGTGAAACATCTAAGGTAGAAGGGAACATTAGATCATGTCATGCCCACTGCTATGACCTCGATTAGCAGCACAAGTTAGAACCTGCAATAGGGGTTAACAAACCCTGAGTACTTGAGGGTACTCAACAAGTGTTACCCGATAAAAAGAAAAGACTCCAAGGGTATGCAGGCTTAAGGAAAGTTGGAAGTAGGAGTATGTCTTGCAGAAATGCTTACTACAAGTGGGCCCTTACTTTCAACATTTTAGCTTTGCATTAAGTTATTATCAGTATCCAGTTTGCACCTACTCTACATCAATCACTTCATTAAGCATCTCATCTCTTCTCATATCTTATCCACAAGTAACCATGTTTCTATTGATTAACTACGATGATGGTGCAAGGATCAAGTCTCCTGTTACCGTAAAGCAAATGATGATTCGAATCAATTAGGGCTAGCTGGGGTTTCCTTACCACACGACATATGCAGGTCCTAGACCTACATATATTAACCTTCACTCGAATCCTCCAAAATGTGAATAGGTCTGTGCTACCCGAGAGCACTGTACTCCACCGCCCTGCGCCACTCCTGGTGGATTCACAGGATGTGTACATGCTACTCTCACCATCTACCATGCCTAATGCGTAGTTGTCTTTTCACATAATGGAATAGCCGAGGTATTAGGCTTACCAGAGTATGTGGCTAGTACCTGCAAAAATCTTGATCCAAGGGCCAACAACAGATGATCATTAACCGACACAGGCGGGGCACTACGTCAAGACTCAAACTTGACACAAGCAAAGAGTCTGCCAGGTCTTAGATTAAACATTATCGTTATCATGGTATTCTCATGACCCATAAACAGAGCCAAGAAGAACCAAGGTGAAACCTATTTCTCGCAAACGATGAAACCATCATTCGACTTCTACCAAAGTCTAAGCATTACTAAGCACTAGAGATATCGACCTATTCATACTAGCAAGGTAATCATACAGCAACGGTATTCAACCAACTCCTAATTACTTAATGCACATCTCATAAGATTTGAAGTGTAATAAAGATTTGTAAATGTCGTAGAATGGTGGTATGAACTAGGGCTTGCCTGCATTGCAGAGAAGGTTAGTTCCATAGAGGATCACATGGGTTCACTTGTCACCAACACCACTAGCAGATAGACCTTCTACGAACGTGATCAACAAGAGTCTTCTCACTCTCATATGCACTACACGGAATAAATGATGCTTTGCTTAACATGATGGACTACATGCCATGATGCATGATGAGAGGCACAACAATTGCATAATAGAAGTTAAACAAAGTTAAGAAAGTTGAGTACAACTTTGCTTCAATAAAGAACTAGGGTTGTTATCATAAAAGAATTTTAGTTAATTAACTATTAAGTTAATTAGTTATTAACATGAAAGGATTAACTTAACATGGACCAGTAGGCGATTAACATGAAAAACATCTACACAGCATAACCACTTACTCAACTATTGCATACAAGGAGCAATCAAGACTTATATACATGCATCTACTAATTAAGCATTTAATTAAGCCATTTATTTATTATATAACAAGTTGATGATAGCATATCATGGGAAGGAATTAAGCTGCCAAGGAATGTAACACCCCAAAATTTGAATTTTTGGAAATAGAGCTAAAATGATTTAATTTGGAATTTATGCGCTCATGAAAACATAGGAAATAAAAATTTTCATTAATTTAAAATTTATTATAAGGTTTAGAAACATGTTTGTCCATACATGCCCTTGCATTTGATTTATTGAGTTGAATGGTTGAATTCAAAATTCAAAATGAATTCAAATTCGCTTTTGAAATGCTTTTGAAATTGGCTTTAAAATAGAAGAAAAGAAAATTTTGAAAATAAAAGAGTTTAAAAAGTTGTAAAGAAATTATTTTTGAAAACTTACCAAAATTGCTCATTTATGTTTGAATTGAAAGTGTATTTGAAATCTTATTTAAATTTGATTTGGTTTACATTTGAATTTGGTTTTGAAAACAAAATAGAAAAGGATTTGAAAATGGAAAATCATTTCCCCTCCTCTTCTAGCCAGACGGCCCAGCTTCCTTCCTCCCAACCGCATGGCCCGTTTCCCTCTCCCCACTTCCTTGCTCAGACTTTGCTCCCAGCGGCCCATCCCGGTCTCCCTCTTTCGCACATAGGCCCAACCGGCCGCTCTCGTTTCCCCTCTTCTATTTTCACTGCAGCCCACCAACGCCTTGGCCCAACTCGGGCGAGCCGGCCCAACGAGCGCACCGACCCGCTCTGCCCTCCCTCTCATGGTGACTGGACGCCAGGCCCCTCACTCACCGACGTCAACAGGTGGGACCACCCTATCAGCTCCATCCCCTCCACTAGCTTGTGACCAACGCGGACTCCACCGCTGCTGCCGTCCAACTCCGCGCTGCCCCTATCTTGTTCCTTGCTGTGTGCGCCAAGCGTCTCGGCCTCTTAAATACCGACCCCCGCACTCCACCGCCTCCCCAGCAAACCCTAGCTCATGCTGCCTCACCTCAAGTTGTGCCACCGCCGTGTAACCTAGCGCCACCGCTATTAATGTTTGTTGTCATTAGCCGTTTACTGCCCTTTGTCACTCCGCGCCATGGTAAGTCACCTAGACAAGGTTGTTGTTCCCTCCTCTATCTTTCTGTGTTATCGGTTAGTTTTCCTGTGACCCAAAGGTCATGAACCGCTAGCACTGCCCACTCCGGCCATGGCGCCACCACAGACAGCTCGCCGCCAGCCACTTTCCCCTCCCGAATCAATCATGGCCGTCTGATTCTGATCCAACGGCCTGAGTTAGCCCGTACCCCTTCCCTGGCAAATTTGCAAATGAGCCCCCGTAAGATTTTAAGTATTAACCCGCCATCCCTAGATTCTTTTAAAAGGGCCCCTGTCTTTCTCCAAAATAGGATCCGTGGTCCTCGGCTAGATTCAAAACTCAGATTTTATTTATTTTTAATTTGAAAATTAAGTTCCAGCTATTTACAAAATTGCCACTATCTTCTATAGGCCATAAAATCTCTGTTTTAACTCCAATTTGACCCGTTCAACTTGCGTTAGGATCATAATTTCATAATCTACATGTTTATACTACTGTTAGATATGCTTTCAACTTTTAAAATTCGAGGTTAGATTTCATCTATTATTTCAATAAAGGGAATCTTATTTATTTCATATCTTCTACGTTTTAGCTCCGAATTGACCCATTCAAGTTGTGCTAGATTCATTACAACGAGATCTACGTGTTACTAACAATGTTTGTCATGTCACTATTTTTGGAATCTCATGGTTTAAACTCTAATTTGAATAATAATTATGCAACTAGATTTTATAAATAAAATCTGATTTGTTTTAATTTAGTTTTATAATTCAAATCTAAATTTGACTTGATTCAATTTATATTATTTATAAAATATCTTATATATATGAATTTATATAGATAAAATAAATGAAGCCTATAGTTTTATTTTCCATGTATAAAGCAAATCTATCGGTAGATGTATCTTTTTCACCGTAGCTCCGATTAGAGTGCTTTTTCACGTCTGTGTGTTCGTAGCGAGACGTAGATTTGTTTTACAAACTTTCATCAATTTTATGTTTGGTGTACTATTCTAAATTAGATCTATTGTTTGCTTCATGTATGATTGCATGGATGCTTGTGTGGTGCTCTATGATCATGTCCAGTCAGTGAGCTATACGTGGTGAATCAAGAAGTAGATCTTTGAAGTTTTGGACTTGAAGGAGGATCTGAGTTTAAGGCAACTATAGCATGGGATCTTCCTTGTTGTCCTATACACCTTTAATCATTTAACTCATACTGCATGTGTCTACATTGACTACCACTAAGGATTTCCTAGTACTTTGTACCTTATGCCTTGATACCTATGGGGTATTGCATTGGGTAGTATGATGCTAGTGCTCAACTACAACCATGATCTTGTAACCTGACTAATGGTATATGCAATAAACATTTCAAAGATGCTTTTTAGCAACATGGAATCAGGGGGTTAGATCATTGGACTATTTTTATGGTGCTCTAGATTCCTCTCCCTAAGGACTTATCTGTAAGTGATCATCCGAGACTTATAGTACAACTATGAGGGCTATATGGCGCTGGCTTTAGCTCAGTATGAGGACCTTTTCTAGCTTGTTAGAGGTTACCTTTATTGGCATAAGAATGGCTTGATGAATCAGGTATAGGACAACCTCTACTCTTATGTGTATAGCCATGATGGAATTATGCCATTCGATAGGGGGGTTCCCACATCTGTTTGACGAGTGAATCTAATGGCCCTAACTTATTAGACAAACCTTTGAAAGGCTTCATAGTGAACCCTGCCAACCTTCCTTGGTAGTGGGTCAAGAGGTTGATCACCTCGGGCGAAAAGGTAAATCATGACTCACAATGAAAGTGTACAACCTCCATAGAGTGTAAAACTGGTATATTAGCCGTGCTCACGGTCATGAGCGGCCTTGGAATATTTACGGAATAGATGATGAACACTGATGCTACTGATGATGAAGATGCTCACTAATGATTATTGTTTATGTTGTTCATTATTCATGTTTACCTAATCATGTGTTTATGTGGGTTTGTGAATAAACTTGTTGTCACCTAATTGCTAAAAGATGACTCATTAAAAGCTAATCGCAGTTAAACTAGTGTTAGACTTTTGAGCCTCATGATCCCCATGATATATTTGTTGAGTACGACATGTAGTTATGCTTGCTTTACTTTTTAAACCTTTGGAAAAATCTCAGATGGGTACCAGATTGCTAGAGTTTGGAGAAATTAGGCTTATGATCAATGAGCCAGTTGTCCCTATGGAATTAGAGTCTTCACCTAAAGATTAGAGTTGTCTTTCCACTATTTGTTGTCTAAGGTTATATCCTTTATACTAAGTATGTTATATATTGGGCGTTGTCTTTTGATATTACCCTTATTTGTAGCTATATGTGAGATTTGACTTCCTGGACTCACATATGGTGCGTATATGGTTTTGTTCTTAAAACCAGGTGCTGCAAAGTGGTATCAGAGCAATGCTGACTGTAGAATACAAGCCTAGTAAAAACTAGTCATTTTAAGGTTTAGAAGTTGCTACAAAAACCCTTACTCTATGAACCTTGATATTTTCTTCTCTACTATATCTCTACCCTTGTTATTCATCTCTACCTTGGTGCTTATTTTAAAGTCTTTGTTCTCATCTTCACTCCTTGATTTGATATGCTTTTAGAATTGTTCCACATCATCTTCTTGCGTAATCTGAAGATGAGTCTTAGGATTGTTACCCTTAGTACAACAATGACGATAGTATCGCAAGTGAGTCAATGATTGAGTTGTGCACCTTTATTGCTTTGTTGAATTGTCATTATGCTTATGATTGTTTTGCATCTTTGTAATGACTGTAATGATCTTGTTGGGTGTTCCCGTAATTTCATTTAGTTTATAGGCCTAAGGTATAAGGATTAATGCAATAAATAGATGGGTTTTGCTTATCTCCTGTTTTCCCTATTCAGTCTTTTGGGAGCAACCTATCTTTATCGGCTTATATCTCTATTCTTGGATGACCTAAAATTATGGAAAATTCTGGACAATAGTACACTTCCATATCTTTCTTTGAGCGAAGAATCAGCATAATAGCTACTTTGGTTCTAGAGATACGGAAATCACAAGGCGAAGCATTTGTGCTGTTTAGAACCTAGAATAGTTTCACTTGTGCACTGTTTTAGACCAAGCTAAACTGCAGAACTTGGAATAGTGTTCTATAAGGAAATTGTGGATAATTTGATAAGCTTTCCAACGGTATAAGCTACAACTTCATTGGATTAACAGAATGAGAGTTACAGCCGTTTTAATGTGCTGTTATTTTTCTGCTCGCGAGGAATTTCAGATTTCTTGTGCTTGCCCATATACAAGAGAATCATTGGGATGTCAGAATGTCTTGATACTAATTAGCTTATCTAGAAGGAGGTGCAAGCTATACTTTGGTGTCCCCTACTTTATCTTTTCTTAGGGGGGGTAGCTAAGCTAAAGAAGTTGCAATTCAAAGGCTTCATACGTTCTGGTGTTTCACTTGAAAGTATAGGTTATGTCCCTGGATGGGAAGTCACTATCAAGTGCAGGTATCTTGCTAAAGATGTGTTACTTGTTGGATCAAGGAGCTTGGGTATTTTTCCATATTGGTTATCACTTCAAGTTATTGTCAATTGGGAGTCAATCTTCAACATACCCAAGACAAGTAGGCACTGATGACATAGGAATGAGATATCTAATAACTACAGATTTCTATGGAGTCTCAGGGAATCCCAATGATATACTAAGCATGACAAGAAGGTTTGGATTGAAGAAAGTTAATAATGTGATAGGAACTCACTCAAATATGTGAGAGAAACTCAAAGTTTTTAATAGTGAGGTTTGGTTAGAGGTTCAAGGGTGATTTATCCAAGATCATCAATTATTGGTAGAGCTACCAGAGAAGCATTTAAGTTAGTTTGGATCAAGAGACCTCAGCTAAGTGTTTGAAAGGAGAATAGGTTGAAGTAAAACTTAAGTATTAGCTTTGCCAGATCAGGACAAGAGCTTTATATCCACTATGATGCACCTTGTCAAGGTGTGGAATGTGTCCTTATACGAGAAGAAAAGTAGTAGCTTATTCATTAAGTCAACTAAGGAAGCATGAGTTGTATTACCCAACATATTATGTGAAGTTATCCATTATGAAGCATGGAAGTACTATCTTTTTGGAAGTAAAAGTGACATATAGGAGGATCATAGGAATTTACAGGACATCTTCACTAAGTTGGTTTTGAGCTTGTGATATCCTCGTTGGAATGAAATTGATTATGATTTAGAAAAGTGCTATCACTTCAAGGAGCCAAGTCATGGCTGATGCCCTTAGCAATGGAGAATTGTGCTAAGAAGGTTTAGGTGACACCAAGGACTATGAATTGTATTTCAAGTTCGAGCAACTTAACCAAGAGATTTGTTAGGCTTCATTGGAAGGTGGATATTTTAAGAAAAAGAATTGATATTATGGACTCAAAAAGGAAATGTGGCCTAGTGATTGGGGTTACTTGAGTATCATTTAGAGTACCTATCAAAATCTTGGAATCAGTTTGACAAGTTACTTGGAGTAAGATTAATAGGTATGCAAAGTAAAGTGGAATCCTTATCAAGATGATGGAACTACACGAGGAATGTCACACCCAATTTTAAGGATAAAATTGAATGCACTAAACTCATGTGTGCCCAGGGATCAGTCACACACACAAGTTGACAAATTACAAAAGTATCATCATAGTGTATCTCACAACACGATTAATAATATCACATGGTCTTATACAACACAGCGGAAAATAAAAAGATAACTCTCTCGAGGAAGCTCCAACACAGGGATGGTCAACTGGTTGACCACAAGCCTAATAGTCCTCAGGAAACTCCTCATACACGTTGTCATCTGTTACCCATCTGGGATTTTTATCCAAATATAGAAAGTAATCAAGCGTAAGTACTCCCCGTACTTAACAAGTTAACATGGGATTATGAAAGCTCAAAAAGGATGACACTGGCTTACTGCAGTTAGCACTTTTAGTAGGTCAAGATTTTATCATTAACTATTATCAAGTTATGCTTAAGCCCCAATTAATCCCACATGATCAGATATCAGAATCATTGGTATCATATTATCATCATAGAACATCATAAATGAACAACAACAATTAACCATTTATTCTATGAGTTTTTTAGGCCGCTCATGACCGTGAGCACGGCTATTATAACAGTTTGTAACCCTCTGCATAGGTTGTACACATTCACCATGAGTCATGATTCCCATATGCCCGGGTTAATTACTCCCATATCACTGCCAAGGTGAGCGGGCAGGGTACACTATGAAGCCATTTCATAGGTTTCTCTAACAAGTTAGGGCCACTAGGTTTCCTCAGCAGGCAGATGTAGGAACCCCCCTTTCCTATGGTACAAATCCTTCGTGGCTATACACATAAGAACAGGGGCAGTCCTATACCCAAAGTGGCAAGCCCCTTTTGCGCCATAAAGGTAACCTCTAACAAGCTAGAAAAGGTCCTATTACTGAGTTAAAGTCAAAGCCATGTGACCCTTATGGTTGCACTATCAGTCCTAGCTTTTGCCGATAGGTAAGTCCTTATGGGGGCTGAGAGCATCATGATCGAAAGTCATTTGCTCCTTCACCCCATAATTCAGTCGTTTAAAAGTCAATTTTACCCTTTCATTCCATAGAACTATTATTTCATTATGTAGATCATGTATAGTTACTTTGAGCGCTACCAAACTATCCATATGCATATAACCCATAGGAGAACAAGGAACAGGATAATCAATCACTAGGATGTCCTTACGGGTATCAAAATTAGACACATGCAAATGAGTAATTAATAAATGTGAATAGGCATCAAGGTAAATCCCATGCTATACTTGCCTTGGTTAGCAAACTCCTGTTGGTCCTGCTGGTCATCAAAGAACTCTTGGTCCCCAACATTCTCCTCACCGTCTGAACGCAACCAACATGGCAACATACAACATTCCAAAGGCATTCATGCAAAGCAAACAATCCTATAGTTAGAATAGTACACCAGTAGTATAGAAAGCAAGATAAAATATTTATGAAAAGAATCTATGTCTCGCTACGATCACGTCAACGCGAAGTTCACGAAAATCGGAGCTAAAACGCGAAAGTTACGAATTAAACGGGGTTTCCTATAGCAATTTATTTAATTAAACCTAACCATGAAATTTAAAAGTTGCAAACATGGTTAACAGTGGTACTAACATGTAGAGAACTTTATTACGAATCTAACGCAATTTGAACGGGTCAAATCGAAGCTAAAACGATGATTTTATGAGCAAAACAGTGTAGTGGCATTTCTATAATTAGTATGAACTACTTTTGGATTTAAAATAAATAAAAAGGATATTGAGATTTAATCAACTGAGGGATGGCGGACATAATTTGCAAAAAACCAAGGGGCTCTTTAGCAATTTTGCCATGGCGAAGGGGTATCGGCCTCTCTAGACCGTTGATCATGCGATGGACAGCAGAGAAAAGAGATGGGGGAGAGAGAAAGGAGGCCGGTGGCAGGGAACAGTGGCGACCGAGAACAGTGGCGGCCACAGCGGCGCAGCCATTGCCGGCACCGAGGACTCACCAACGTGATCGATATGGGGGGCTATGAGCCACGGTTTGCCCATCTAAGAGCACCAGGGGAGAGAGGAGGTGAAGGGAAACCCTCCCAGGCCAAGAACGGGGCCAGAGGATGCGGACCGACGTAGGGTCGCCATGGTCGGTGGCGAGAGCTCATTGACGCATGCGGCTAGGGCTCTAGAAGCCATGAAAATCAAAAGTAACGGCACGGGGAGAAAGAGGGGAGCAAGGGGGTTCTCACCGTAGGGAAAACGGAGGCGGAGGCGGCTCGGGGACGGCAGACCTCGACGCTCTTCGGTGCAGTAGTTGTGGCTTCCTCGTGCACGGGCGAGCGCGAAATTGGAGCGGGGAGGCAGCAGGGTGGGTGGCTATGCGTTCGGCTCCCTTTTGTAGAGGCTAGGGCATGGGGGAGGATGCTCCCACGACCGAAGTGGGCGTGGTGGCGGTTTTGCCTTGACCGAGCGTGGACGCGGGACGCGTGGGAGGTTGGGGACAGCGCTGACGCGTGGGCCCGATCGGGCAGCGGCTGAGGCGTGGGGAAGTGGCGCGACAGCGGCGGTTGCAAGCCGAGCTGGGCTAGCCCAGGAAGAAAACAGGGAAGGGGGAAAGGGGGAAGGCGAGCGGGCTAGCGATGTAGGCCGCGTGAGGCTGGGCTGGTGCGGAGGAAAAGGCCAGCGGGCCAAAATGAAGAAGGGAGGCGAGAAATGACTTTCTTTTTTTCTTTTTATTTTCTAGAGTTTTAGCAAACCATTTTCAAATTGATTTTGTATCCAAATTCAAATTTTATCAAAACCAATCATTGCAAAAATAAAGGTGCAGCAGCATGTATGCATCAAAAGGTTACTAACCTTATATTTAATTTTAATTTCCCAAAAATTATTAATTTCCTATATTTGAATGCACACATAATAACATAACTAAATCAAATTTAGTTATTTTAAAAGAATGAAATTTTTGGGTGTTACAAGGAAGTAAAGAAGAATTCAAAGATGGAGTATCCGTATCTCCTAGTCGGTGTCTTCCGAATCTTGGGGACGAGATTCATCTTAAGGGGGTAGAATTGTAACACAACAAAATTTGAATTTTTGGAAATAGAACTAAAATAATTTAATTTGGAATTTATGCGCTCATGAAAACGTAGAAAAATAAAAATTTTCATTAATTTAAAATTTATTATAAGGTTTAGAAACATGTTTGTGCATACATGCCCTTGCATTTGATTTATTGAGTTGAATGGTTGAATTCAAAATTCAAAATGAATTCAAATTCGCTTTTGAAATCCTTTTGAAATTAGCTTTGAAATAAAAGAAAAGAAAATTTTGAAAATAAAAGAGTTTAAAAAGTTGTAAAGAAATTATTTTTGAAAACTTACCAAAATTGCTCATTTATGTTTGAATTGAAAAGTGTATTTGAAATCCTATTAAAATTTGATTTGGTTTACATTTGAATTTGGTTTTGAAAACAAAATAGAAAAGGATTTGAAAATGAAAAATCTTTTCCCCTCCTCTTCTGGCCGGATGGTCCAGCTTCCTTCCTCCCAACCGCGCGTCCTGTTTCCCTCTCCCCACTTCCCCGCTCGGCGTTTGCTCCCGGCGACCCATCCCGGTCTCCCTCTTTCACGCATAGGCCTAGCCGGCCACTCTTGTTTCCCCTCTTCTATTTTCGCTATAGCCCACCAATGCCTTAGCCCAACTCGGGCAGGCTGGCCCAGCGAGTACACCGACCCACTCCACCCTCCCTCTCACGGTGACTAGACGCTAGGCCCCTCACTCATCGACGCCGATAGGTGGGACTCCACTAGCTCATGACCAACGTGGATCCCACCACCACCGCGGTCCGACTCCATGCTGCCCCCATCTTGTTCCTCGCCGTGTGCGGCAAGCGGCTCACCCTCGTAAATACCAAACCACTACACTCTGTCGCCTCCCCACCGAACCCTAGCTCATGCTACCTCACCTCAAGTTGCGTCACCGCCATGTAACCTAGGACCACTGCTATTAATGTTTGCTATCCCAAGCCATGCAATGCCCTTCATCACTCCGCACCATGGTAAGTCACCTAGACGAGCTCACGGTTCCCTCCTCTATCTTTCTGTGTCATCGGTTAGTTTTCCTATGAGCCGTAGGCCGTGAACTGCTAGTGCCACACACTCTGGCCATGGCGCCACCGCAGACAGCTCACCGCCAGCCACTTTCCCCTCCTGAATCAATCCTGGTCGTCTGATTTTGATCCAACGGCCCGAGTTAGCCCATACCCCTTCGCTAGCAAATTTGCAAATGAGCCCCATAAGATTTTAAGTATAAACCCATCATCCCTAGATTCTTTTAAAAGGTCCCCTGTCTTTCTCCAAAATAGGATCCATGGTCCTCGGCTAGATTCAAAACTTAGATTTTATTTATTTTTAATTTGAAAATTATAGTACAACTATGAGGGCTATATGGCTCTGGCTTTAGGTCAGTATGAGGACATTTTCTAGCTTGTTAGAGGTTACCTTTATTGGTGTAAGAATGGCTTGATAAATTGGGTATAGGACAGCCTCTACACTTATGTATAGCCATGATGGAATTGTGCCATTCGATAGGGGGGTTCCTACATCTGTTTGCCGAGTGAATCTAATGGCCCTAACTTGTTAGACGAACCTTTGAAAGGCTTCATAGTGAACCCTGCCGACCTTCCTTGGTAGTGGGTCAAGAAGCTGATCACCTTAGGCGAAAGGGTAAATCACGACTCACAGTGAAAGTGTACAACCTTTACAGAGTGTAAAACTAGTATATCAGCCATGCTCATGGTCATGAGCGGCCTTGGAACATTTATGGAATAGATGATGAACACTGATGCTACTGATGATGAAGATGATCACTAATGATTACTGTTTATGATGTTCATTATTCATGTTTACCTGATCATGTGTTTATGTGGGCTTGTGAATAAACTTGTTGCCACCCAATTGCTAAAAGATGATTCATTAAAAGCTATTCGTAGTTAACCCAGTGTCAGCCTTTTGAGCCTCATGAACCCCATGATATATTTGTTGAGTACGACATGTACTTACACTTGCTTTACTTTATAAACCTTTGGAAAAATCCCAGATGGGTACCAGATTGCTAGAGTTTGGAGGAATTAGGCTTGTGATCAACCAGTCAGTTGTCCCTATAGAATTGGAGTCTTCACCCAAAGATCGGAGTTATCTTTCCGCTATTTGCTTTCTAAGGTTATATCCTTTATACAAAGTACATTAATATATTGAGCATTGTCTTTTGATATTATCCTTATTTGTAGCTATATATGAGATTTGACTTCCTGGGCTCACATATGGTGCGTATCTGGTTTTGTTCTTAAAACCGGGTGCTACAAGGAACAATAGGGGTTTAGTGTTCCAAGGTCTACAATCATCTCCAAAATACACCAAAGCCATTTTATGAATTTATATAAATCATTTTAGTATTTATTAAATAAATAAAAGGCATTTAAACATACTTAAATTAATTAAGCAAGTTAGATTTATCAAAACAGTACCAAACTTTTTGTGGAGATAGATATTAACCCATGACATTGTTGGTATATTTTATTAACACACACAGATAAATCCACAAGCGCATGAATACCACTGTAGGTTTCACCCGGAGGTATTCCAAGTATCGTATCCATAGAGAAACAAGTGAGACTAATTACGGTCTAACTTAACTAGGGGTAGCAACAAGGTTAGGATAAATAGGAGCGTAGAGAGGATAACTAAGGTTCTCTAGTTTTGATTTGGGTAAGATTATGTCTTCTACTATTCAACTGGGGACATTACTAGGGAAAGTAAGCTTATGTCTTGTACTATTCAACTAGGGACATTACTAGGGAAAGACACTAGCAAAGGATGCTTTCCTTCACAACCATGTCTTACTTGCGCCTACAGGATGGGAGGTGGACTACAAAGGATCAACGAAGCTATATAGTACAAGCTATATAGAACTTATGTCACACACGCGATCTACCACCTCCCGGAATGCAGGGGACCTCCATGATGAACCCAAGTCTAAGCACCACGCTTATACTTATGATTAATACTTTAACCTAGAGCATCTATAGATTAAAGCACTCAAAAGAGAGTCATGATCCTGATGAACAATCTAAACAATTACTTACTTGAATCAGAAGTTGATTACCAGAGAGATCTCAAAGTCAAGCTCAAGTAGAACTTGGATTCGCCAAGATACAAGCCATAGAGAGAGCACCAATAGGCCGGCACCTCCTCCAAACTCTTCCCTCACTCTCTATCTCACTATTCTATTTATAAGACTAGATTCGATGGAGGACTAATCTTCTATTGATTGTTGCCTCTGATCTTGAAGATATGAATTACGGTTTTAGGGATCTACTGAGGGAGGGGGGCAGGGGCTAATACATAGGCCAAAGCGTCCATCGTGAGCCCTTAGATCAAACCAACTTAACATCATAGATGCAACCTAGGAGGTGGTGGAGAACCGACATTGTGACGCGGAGGCTGATAGGTGGGCACAAGGGCTGGGCAGCCTACAGGTGGGGCTAGCCAGCCCCACATGGTAGCCCCTTAGCTCCAGCTTCGGTGTGGTGTCCTATGGAGTCCTCTGGAACATTCTGGTGCCTGTTTCGCTGTGGATAAGCATGATTAATTCTGACATGTGGTCCGCCTTGACAATTTTCTAGATAAACCCTATAGAAAATATAGATTCACCAAAACTCATGGAATTTGTTTATTTAAACCCTTAGACCTTTGTTGGTGATCACAATTGTGCCCTTATACATGTTTTATTGATGGTTTATAATGGTTGTTAACTACCATCAACAAGCTCCCCCAAGCTTAACCTTTGTTAGTCCCTTAGCAAAGCTAAATTCAGCAAAAATGGATCAGGAGTCGCTACGATGCTTTCACTCCTCAAAAGTACACATGCGTTCAAACAAGAATTCTCCTCCATATTTGAATAAGTTGATCTGACTTCAAACTTACCCATATTACATTCAACCATGGGGCTTCTTAGCCTTCACTTTGGTCTTGAGCAATTGAAAGACAGAGCGATTAAGTCAAGCACTATGTCTCAAGTTCTTTGCTCAACTATTATTCTAGAGTTTTTATAAGTTTTCAAATAAAACTTAGAGCTTCCATTGTATGACACTCTCAAATCTTTCAATAGATGTTGTATTTGTGGATCCTCACTAAGGCAATGAAGATGTTATGCCTTTTTCTCTTCCTACCACTAAGGCTTATGTGGAGTTCATAGGTAGGGAGAAAGTTAGAGCATACTTGCAATGCATATATTGTAAAGTCAAACAATGGATCCAAAGAGAGTTGAGTCATACAATCAAATCAAGATGTGCATGTGTGTGGAATATATGGTGGATATATATGGTGGCTAATCCAATTTCTACTTTGCTCCTTGAAAACTTATCTCTCTTTTGAAACTTGGAAACACTTGCTAGAGAGCAGGGGCTATCATATTCGTTTCTCTTTTTTTCAGACAGGCATCTAAGTACCCATTGTTTTAAATATCTCAGACACTTGTCCATTTTTTCTCAACTCTTTTTTTTCTTTTCTTTCCTTTTTTTATGAATAACTTTTGTATAGCCCCATGCCTCTTTTCTGCAACAGAACTTTTGAGAGATAGCAACAAGAATTTAGAGCATTTATTTGGTGGATGGAAAACCTAATAAACATGTTTGTGTGTTCACCCCCAGTGTAGGAGTAGAACATTTTTGGGTGGATCTAGATGGAAGGCATGTTTTTGTGCCTACCCCTAGTGTAGGAGTAGTGCATATGTGGGTGGTGTGTACGTGATCTTGATTTTAACAATACAACATGACACCCCCTTTTGCAATGCAAATATGCGTTGCTAAAAGTCCATATATGCGTTGGAAAGGTCTATACCAACGCATCTTATATGTGTTGCCTAAAGTGACGTTGCAAGAATCTATTGCAACACTTATTTATGTGTTGGTAACACATACTAATAACCATTGCAAAGTTGCAATGCATAATGATGTTAATGGCAACGCTTATATGTGTTTGTACATGTAACACCCCAGGTGTTTGTCACCAGTTAAGCAATGGGTTTGAGCTCAAACATGACATGTTAACTGGTGATGAAGGTGTTAAGATCAAATCTACAAGAGTGAGCTCCAACTTAAACTTGGACAACACACCCTTACTTACACATGGACCCTTGTCAAGATTTTGCAAGAGTAATGTCAAACATGCTTATTTCATGTACATTCCATCAACATGCATCCATCTTGACTAGTGGAAAAGTTTCATGAAGTTTGGAATCAAGAAGTCACATGAAATGATAAGTTATAATCTTTCTTGGATTGCTTTATTAAGTGAATGGAATTATTGGTCATCAACCAAACCCTGATACCTTGCCCAAATGACTCTAATTGAACTCTACAACAAAAGTCATGAAGGGTTCGTGATGAGCAAAGGTCAAGAAAATGCCTCAATCGGTCAAAAACTCTAATTTAAGCTTTACCGTGATGCTATTTTGACCTATGTTGCCCAATCGCTTACACTGCTTGCATGGAGTTGCATCTTAAATAAAAGTTGAAGTTTTAGTGAGTAGAACAAACTTTGTTTTTGGACCAAGAGCTAGATCATCTTGGAACTAAGTCAAACAGAGGCTTGAAAATTGAATCAGCTGTTGTCTTAGGCTCAGAAAAATATTCGAAGTCCCCGATTGACAACAGCAAGTTGACATGTTTGTGAATTTTTATCTTCCAAATTCATGTGGTAGCTCAATTGGATTCCTTAAGATGAGTTGAAGTACTTTTCATGGTGAAAACAATAGATCAAGTCTCATCAAATTTGGAGTTCATTTGGATCTTCAAAAATAGTTTCGAAAACAGCACATGTTTACTTTGTCACTTAACTAACATCAACATTGGCATTCCGCGTTCTCCAAATTTTGTTAAACATCTTGATTTGGTCCAAAGATAAAAGTTGGAGTATATATTGTGGAGAAGAGTGTGCAAAAAGATGGCACTAGTTTGACTTCATTTTGACCTTCAATTTTAGAGTTTGTTAATCGCCGTCAATGCATTGACAATGCCATCTTGGAGTGTAATTAACCGCTAATGTACTACCCTAATGACCATGGTCCCTAAATGAAGATTGTAGAGCAGTTAGTGTAGATCAAACTTCATTTTGGGCCCAATCTCTGATTCGGCCAAGATCGGGCCCGAACCACGCCCCACCTTCTCCAAGTCGCTGCCCGCCAGGTGTTCGACGAAACGCCGTGTAGCCGCAGTGCATGGACGCCGTGCGCCCCACCTCCACTGCTGCACCCCTGCCTCACTGTGTCCTTGTCTGGCTTCGCTCCATGTCCCTACGCCCTCTAGAAGTGGACGTCGAGCCTCCCTCGCCCTCTACGCTGCACACGCGCGCTAGTGTGCGGCCACCATGGACGCCGCAGCCGAGCTCCATGGCTGCCCCGTTCCTCTGCTCTGGCTTTTCCTCAGGCCCAACCAACCCCGCCGCCTCCTTCCTCAGTTCACGCCACACCTCCCCATCGAATTCTTTTGCCGGCTTCGCCCCTATAGCTTGCGGCTACAGCATGCGTGAGTGACCAGGGCACCACCGAACGTCGCAGGCCGGGCTGGATGATCTACATTCCTTTTCTTTTGTTTATGCAAATTTGGATGATCAATTTTGCAAATTCATAGTAATTAGTGGAAAAATCATAAAATAGTAAATGAGGACTTTTTGGAATCCTTGCGAAATTATCTATGCAGCAGATCTATAATATGTCATGTTTTAGTTTAAAGTTTTTGCTATAAAAATCCATTTATGCAGTTAGGTTTTTAATGCTAGTTATGTCTTGTCTTTTTCATAACTGCAGATGTTGTGCTCAAATAAATGTGAAATTTTTATGGTAGGCTACTGATGTTATGTATATGCTGTGGTAAAAATAACAAATGCTCTGTGTTGCTTTGCTCCAATTCTGAATAGGCCTGCATGTTTGTATTAATTGGCTCAGTTAAGTTATGAATCATGCCTTGATGACAACAAATGAATTGTAGTACTTTTCTTAAGCTTTTCGAAAAGCTAAAAAGCATATTTTTTGGTTAAGTTGATTTTTAGTTATAGTTGCTAAAATTTCTGTGGTTGTTTTCTACCCAAGCCCAGACAGGGTTGCCTTGTTGGTACTGTGGGGCCTTTTTAATTGTAGAATTAGCTCTAGGCGTTTATAACAAAGTTGTTTAAAATTTGCTAAGATTTTTAAAAAGTCTATAACTACATTTATTGGACATGTAGAACTCTAGTAATAGCTGTTTAAAGTGGCATGTTAGATTTTGTCCATGTTTTAGACAGAGATGCATTCATTGGATTAATTGACCTTGTTAGCTATAGAATAATCTTAAGATGATAATAAGAAAGTTGTAGGTAACTTCATAAAATTTTCAAAAAGTTATGATTCATATTTGTTGGAGGTCTAGAACTCCAGTTATGCTTCTCTGAAGTTCCTATCAGTTTTCTTTACCTGTTTGGGCTACATGTCCAGTTTTGCTTGTGCAAATATTTTCATGGTGTAAATGATGTTTTCTTTGGTTGTAGTGAATACCAAAGTTGTATCTAATTTCATAATGTTGCTTGTGTTCAAATTTCATGACCATAGGCCTGATAGTTTAGGGGTTATGAATTTGACAAATGATCTATCATGTTTGGTCTATGCTCTGTGTAGATTTGAAAGATTTCATTGTTTGACCTAGTTAAGTATGAAATCATGTCTTGGAGATAATAGAAGAAGTGTAGTGCTTTTCATGAGCTTTCCAAATTGTTAAATATCACCCTTTTTGGTGGTCTAAATCTCCAGTTATAAGCTTGTGAAGTTGCATGGCAGAATCTGTCGAAGTCTGGACAGAGGTGCTCAATTGTGCTTGATTGACCTTGTTATTTGAGGAATAACCTTGTGATGATAATAAACATATTTTAGATAATTTAATAATCTTTCTAGAAAGTTAAGGTTCATGCTTGTTTGATGTCCGTAACTCTAGTTATGCCTTTTTGAAACTACTACTAGTTTTCTGTCCTAGTTCTGTGCAGATCAGAAACTTGGCATGTTTGACCTGGTTAGCTTTGGAATAAGCTTTTGGTGATAATAACAATGTTGTAGGCAATTTCATTAGCTTTCTATAAAGTCTAGGGTCATCCTTGTTGGATGCTTATATCTCTAGTTATGGTTAAAACAAGTGACTGATGTGCTGCTGTCTAGATTTCTATACATGTGCTAGGTGATTGCTTTACTTGCTCTTGTTTTGGTTAAACATGTTGGTTAGTTCTTGATCGATGGATGGGTGCTATATCTGAACTTAAGTTCACTTGTGCCATGCCTAATATGCTTGCTATCCCTCTATAATAGGTTGTGTGATGTTTAGTTAAATAACTCTAGGTGCCTTATCTTGCATGATCTTATGTTTGCCTTGAATGCTATTATGTGATGCATCTCATATTACCATTCGTTATATTCATGCACTTGCATCTTGCATCTCATCTAGGTATGCTAGATGAACCATGTGAAGGATGTGATGATGGAATCGAACCAGAAGATGGTGTTGGTGGACCTTTCTCGAAGATAGAAGGACCCATGTAGTACATGCCTGAATAGGAGATGCTTGCCAAGCGAGTGTCATCTAACAAACACTAACCTAGTATTGGATCACAGGCAAGCCCTGGAGTATTCTAAGCCTTCTATGTTTTTACAAATATTACTTGAGTCCTTTTTATTTGATGCATTAGGTTATAAGAGTTGATTGAAACCACTTGATGTATATAATTTTCTTGTCTGGAAATATACCTTTAACCCGTGTAGGCCCAGGATCGAATATATGCTTAGCCATATTTAGACTGGTAGAAGTTGGGTGATTTCCTGTCACCTACGAGATATAGGTGGATACCAAAGCACAGTTGGCTATATTTTCTATCATGGAAAAGAACCATGAGGTAATGTAAATGGAGGCCGGGCGGAGTCTATGTGTGTGTTGACTCATGTGATTCCGTCTGTGCCGATTAAGGAACGTACCGTTGTTGGCCCTTCTGACAAGATTGAACGTATGCCTATCACTTAGCTGGCCGAATAACTCGTTTCGACCACAAAGCCGAGTAGCTCAACTCAGACCGGGCCCCATTCTGTAAAAGTGCGCACTCTAGATGGTAGTAAGGATATGCGGGGAGCCATACTTGAGCCCAAGGGCAGCGTAGTCCTGATCATCCTAGTAGCTGGTTGTCCCTAATTGTGTGGCGCTAGACGAACCCGCGAAATGTGGACCTAAGTTGTACCAAGGGTGAACTAAGGCTACCATGGCTGGTAGACCTGAGTTTGTGTTAGGAATAAATTCCCAGCTGGTTGAAATCGATTCAAATTGCCATCTCTTCCGGACAGTGAGAAACTTGGCTAGCTCCAGCATCGTAGTAATTGTATTATGGAATGTGTTGGTTCAGATAAACAAGGAATTACTACACCAGCTATGATTACTATTGCTATGCTACTAAATGATATCCTACATGTTTTGCACAGGTTAGTTGCTAATCTAGAGATGAATAGTTATAATTAACTTGATGATAGAATTATAAAATGTATAGCTGAATTAGTGGCTTTTATGCAAAATGTTGTCAAGCTACCTCCACTTATAAAGCCTTGCATAATCCTTGGGTCACTTTATTTTTTGTTTACTATGGATAAGTCTAGCTGAGTACATTCGAGTACTCAGGGTTTATCCCACCATGTTGCAGGTGAAGTTTTGACTTGTGAAGATAGTGGCTAACCACCGGTGGGCTCATTGACTCTATATTTATTTCTCATCTATATATTTTTGTCAGAGGATGTCACTTATGCTAGCAATGTATTTGGAACTTATATTAATGTAATCATTTGAAAGCTATGTTGTTTTCACTAATCAGTTTTGAAACCCAAACTTGTACTATTATTTATGAACCCATTTGTAATATTATTTCCGCTACAACTCTATGTGTGTGATGTGTATTTGCTTAATCACGCGACCTTGGTTGTGATGTTGATTTACCGAGGTCCTTCGTGACACTCGGCGGACTGCCGAGTTTATATAAGTAAAAGTATGCGCGTGTCAACGTGTTAGCGGGGACAGCCGTATAAATTGGACGGTTCTGTCACAGTACAAACCATGGGCGAACTACTTTTATGTTCTGTTGTAACATAAAGATTTAGTTTGTTGCAACACTTATATGTGTTGCAAGAAATAAACCATTCAGTCATTAATATGATATATATTTAATTTTTGAGACAAATATAGGGATAATGCCTGTACAATTCAATGAAAAATGCAAAACCATCTGACACATAGAAAATAGGCACAATTAGCCATATAGAATAAAGAATTTGTTTTATTACGAGTAGCATCTACATAATTCAAGGCACAATTTTTGTTCAGAGTACAAGTTCATATGGGAGTCAAATATAAAACATAAAGGGATCCCTCTTAGAATGTCATCAGCCCTCCTTTCTCCTTCCTTCAGTTTAGTCTAGCATTCCACTGATGTGATCACCAGTTTATCTTCTCTGACCTATAGATAAATAAATGTTGGATTACTTTAATATGACACTTAGAAGTAAAATCATAATGGGTTATAGAAAAGACAGGTACACAATTTGAAGGCCATGAAATTTAAGATAGCAGCTAAAATGTGGTGACTGCAAATAGCACAAGTATGAAATCCAACTTTATGGTGCCAAACACCTTGACAACATGTCCAAAAGAACTATGCATAACATAACAAGTAATAGATGTGATGCTTTAAACAAGAAAATTTAAACATTTGAGCTGCAAATTACAAGAGAAATATTGATGAAGTTCACACAGAAATTGACTCCACACATGATGTACAGAAATTCGTTCACTGCATTAACATATAGAAAGGCAGGAGGGGATGGGTTAATACCTCAAGAAGGGTATATAGCTCGACGGGGAGGTCGAGGCCCACTTTACAGAAGGCGTATTGCAGGCCTGGGGGGTGGAGCAAAATGGATTAGATCGCAGATGGGGGAGTGAGGGCAGCGATCTCGTATCCCAAAAAAGACCAATGTAAATATATCACTCCTTATCTCCTACAGTTTCAAGATATCTGAACATCTACATAACTCACTGATTTGTGATTCCTACAAGAAAAAATTTTATAGAAAATTCATAACTTGCATAATTTGATAGAGCAGATTGTAAGTAGCCCCATTATTGTCAACAGGATACAGTTCAAGCAAGTAGCTAGTAGATCCATAATAATGCCCATGGTCATCTTCTTAATGAATAACTATCACTTCTGCAAGTAAAGGTCTAATTTGCACTTGTACTAAAATAATGGAGGCGAAATGTTTATTCATTCAGAGTAGGAAAGCAGAGCACCATAATATTTCAGGTATATAAGCATAAGAGAAATGATTTAAGTTCCTTGGATAAGTTGCAATAGTTATATCTCGATTGATAGTCAATTTAACATGGGACAATACCAAGATACAGTATCCAAAATAAGTTACTCATCAGGCCTGCAAGTTTCAAGCAATACAAGACTAAGTAGACCCAATCAAGCTTCAAATGTCACATCAGCAGGAAAACTAGGAATTACCAAATCGCTATTATAAGTGAAATATTTGCTGACTCATAAAAAAGGGTATTTAATTTTTATACACTTTGATTATGAACATTATTCCTTAGAACAATGGGAAGTTAAGATAGTAGCTGAAATTTGCAATTATATTAGGAACTTGTGAAGCAATATCCGAAAGAATAAGACAATTCAGCTGGTTTTAAATCTTCGAACAGGAGCATTAATTCAAACAATAATAATATTTTATTCAGCATACTTACAGATATGGACCCATTTAATCAATACTCCTGCATGAAAAAAAATAAATCACAAATTCTGTAAGTACATGCATTCAGGGGCTTAATGACAGAACAGTATATGCTTAAAAAATCACAGAATTCCACATGTCATAGGGGTTTAATAACAAGAACAGTATATGCTTTCTATAATGAAAATGGAAAATTCATCGACGAATTAGACATCTAGAGAGAAAAATGTACAACTATCTGAGAATGACTTGGAGCTGTTTTTTTTAAGCAATAGGCAAACTTTATTCATCTAAGATTGTTACATCGTTGATTACAAGATCTAAAATAAAGTTAGGGGGCTCATCGACCCAAGTACAATTCTGCCTGTGTTGCCTAGCTCTTCTTGCTAAATTATGGGCCACCTGGTTTGCCTCCCTACTGCAATGCTCAATAGAAATATCTTGAAATCCACTCCATGTAGTATTACAATCATCATATATTGTAGCTGCCGATTTCGCTGAAAAGCCTCCTTCCTTCATAATTTGTACCACCTCCATACAATCGGATTGGATGATTAATCGGTTGCACCCTATGTATTGCGCTAACATCAACCCCTCCTTAAGCGCATAAGCCTCCGCCATTGGTGTATCGACAAGGTGTGGTACAAAAGCTGTGAGCTGCTGCTAGTACACCTCCAGAAGTATCTCTTATAATTGAACCGACACTTCCGCAGCCCCCATCTTCTTCAAATGCTGCATCAACATTCACCATAACCTTACCCTCAGGAGGCTTCTTCCATCCTTGCCTTAATCTTGAAGTTTTCTTCACTGCCAATTTATAGTCATTGTTAGTGCCGCAATGGCCATGGCAGACCACGGTGGTTGTTGGACGGTCTCTCCATGAACCACTTGTCGGTGCTTCCACCAAATGTACCACCCGGCAATGAGAACCAGCTCCGCGAAACCCACCTTGAGAGCATGAACTTGGTCATCTCTTGTAATGATTTCCTCCAGGATAACCAAACCTGATCGGTCAGTGTTCAGAAGGTGTTGAATCTTCTCCTAAATACCCAACGAACACCAAACTTCCTTCGCTCAGTCACATGTGAAAATCATATGTTTAATGTCTTCAACTCCGTTCTGACATAATGGGCAACCTCTTGTATCTCCAATATGCTGATTTGCAAGGATGGCGTGACATGGCAAGAGCCCTTTGAGCACCCGCCATCCAAAGATCTTGATTTTTCCTGGTATTTTTAATTTCCATAAGTTCTTCTAGAGCCGGCTCCTTGATGCAGTGTTGGCCTGCATTTCTGTAACACCCAAAAATTTGCATCATTTTAAAATAGGTGAATTTGACAAATTTATGCACTTTTGTGAGCACTTGAACTTAGTAGAAAAAAATAACTTTTGTTAAATTAAAATCAACTATAAGGTCTAGTTACATGTTGTGCATACATGTTGCTACATTTTATTTTTGTATTGTGTGGTTTGAAACCAATCTCTAAATTGATTCAAATGGATTAGAAAATGAATTTGGAAAATACTTGAAAAAAAGGAAAAGGAATTCTTCCTTCTCCCTCTCTTTTGGTCCAGTTGGCCTGCTCTCCACCGTAGCCGCCCGGCCTATTCTCTTCCCCCACCAGGCCACAGCCCAGCTCACTTCCCCTTCTCCTTCTTGGCCTGTTGGCCCAGCAACCGGCCCGCTCGCCCTCCCGCTTGCATCCTTCCCTGTTTCGCCGTGCACCCCTTTCCTTGGGCTGGTCCAGCAAAGCTAGCGCAGGTGCACTCCCCTCTCTCCCTCTGTTGGCTGACTATTGGGACCCACCCTTCACCCGCTGACTCCCCGGGCCTACATGTCAGTGCCATCCCCTACTTTGTGTCGTCTTCAACACGGACTCTGCTTCACCAGGAGTCCACCTCCGCCCTGACTCCTCGAGATTGGCATGACCCACATGCCGAGGCCCCCTTAAATAGCAATCATGTTTCGCGCTGCCCTCCTAATATAACCCAAGAGAAATCAGTCGGCTCCAATCAAGTCACCGCGCCGCCGCAACCCTAGTTAGCCGCCGCTGCCATTCGCTTCGCCGCGCCACTGCTCCTCCACAACCGCGACCGCATTCTCGAGCTGCGCGTGAAGGTAAGGAAGTCACCGGTACCTTCTATGCTCTCCCCTCGCCATTGCTTCGCCGGATTTCCCATGCCGCTAAACTAAGCTCTATGCCACCACCAAGCCTTCACAGCCGTCCCAAACCCCTCCGTCGAGTTTGCCTCGCCCTCCTCTCTCTCCCCTTGGTCTTTCGGTGTCTGATGATGACCGTAATCGTCGTATTGACGAACGCCGGCGAGGTCATGGCCATGGCGCCGCCGCCTAAGCTTGCCGCTGGAGCCTCTCTCTCTCACCGCCTCTCTCTGATCTAATTCAGGCCATCCAAGTTAGATCCAATGGATCATATCTCATCATACCCCTTTGCTGGTTCTTTTGCTAAAGAGCCCCTCTCATCTCCGGTATTCTAACCCACAGTCCACTCCAGATTCATAATTCCAATTTTTACTTATTTTAATTCAAAATAGAAGATCCACTTATTTATAGTTTTGCCACTATCTTCTTTAGGCTATAACTTCTCCGTTTTAGCTCCGTTTTGACACGTTCAAGTTGCATTAGATTCATAATTGCATAATCTACATGTTCATCCTACTATTAAACATGTTTTCAACTTTTGAAATTTGGGGTTGGATTTAATCTATTATTTTATTAAAGGAAATCTTGTTTAATTCATAACTTCTTCGTTATAGCTCCGATTTTCATAATCTTCGCGTATGTGTGTTCCTACTGAAATGTAGCTTCATTTTGCAAACTTTTCATCTTGATTTTATGTTGTTGGTGTATTGTTCTAATCTATAGCCTTTGTTTGCTATGCATGATTGGTTCTAAATGCTTGTATGTTGCTGTGATGATCGAGTATAGACGGTGAGCAATTCATGGGTGATCAAGAGTACTACTTCGACGAGTAGGATTAGCAGGAACACTTTGATTAAGGAAAGTATAGCATAGGATTATCCTTGTTGACCTATACATCTTTAATCATTTAATTCATACTACATGTGTCTACCTTGCTTACCACTAAGGATTTCCAAGTATTTTGTTACTGTGTACCTTGATTCCTATGGGTTTATGTATTTGGGTAGTATGATGCTAGCGCTCAATTAAAGACCATGATCTTGTAACTTGACTAATGGTATTGCAATAAACACTAAAAGATGCTTTTTAGCAACATGGCTCAAGAGGGCTAGAGCATTGGGCTATTATTATGGTGCTCTAGATTCCTCTTCTTAAGGACTTATTTGTAAGTGGTCAACCGGGACTTACAGTACAACCATGAGTGCCACATGGCTCTGGCTTTCGTCAAGTATGAGGACCTTTTCTAGCTTGTTAGTGATTACCTTTATGGCGTAAGAGGGGCTTGACGAATCGGGTATAGTGCGGCCTCTGTCCTTATGTGTATAGCCTACATAGAATGTGCCATTTAGTAGGGGAGCACTACATCTGTTTGCCAATTGGAATCGTAGCAGCCCTAACTTGTTAGACGAACCTTTGAAAGCCTTCATAGTGAACCCTGCCAACCTTCCTTGGCAGTGGGTCAAGAGTTTGGAAGAAAAATCTCAGATGGGTACTAGATTGCTAGAGTTTGGAGGAATTAGGCTTGTGATCAACCAATCAGTTGTCCCTGTGGAGTTGGAGTCTTCACCTAAAGATTGGAGTTGTCTTACCGTTGTTTGTTGTCCAAGGTTATATCCTTTATATTAAGTATGTTATATATTGAGCATTGTCTTTTGATATTAACCTTATTTGTAGCTTTATGTGAGATTTGACTTTATGGGCTCACATATAGTGCGTATCTGGTTTTGTTCTTAAAATCAGGTGCTACAAAGTGGTATCAAAGCACATACTGACTGTAGGACGCAAGCCTAGTTAGCACTAGACGTTTAGCTTGCTTTCACTTTTACTCATTTCTTGCTGTTTCTCTAACCTTGGTATTTTCTAAAGGTTGTGCTTACTTTTGTCTCTATTCTATTCTAAAAACTCTGACTCACTTCTAAACTTTTCTCAATAGATGGTTTGTAACGAGAAGACCGCCCACATTAGCTATAGAGAACCATGCTTCATTGAAGGAAATCATCCCCTAGGTGTGGGGTGGACCAAGGAGTTCTATTTCAAGCGTGGGGATGACATGGCCTACTTCCATTCCCTACTCATGACGGTGCTTGTATGCTACTACTCTGACTTGTATCCTACGGTGCAATATCATTGCACAGAGTACCGACACCCCCATAAAGCAACATACTGGAAGACAGACTTATTTGTCACCGCTTGGGATGAAGCTAGGAAGTCTCATAGGGTGGAAACCAGTCATACCCACCTTGTGAGTTGTGCCACTATGGAGGAAAGTATGGAGGATGGAGCCTATGAAGCTTGTATGATATATCGTGCCCAACGATTTGAGAAAATGAAGGAAGATCTATTCAGATTCCCTCCTCACTGTGACCCTAGAAAGATGGATGGGAAATGATGGAGCCTCAAGGTCTTGATGCGACTACAAAGGCGATGGTCCGTTTTGCTAAGGAGAAACTCCAAAAGAATGATGTCCTAAGGAAGAGTTGGAAAAGAAAAAGAAGGCTCGCAAATGAGTTGCAAGGCAGCTTGATGAGTATAGAACCTAGCTCAAGATGCCCAAGATCTATGAGAAACTACCCAGAGTTCATCACCATCGGAGTTTTGAGACCCTTATGTAATAAAGACACTAGTGGCGCGAGTTGAGTCAAGTCGAGTCAAGTGTGTCGTTGTGATTTTTGGTGTGCTTAGTTAGTTTGTCATTATGCTTATGCCTGTTTTGGATCTTTGTAATGAGTGTAATGATCTTGTGGGGCTTGTCCACAATTTCATTTAGTTTATAGGTCTATGGTATAAGGATCAATGCAATATATAGTTGGGTTTTGGTTTCTTCTATTTTCTCTATCCTGACCTTTTCGGAGCAATCTTCCTTCTTCGGTGTATATCTCAGTTTTTCGATGACCATAAATCATCAAAAAAATTCTAGACAACAGTAGACTTCAGCATATTTCCCTGACCCAAAGAATCACCCTCATAGCTGCTACGGTTTGGGAGTTACAAAAATCACAAGACGATACAACTGTGCTGTCTACAACCTGGAACAGTTTCTGTTGTGCACTCCTTTCGACCAAATTAACTGTAGAATCTAGAAAAGTATTCTATACCAAAATTGTAGATAATTTGATAAGCTTTCCAACGGTATAAACTACAACTTCATTGGATTAACGAAATGAGAGTTACAGATATTTTACTGTACTGCCATTTTTCATCCCACGAGGAAATTACGGGTTACTTGTTTATAACCTTGCACCTGAGTTTCACTGGGATGTCAGAATATCTTTATGCTAGTTAACTCATCTAGAATAAGGTGCAAGCTACCCTTTAGTTTCCCCTAGTTAATCTTTTCTTAAGGGGGGTAGCCAAGTTAAAGGAGTTGCAAGGATTCATACATTCTAGTGCTTCACTTGGAAGTATCAGTTATCCCCAGGAATTGAGAAGTTCACATCAAGCGCACATATCCTTCACTCAGGAATGAAAATTGTTAGACCATCTACAAGAACATTGGGTATTCATCAGGATTGGTCTTCACTTCGAGCTATCATTGGGAGTTCGACCTTCAACATACCTGGCATTGATGACATTGGAAGGAGATATTGGACATCTATAGTTGGTTCTACGTTGGCTCAGAAAACATCAATGTGACACAAAGCCAGACAAGTGAGTTCTCTACATGGATATGTTATTTTCTAAATAGTGGAAGGAGGGGGAAAAGGTACCAAGAAAGTTAGTGATGTGATTGGAACCCACACGAAAGATGTGAGGGAAACTCAGAGTTTTCAATAATAAGATTTGGTTAGAGGTTCAAGGGAGGTTTATCCAAAACTATCAAGATATTGATAGTGGTACTAGAGAAGGTTTTAAGTTCATTTGGATCAAGAAACCCCAGGTAGGTATTTAAAGGAGTCAAAAAAAGGTTGAAGTAAAACCTATGTATTAGCTTTGCCTGATGGACAAGAGCTTTATATCTACTATGATGCACCCTGTCAAGGTGTGGGATGTGTCCTTATGCAAGAAGTAGCGGTTTATGCATTAAGTCAACTAAGGAAGCGTGAGATGGGATATCTGACATATGAACTAAAGTTATCCACTGTGGAGCATGGAGATACTATCTACAAGGACATGAGAGTATATTTTCATGAAAGATCAGATTGAAACTTGAGACACTATAGATGGATTGGAGTAATCAAGAATTATGACTTGGAAAGGAGCTATCACCGGGAGAAAGAAATGTTGTTGCTGATGACTTTAGCAAAAAGGAGTTGTGCTAATGAAGATTCATACGACACCAAGGACTAAGGCTATGTGATTCAAAGTTTGAGCATCTTAATCGGAGAATAGTCATTAATGTTTTGAAGTTGGTGGTAGAACCTACTTTGGACCAAGAGAGTAAGGAGGCTCAGTTGGGAGGTGAACATATAAAAAAAGAGACTTATAGTATGCAATAAAAAGGAAAAGTGGCCTAGTGTTTGGAGTTACCAGAGAGTTGTTTGGAGTACGTGTCGAATCTTGGAAACACTTGAGAAAGTACTTGGACCTGAAAGAGTAGTATTGGTGGTATGGACTTAAGAGGGGTGTTGCTGAATATGTTGCTATATGTGATACATGTCAAAGAGTTAAAGCTAAACATCAAAGACCTGCGGGATTGTTACAACCAATGAGGATACCTAAGTGGAAGTGGGAAGAAGTTGGTATGGATTTCATTGTTGGGTTACAACGCACTCAGAGAGGTGATGATTCAATATGGGTGATAGTGGATCGGTTAACTAAAGTTGCTCACTTCATACCGATCAAGACTACTTATAATGGACCAAAGTTGGCCAAATTATATATGGAGAAGATAGTGTGTCTGCATTGAGTTCCCATAAAAATTGTGTCTGATCGAGGTACTCAATTCACATCTCACTTTTGGCAGCAAGTACATACTTCATTGGGAACGAAGTTGAATTTTATTATAGCATATCACCCTTAGACAGATGGACAAACTGAAAGGAGGAATTAGATTTTAGAGGATATGTTGTGAGCTTGTCCATTGCAGTACGGTACAAGTTGGACAAGAGCTTGCCTTATGCAGAGTTCTCATATAATAACAGTTATCAAAAGAGTCTCAAGATGGCACCTTTCGAGGCTTTGTATGGACGAAAGTGTAGAACCTGTTGTTTTGGAATCAAACAGGAGAAACTCAAGTATTCGGACAGATGTTTTAAGGGATGTAGAGGAGCAAGTAAGGATGATTAGAGATAACTTGAGAGTGGCGCAGTCTCGACAGAAGAGTTCTGCTGACACTCGGAGAAGGGAATTGGTTTTTGAAATAGGGGACTATGTTTACTTGAAAGTGTCACCTATGAGGAGTTCTCGGTAAAGATTTTGGAGACGGCAAAAAGGGTTATGAGGAACTAAATTATAAAGATGTGTAAGGTTCAGTGGAATCAATATACAGAAGATGAGGCTACTTGAGAAAGAGAAGAGGATCTGAGGAAAACATATCCGTAGCTTTTTGAGTAAGCATCAGCCGAATCTCGAGGATGAGATTCATTTTAAGAGGGGTAGAATTGTAACACAAAAAATTTTGCATCATTTTAAAATAGGTGAATTTTACTTATTTATGCACTTTTGTGAGCACTTGAACTTAGTAGAAAAAAACAACTTTTGTTAAATTAAAATCAACTATAAGGTCTAGTTACATGTTGTGCATACATGCTGCTGCATATTATTTTTATATTGTGTGGTTTGAAACCAAACTCCAAATTGATTCAAATGGATTTGAAAATGGATTTGGAAAATACTTGAAAAAAGGAAAAGGAATTCTTCCTCCTCCCTCTCTTTTGGCCCAGCTGGCCTGCTCTTCACCACAGCTGCTCATCCTATTCTATTCCCCCACTAGGCCATAGCCCAGCTCACTTCCCCTTCTCCTTCTTAGCCTATTGGCCCAGCAGCCAGCCCGCTCGCCCTCCTGCCTGCCTCCTTCCCCATTTCACCGCGCACCCCTTTCCTTGGGCTGGCCTAGCAAAGCCAGTGCAGGCATGCTCTCCTCTCTCCCTCTGTTGGATAACGACCAGGACCCGCCCTTCACCCATAGATGCCCCGAGCCCACACGTCAGTGCCATCCCCTACTTTGCGTCATCTTCAACATGGACTCTGCTTCGCTGGGAGTCTGCCTCTGCCCCGACTCCTTGTGATTAGTGTGACCCGCATGCCGAGGCCCCCTTAAATAGAAGTTGTGCTTCGCACCGCCCTCCCAATTGAACCCAAGAGCAATCAGCCACCTCCAATCGAGTCACTACGCCGCCACAACGCTAGTTAGCCGCCGCCGCCGTTTGCTTCGCCGCGTCGCTACTCCTCCGCAACTGCGACCGTGATCCCGAGCTACACATGAAGGTAAGGAAGCCATTGGTACCTTCTACGCTCTCCCCCTCGCTCCTTTTTGCTTGCACGAGCTCGCCGTTGCTTCGCCAGATTTCCCATGCCGCCGAACCGAGCTCTATGTCGCCACCAAGCCTTCGCAGCTGTCCCAAACCCCTCCGTCGAGTTTGCCTCGCCCTCCTCTCTATCCCCGTGGTCTTCCGGTGTCCGATGATGACCATAAGCGTCATATTGACGAATGCCGGTGAGGTCATGGCCATGGCGCCGCCGCCTAAGCTTGTCGCCGGAGCCTCTATCTCTCACCACCTCTCTCCGATCTAATTCAGGCCATCCAAGTTAGATCCAATGGATCAGATCTCATCATACCCCTTTGCTGGTTCTTTTGCTAAAGAGCCCCTCTCTTCTCTGGTATTCTAACCCATAGTCCACTCTAGATTCAAAATTCCAATTTTTACTTATTTTAATTCAAAATAGAAGATCCACTTATTTATAGTTTTGCCACTACCTTCTTTAGGCTATAACTTCTTCGTTTTAGCTCCATTTTGACCCGTTCAAGTTGCATTAGATTCGTAATTGCATAATCCACATGTTCATCCTACTATTAAACATGTTTTCAACTGTTTAAAATCGAGGTTGGATTTAATCTATTATTTTATTAAAGAAAATCTTGTTTAATTCATAACTTCTTCATTATAGCTTCAATTTTCATGATCTTCGCGTCTGTGTGTTCCTACTAAGATGTAGCTTCATTTTCTAAACTTTTCATCTTAATTTTATGTTGTTGGTGTACTGTTCTAATCTATAGCCTTTGTTTGCTATGCATAATTGCTTCTGGATGCTTGTATGTTGCTGTGATGATCGAGTATAGACGGTGAGCAATTCGTGGGTGATCAAGAGTACTACTTCGACGAGCAGGATTAGCAGGAACACTTTGATCAAGGCAAGTATAGCATGGGATTATCCTTGTTGACCTATACATCTTTAATCATTTAATTCATACTACATGTGTTGCTTACCACTAAGGATTTTGTAGTATTTTGTTACTGTGTACCTTGATTCCTATGGGTTTATGTATTTGGGTAGTATGATGCTAGCGCTCAATTAAAGACCATGATCTTGTAACTTGACTAATGGTATTGCAATAAACACTAAAAGATGCTTTTTAGCAACATGGCTCAAGAGGGCTAGAGCATTGGGCTATTATTATGGTGCTCTAGATTCCTCTTCTTAAGGACTTATCCGTAAGTGGTCAACCGGGACTTACAGTACAACCATAAGTGCCACATGGCTCTAGCTTTAGTCAAGTATGAGGAACTTTTCTAGCTTGTTAGTGGTTACCTTTATGGCGCAAGAGGGGCTTGACGAATCGGGTATAGTGCGGCCTCTATCCTCATGTGTATAGCCTATGCGGAATATGCCATTTGGAAGGGGAGCTATACATCTGTTTGCCAATTGGAATCGTAGCGGCCCTAACTTGATAGACAAACCTTTGAAAGCCTTCATAGTGAACCCTGCCGACCTTCCTTGGTAGTGGGTCAAGAGGTTGGCTGCCTTAGGTGAAAGGGTAAATCACAGTTCATGGTGAAAGTGTACAACCTCTGCAGAGTGTAAAACTATTATAATAGCCGTGCTCATGATCATGAGCGGCCTTGGAACTCTTACAGAATAGATGATCATTAATGGTTAATTGTTTATGCTATTCATTATTCATGTTTACTTGATCATGTGTTTATGTGGGCTTGTGAATAAACTTGTTGCCACTCAATTGCTAAAATTGTGGCTCACTAAAAGCTAACCATAGTAAACAAGTGTTATCCTTTTGAGCCATATGAACCCCATGTTATATTTGCTGAGTACGACATGTACTTGCGCTTGCTTTACTTTTAAAATCTCTAGAAAATGTCAGATGGGTACTAGATTGCTAGAGTTTGGAGGCATTAGGCTTGTGATCAACCAATTGTCCCTGTGGAGTTGGAGTCTTCACTTAAAGATCGAAGTTGTCTTACCGTTGTTTGTTGTCTAAGGTTATATCCTTTATACTAAGTATATTAGATATTGAGCATTGTCTTTTAATATTACCCTTATTTGTAGCTTTATATGAGATTTGACTTCATAGGCTCACATATAGTGCGTATCTGGTTTTGTTCTTAAAACCAAGTGCTACAAAGTGGTATCAGAGAACATGCTGACTGTAGGACACAAGCCTAGTTAGCACTGAATGTTGAGCTTGCTTTCACTTTTACTCATTTCTTACTATTTCTCTAACCTTGGTATTTTCTAAAGGTTGTGCTTACTTTTGTCTCTATTCTATTCCAAAAACTCTGACTCGCTTCTAAACTTTTCTCAATAGATGGTTTGTAACGAGAAGACCACCCGCATTAGCTATAGAGAACCATGCTTCATTGAAGGAAATCATCCCCCAGGTGTGGGGTGGACCAAGGAGTTCTATTTCAAGCGTGGGGATGACACAGCCTACTTCCATTCCCTACTCATGACGGTGCTTGTATGCTACTACTCCGACTTGTATCCTATGGTGCAATATCATTGCACAGAATACCGGCACCCCCATAAAGCAACATACTGGAAGATGGACTTATTTGTGCAGAGTGTAAAACTATTATAATAGCCGTGGTCACAGTTACGAGCGGCCTTGGAACTCTTATGGAATAGGTGATCATTAATGGTTAATTGTTTATGCTATTCATTATTTATGTTTACCTGATCATGTGTTTATGTGGACTTATGAATGTAACACCCTAAAAAATTGCTTTCCTTCAAATAGAATTAAGTTGGTTTAATTATGTATTTTTGTGCATATTTAAACCTAAGGAAAATAATATTTTTATTGAAATTAAAATTCATCATAGGGTTAGCAACATGTTTTTGAATTCATGTTGGTGCATTGAGTTTATTGTGATGAGTGGTTTCGATCCAAAACTCAAAATGATTCAAGTTGCTTTTGAAAGGTTTTTGAAATGGATTGAAATAAAAAGAAAAGGAAAAAAATGCCTCCCTCTCCCTATCTGGCCCAAAGGCCAATCCGCTCGGCTCGATACCTCCTTTCCCCTTGGCCCGCTCCGATCGGCCAGTGCCTCTCCCACTCTCTCGCGTAGGCCCAAGCCGCGCAGGCCTGATCCACCCCGAGGCCCAGCTCCTCTCTAGGCCAGCCCGCTCCCGCTTCACCTCTACCCACCAAAGCCATGGCCCAGCAGCGGAAGCCCGCTAGCGCGCTTCCTCATCTCTGTCTGTTAGCCAGACCCACCTCCTTGTCTCGCGGGACCCACCTATCGAGGTCATCCCCTACCTCTCGTCACCGAGCTAGACTGTCCCACGCAAGGAGTCCACATCTACCCCACTGCCGTGCCCCAAACTTGGCGTGTGTGCCACGCCTAGGCCCTATAAAACTGAGCCCTAGGTGCGCTGCTCCCCTCTGCCAACCCTAGCACCACCTCGAGCCCTAGCTGCTGCCGCCGCCGCCCGCTCGGGATCTCGACGAGCAAAGGAAATCACTGTCGCCATGGTGGTCACCGCCCGCTGTCGTGCCGACGACGATAACCGACCGCCGAGCTCCGCTCTGCAATAGGGAACCCGTAGGTGCTCTTCTTCTTCTCCCTCTCAGACTATGTTACCATCTCATCGCCGCCGAACTATCTCAGGGAGCCACCGTCCGCCTTGTCGTGCCCTGCACTGTCACCGAGCTACCTCCGTCCATGAAAGGTGTCTAGGTGAGTTCGCCGTCGCCCGCTTGATCCCCCTGTGCCTTCCCCATGGAGAACCGAGGCTTATAAGTTGTTCCCGGCTAACTTCGGTGAGGTATCCACCATCGTCCATGGAGGACCACTGTGCCGGTGTTCTGTTCCGACCGACCAAACCACCTCGACCTGCCTCGACCATCCATCTACGGATCTATGGCTCAGATTAGAACTTACCCCTTGACGCAGCGTGTTTTGCTAAAGAGCCCCTCACCTTTTATAGTATAAACCCACAGTCCACTCTCTTTCAAAAGTATTTCAAATTAAGTCCTTTTTCTTCCATTTAAACCCTATTTTTTATAAAAATAGAACCCACCATCCACATGGGTAGTTTTATAGGTTAGACCTCGTGTTTATAATCAAAATTACATATAGGTCCATTTTAAAAACTACAAAACTGCCACTGAATCTTGTTTTAAGCGTAGAATCTATGTTTTAACTCTGATTTGAGTTATTCTCGTATCTGCGTGTTCGTAGCATCACGTAGAACAATTTTTAAACCTTTTTAACTTCTACTATTTGGTGTATTGTTCTAAGTAGCTTATATTTGATTGCTATGTGTGTATATATGGATTCCTGTGTGGTGTTGCTTAATCTTGATTAGACAGTGAGTTTTACGTGGGTGATTTGAACCAACTCTTTGAAGGTCAAGACTAGCATCAATATATTGAATTAAGGTAAGTATAATATGAGGCTCCTTGTTACCCATTCACTTTAATGCAATCTCAATTCATATGCATATATTAATGAACCGCTTGGAGTCTATTTACCTTTATATTGATTATCATGTCCTTGATTTACCTATGGGTTTTGCATGTGGATAGTATGCTCAGTTTGCTCCAACTAATATTGATTAAAGAATACAATTAAAGATATATGCAACATGGTATTAAAAGATGCTTTTTAGCAACATGGAACCAAGGGGGCTAGAGCATTGGGCCTTTTCTTATGGTGCTCTAGTTTCTCTCCATAAGGACTCATCTTTAACTGGCAACCCAGGTGAAACAACCCTAATTTCCACGAAGAAAAATCCACAGAGTTGAAGTGTAATAAGACCATGGTAGATCATATTACCCAAATTCTAGCCGAATATCACATCCATACAACGATAATATTAGAGTATAAATAGTGCGGAATTATATAAATTATTACATCGCCACATTGGTGGAATCAAAAGTAGCATTCATTCAGAACAGCTTGAAGATAAGATCGCCAAACTCGAGCGTAGGCACGAATCCCTCAACCGTCAAACTCCTCGGAGCTATACTCCTCAGCAGAACCTGTATGCCAAAATTTATCAGTACGATTTGTACTGGCCACTCCCAACCCTATGAGCATTGCTTTGTGGAGATTGGATGCAAGTTGGATAAGTCAAAAGGAACCTATAAGGCTGGGGTTTCCTATGTATTTTAGCATATCACGTATAGTATAGTCAAGTTTTAACACCATCCCCACACATATTCCACCCATTCCCATTCCAGAGCCAGGTTTCGATCTCGGGGATCGACATACCACCATCTCCACACCATCACCATACCATACCATCGCTCAGTCGATAGGCCAACTCCCTCTCGGCACTATCTCAAGGCCCGTAGCCCCTAGCTACGACCGAACACTCACTTCCAGGGGGAAGAAAAGGACTCATCTCATTATCTAGTTTAAGCGAAACCCAGGAAAGGTCCATAGCCGACAAGTCGGCACATGTATCGATTGATCAACCATACACTCTGCAGAGGTTTTACATAACCACAAGATCCGCCTTCCTCGCTGACTGTCGTCAACTGGGCTGATTCCGACCGCTTGCTAGCCTAGGATAGTGCCACTCTACCATTCAGCCCTGGTTCACCCCAAGTCAAGTCTGGGGTGGCTGAAACTATGAGTCATGAGCTGGGTCCACAAGGTCTCCATGAAGTCTCAGAAGGATGTGGGGGGAATCCTCCGCGCCCCGTACCTCCTTACACTATCCGCTATCAACCTAGCAGTAGTGGCAATATCCTACCAAGTAGTCCAGCCGTCCCGTACATATAGGACGAGTGGTACGTAAGGTTTCCCGGTGAATCTGAGTACTAGTAAGTCCTTAGGGATGACCAAGCCAGAATGTCTCCATCAGGGTTTCCATTTACCGTGCCACCACAGCACCTCCATCTTGGGCTCCACCCGTCACAGGTTCACACCCAGGTCCACCTCATATACCATTTACCCACCATAGGTATCCATTTCTAGGGGTGCCTAGGTAGCATCCCATAGCAAGACTTGCCCTAGGCTCGTCGTATACTCCAACTTGGTTGACACAACCCTCACCCAAGTCACACACGCAGCACTCTTCCCGTAGTCCAGAATACACCATGCATTAATGTAGTATAAGCGTAGTAGAAGTACAAGCAATTAAAATATAGCAGTAAGCATGTGTCTAACCTAATAGCAGGGTATGCGGGGGTAAGGTTGCATCAAGATAAAGGCCATCAAGAAAGCATACTACCATGCAAGTCCTATCATAGTATGATTATAACAGTAAAGTAAAGCAATAGCAGTTCTACATTAGCCATGCGTAATAGATGCTACGAGATTGGGTGGGATGTGGCACCTTCAGTGTAGTCGTCTCCGTTCTCCTCACGGTACTCATGATCCTCGTCCGTCAGGTTCTCCTCCGAGTTTGCAATGTTTGCATTATAATCGCGTTAGCGACGTCTATAGAGTAGCACAAAGAAGCAATGAAAATTCAAAAGAGCCAAATGCACTCACACATGGGTTCATTGCGTAGAGCTTGATTTTAGATAAATTTTAGTCCTGTTTCATATTTTTCTGAGGTCATACGATTTAGTTATGAATTTCCGAAGTTTAAATCATTTCTAAAAATGGAAAAAGGATGAATTAATCCTGGGCTAACACGTGTCATGCTGTGGTTGGTCCACGTGGCTTGCTGACGTCAGCATCACGGTTCCGAGCTGACAGGTGGGGTCCAGCTGACATCAGCATGACGTCATCAACGTCATCCTTACCGGTAGGTGGGGCCAGAGGCTATTGAGTCACTGACAGGTGGGTCCGATCAAAGTCAACGTCGGTCAACGTCGAGTCAACGGTCAATGGTCAACGATCAACAGTCAGGGTCACTGACATGTGGGGCCTAGGCTGCTGATGTCAACGTGACATCAGCATGACGTCACCATGGCTGCGGGGGCTGCTGTCATGTGGGTCCCATGTGACGCCAGCATGACGTCAGCGCCTGTCATGTGGGTCCAAAGTGTCCGTGTCACTGACATGTGGGCTAGGTCAATGGTCAACGTTGACCAATCAACGGTCAATACGGCCGGGTCTCAAATGGGCTTCGGGTTGGGCCGGTCTGGGCTGAGCCGGGCCGAACACGTGGCTTGATGTGGCGCAGCCACCTCATGGCCATGGGCCTCCACTGGACCGTGGTCCATGGTTCACGGTCCACGGTGGACAGATGCGCCGGTCTACGGTGGACCGCGTCTTCTTCCGGTGAGCCGCGTCCACCCCTCTCTTCCTCTGTCTATGGTTCACGTGCACCAGGTTTACGTGCGGGTGGCCGGCGAGGGGGTGTTTCCCCTGTTTTTCTCCCGCGGTGGTGCTCCTGCCGGTGGCGAGCTGGCTGTGAGCCTTCGTGGCGGTGCTGGTGCCCAATTGGGGAGGGGAAAGGCTACCCCAGGCTACGGCGACTGCGATGGTGGGGGCTAGGTGGCGGCCGGGGCTCACCAAGGCGCTGGCCACGGCGAACGGCGGCTTGGCAGTGCTCGTCGGTGGCGAGGTCGCATTTACAGGCTCTCCGGTGGCTCGACTGGGCAGACGTGGGCGTCAGCGGATCCGTGGGTGCACGGCGAAAGCGTCCAGGGCTCAAGGCGGGGCTTCGATTTCAAGGTGGCCGGTAGGGTCTTCCCAGCGGCCACGGTGACATGGTGACGACGGCGAGGCGCGCGGGTCACTACGGGGTTCTAGTGGGGTGGTCACGGCGTGCGCGTGAGTTACCCATGGCTTCAGTGAACGGGATGGGTGAGTCAAGGAGGCGCCAGGCGCTCCGATCGGTACTGGCCACGGTGGTCGGGTGCTCAGACCGGTGGTCTGGTGCTCAGCACGGTGGTCTGGTGCTCGGACAGGTGGTCGGGTGCTCGGACCGGTGGTCTGGTGCTCGGCATGGTGGTCTGGTGCTCTAGAGGTGGTCTGGTGCTCCGGTGGTGGCTGCGCCATGGCGGCGGCGTGGTGAGCGTAGCATGCGTGCTCGGCTACGGCGTCCGGGGAACTTGGAGAGGTCTACGGCGTCCAAGGGCTCGAGGATGGTCACGGTCAACGTGAGTGTGCTGTGCTGGTGTGCCTAGAGGCCGGGGATGGCCTTGGCCTACGCGCTCACGATATGGAGCACCATGGCCGGAGTAGCAAGGTCCGGCGACGAGCAGGGGAAAAATCGGGGGCTCACCGTGGGTGCTGTGGAAGAAAGGATGGCGGTGTAGTGACGAGTTGTGGCTGTGTAGCTCCGGAAGCAGTGCCGTGCAGTGCCGACCCGCGACCGTGATGACGATGACGGCATCGCCCTCAGCCTCGGCGACTTCGGCAGTGCGCGGGGGCTCCGATCCTCCTCTCACGATCTCCTTCTCGGCCCTCTACTCTCGGTGTGGTGCGGCTGCTGGGCCACCAAGCGGTGGCAGAGGCTGAGGGAGAGGCTAAGGCGCCGAGCATGAGCGGCGTGCGGGCTGGCTTTATAGCCGAGCGCCATGCCACCCATGGCGGATGGCATCGTGCGGTGGAGGCGTGTGCATCGCATCAAACGGTGGTGCGGGGTTGCATTGGCGCGGCGCAAGGGGGATAGGGTCATGCCCCGGGCGTGACCCCCTGGCCCGCCCCTGCCACTGCTGTCGGGCGCCGGTCGCGTAGGCGGTTGCGGCGTGGGTGAGGAAGATGACACTGTAGATAGGGGTGGCTGACATGCGGGGTCCAGCGGGCAGTGGCTGCGAGCGAGGCAGACGGGTGCACGGGCGTGGGCGACGCGCGGGGCCGGCTCGTGGGCCACGCGCGCATGCTAGGAAGACGGGAAGGGGGATTGGCAGGCCGGTTGGGCTGGCTGGCATGGGCTGAGCAGGCCGAGCAGCCTGGGCTGCGAGGCCTTCTCTTTTTTTCTTTTCTTTTCTATTTTTCTTTCCTTCTTCTTTATTTGAATTCCATTTTGATTTTTAAATTGGTTTCCAAATTGGTGCACCATATTCGTTTAAACATATCATAACTCAATGGAAATCCAAATCACATTTTGAATAATCAAGGTATGCAACACTTTATTTGTTATCATTTAAATAAACACAATTAACAAATGACATGCCATGCTTATGTGTTAGCTTGGGTTGGGGTTAGACCTAATGCATCTCTTAAGTTGGGTTAATATACATGACACTCATCATCACATGGAAGTTCTAGGAAAAATTTTGTAGTTGATATTTTTAGTGTGTGGATTTTTGGGTTGTTACAGTCCTACCCCTTAACAGAATCTCATCCCTGAGATTAAAGCGTAACGTACTCTTCGAAGAGGTAAGGATATCGTAGCCGGAGGTCAGACTCCTCCCATGTTGCTTCTCTCTCTATGTGATTGCTCCATTGGATCTTGCACATAGGAATAGTCTTGCTTCGGGTCTCTTTGGTGTCTCTGCCTAGAATTCTGACAGGATGTTCTTTATACTCAAGTGTATTTTGAATGTCAAGTGTATCAGTTAGAATTACTTCATCGATCACTCTCAAACACTTGCGTAGCTGCGAGACATGGAATACGGGATGTACACCCATCAATTCATCGGGTAGCTCAAGTTCGTAGGCGAGCTTTCCAATCCTCTTGCAAATCTTGTATGGGCCAATAAATCTAGGGGCAAGCTTTTCCTTCACATGGAATCTGATAGTTCCACGTAGCGGGGATACCTTGAGATAGACGAAGTCCCCCACATTGAACTCAAGTTCTCTTCTCCTTTTGTCAGCATAGCTCTTGTATCGACTTTGAGCAATTCTCAAGTTCTCCTTCACTTGAGCAACTCCTTCTTCGGCATCTTAAATCTTGGCGGAGTCAAAGAACGATCTTTCTCCCGGTTGGGACCACATCAGAGGTGTCTTACATGGTTTGCCATACAGGGCTTCAAATGGTGACATCTTAATACTAGCTTGGTAGCTGTTGTTGTAAGAGAACTCAGCATAGGGTAAGCATTTCTCCCAATCAGAGCCATAGTTTAGTACACTAGCGCGAAGCATGTCTTCTAAGATCTGATTTACTCGTTCTATCTATCCATCTGTCTGTGGGTGGTAAGCGGTACTGAAATCAAGTTTGGTTCCAATGAACTTATGCAGAGCTTCCCAGAATCGGGACACAAATTGAGGACCACGATCAGATACAATACTAGAGGGAGCTCCATGCAGTCTGAGAATATGCTCAATATATAGATCTGCTAGTTTTTCAGCATTGGTCTTGGTCTTTACTGGTACAAAGTGAGCAATCTTGGTCAAGCGATCAACAATCACCCAGATGGAATCATTGCCTTTCTATGAACGGGGCAATCCCACTATGAAATCCATGGATATGCTCTCCCACTTCCACTCGGGGACGTCGAGAGGCTTTAGCAAACCTGCAGGCCTTTGATGTTCAGCCTTGACTCTATTACAGATGTCACATCGTGCCACATGTCCTGCAATGTCTGTCTTCATGCCTTTCCACCAAAAGTGTTTCTTCAAATCTTGATACATTTTTGAACCTCCAGGGTGGATACAGTACTTAGAATCATGAGCTTCTGACAAAATTTCCTCTCATAGCACTGGGTCAGATGGAATATAGATTCTGTTCTTGAACCAGATGGTTCCTTGTTCATCTTCATGGTGGTTGGTCTTATAGCCTAGTTTCATCAGACCACGGAGATATTCGATTTCTTCACAATCTTTCTGAGCTTGACGAATGCGTTCTGTGAGATCATACTGTATGCGGAACTCATTCAACAAGCCGTGCGGTAGTATCTCAAGTTGGAAATCCTCAATCTCTTCCTTGAGCTCAGGTGGTACGGATTCAGTGATCAAAGCATGACAGTAGCTCTTGCGACTGAGAGCATCTGCGACTACATTAGCTTTTTCTGGATGATAGTGAATTTCCAGGTCATAGTCCTTGATCAACTCTAGCCAATGGTGTTGCCTCATATTCAAATCTTCTTGAGTGAAAAAGTACTTCAAGCTCTTGTGATCCGTACAGATGTCACACTTGTTGCCTATCAAGTAGTGTCTCCAGATCTTTAGGGCATGCAGAACTGCTGCTAACTCAAGATCATGAGTAGGGTAACGGTTCTCGTGTTCTTTCAACTATCGAGACGCATATGCTATCACTCTTCCATCTAGCATCAATACACAACTAAGTCCTTGACGGGATGCATCACAATAGACTACGAAATTTTTGCCGATATCAGGCAATGCTAGTACAGGAGTTGTGGTAAGCTTCTGTTTCAATTCCTGGAAGCTTTGTTCGCACTCGGGCGTCCATTCAAACTCCTTGGTCTTCTTCAGAAGATTGGTCATTGGACGAGCTATCTTGGGGAAGTTTTCGATGAATCGGCGATAATATCCAGCCAATCCCAAGAAACTTCTGACTTCTGTCACATTACGGGGTTGATCCCACTCTTTCACAGCTTCAATCTTGGCTGGGTCAACTGCGACACCTTCAGCTGATAGTACATGGCCTAGGAAGGCAACTTCCTATAGCCAAAACTCACATTTGCTGAACTTTGTGTAGAGCTGATGTTGGGCTAATTTCTCGAGCACAGTTCTCATATGATGTTCATGTTCTTCAGTGGTGGGTGAATAGACAAGGATGTCATCAATGAATACCACCAAGAACTTATCTAGTTCATCCATGAAAACCTTATTCATCATGTTCATGAAGTAGGCGGGAGCGTTCGTGAGTCCAAAGGATACCACAGTAAACTCAAACTGACCATACCTAGTCACAAAAGCTATCTTCAGGATGTCACTTTCTTGAATCTTCATCTGATGATAGCTAGATCTGAGATCAATCTTGGAGAAATACTTGGCACCTCGAAGCTGATCAAGCAAATCATCAATCCTTGGCAACGGGTACTTGTTTTTGATGGTGACTGCGTTCAAGTTCCGGTAATCAATGCACATTCTCATTAAGCCATCCTTCTTCTTGACAAACAGAACAGGGGATCCCCAGGGTGAAGCACTGGGTCTGATATATCCCTTTGAGATGAGCTCATCAAGCTGTTTCTTGAGCTCCGCCAGCTCATCAACTAACATGCGATAGGGTCTCTTGGCAATGGGTCCCATTCCTGGCAACAGATCAATGATGAACTCTACATCACGGTCTGGTGGCATACCCGATAATTCTTCAGGGAATACATCGGGATAGTCTCTGACTACTGGCACATCATGAACTGTCTTCTCCTCTTTTCGTGATTCTGAACTTGCTTTAAGGCACATAGGATAGAAGTGGACTTTCCAGACTGTGGTTCACATCTAATGACTTCGCCTGATGGGTGGGTCACTTGGACGTATCTAGGTGAACATGATATGATACCTTGGTGAATGGTTAACCAATCCATACCTAGGATGATATCTAGGCTAGTGGAAGGTAAAAGGGTTAGGTTGGCTTTAAAGACAAGACCCTCAATGGTAAGACTCACTCCCTTGCAGATGTGGGTGCATTTTAGGTCTCCTAACGGTGAACTGGTGATGATAGGCTTTTCACGTGGGGTTACAGGCAGGTCATGCTCTCGTGCAAACTTGGATGATATGTATGAACAAGTTGCTCCAGAGTCAAATAGAACTGATGCAGTGTTGCCATTAACTAAAAACATACCGTACACCACGTCAGGGGCAGCTTGTGCTTCCTCGGCGTCCAGATGGTTGAGACATCCACGAGTAGCAGATCCCTTGAGCTGAGACTTCTGAGCAGCTGAGTTCTGAGGGCACTCAGCGGCTTTGTGACCTGGTTGGCCACAAGCAAAGCAGGTGAAAGGCGTACCGCCTGTAGGGGTTGGCGCGGGTGCCTTCCAGTTTCTAGTGCTTGGTGCGGAGCGGTTCTGTGCTGGGCGTTCATTCGCTGAGCGGGGATGGTTGAAACGGTCCTGAGTGTTGCGATCCTGAGCATAACGGTCCTGGATGTAATGATCCTGAGCAGGGCGGGAGTATTTGGCGGTGTAGCCTCCACTTCCCCTACTCGATCCAGGGTTGTCATCCCTGTTGTGGCGAGAGCGTTCCCTGGATGGTGCATCTCTATGGAACCTCTTATGATCACGACCACGGAGAGACTCCTTAGGCTTATGCTTCCTCTCCCTGTACTCTTCTCCAGCTTCAGCACGGTCCTTCTCAATCTAGATGCAGCGATCCACCAGAGCACGCAATGTGTTGCTCTCAATACCGCCAAACTTCAGCTTGATGTGCGGGTTAAGTCCCTTGCGGTAGTAGTACAGCTTCTCCTTCTCAGAGTTCACAACATAGGAAGGGGCATAGCGAAGAAGATTGGTGAAACGAGTAGTGTACTCAGTCACCCTGTCCTTTCCCATCTTGATGTTGCGGAACTCCTCAGCTTTGGCCTCCATGACACCCTTGGGAATGTGATACTCCATGAATGCTTCGGCGAACTCATCCCACGAGATGTTGGCAGGGTCCTCATGGGAATCACCGAAACTATCCCACCAGGCGCGTGCTGCACCTGTGAGCTGGTTTGTGGTAGCTCCAACACACTCATCATCGGTGAAAGTAGTGAGGTCAAGCTTCTTCTCCATTTCCTTGAGCCAGTCATCGGCTACAAGTGGGTCAGGGTCGGTGCCATCATAGGTGGGTGGCCTTAGCTTCAGGAATCCCTCCAGCTTCCTTTGGAAGTCATTCTACTGACCTCCCTGGCGACGGTTTGCTCCTTCAACAAGAGCTGCAAGAAGCTGGGTCTGCTGTGCCATCACTTCTGCCAGGTTTGATGGTGGTGGAGGAATGTTCTCCTCAGGCGGCGGAGTATTCTCTAGGTGGAAGGGTATCCCTCCATGTCCACGGCCACAGCCACGGCCACGGTTGTTGCCACCACGTCCCCCATTGGGTTCAACTGGTTCAGGGGTGGGCGCACGTCCTCGATTCATTAGGCGATTAGATCGGCGGTTCGGCATCTGCAACACGGATCATAGAGGGTTTAGTTCTTGTGCCATAAGTGCTTATAATTCAATATAATTACATGATTTTTACGATTTAGAGAAAAACATTTATGATATCCAACACTCTTACAAAGAAGCAATAAGATTCATAAAGATGCAATAAGATCCGAAACATTCATTACATGGTTTTTATTACATAGCATCATCTCCAGTAGCTACACTTGAAGCCGTGCAAGAATCATTCTACTCATAGTGTCTCATAATACATCTCATAAGGGGTACATCATGGGGTACAACTTACGGAAGCTACTGACATGACTCATGACCATGCAGGGTCATCTACTCTAACTCGTACACCGCAGCTGGGATATGACTATTCTCGATCTCGATCTCCTCGTCAGACTTGTGAAGTCGAGACACGTACTTTAAGGCCTCGGCGAGCTCCTCAGTAGGCTTGGCTCCAGGTAGGGTAGGACAGGCGTCTAGGCTGAGGCGAGTCGGGGCTAACTCAAACTCCTCTACCCTAGGCTTCGTCTTGCTGCGAATCTCCTTAGGTAGCTGATCCCACATACCCTTCATCTCCCTGAGGCGCTTCCTATCAGACTTCTGCCAGGCCTATCGAGTCCTCTCATACTTGTCCTATAGGTACTCGTTCTGCCTGAGTGCCTCGATCAGGTGACCCTGGTTGCGAATGGCCTTCTTTCTGAACTATTCTAGATCTTGAGTCATGGTCTTGTTTCGAGACTGGATCTTCAGCATGTCAATCCCCTTGGATCTCTCTCTGTCTCCTCTATGGTTGAACTCGGCCTTCTTGTCATCCAACTCTCTCTACAACTCCAAGACCTTACTGTCGAGGTAGCAGTTCCTGTTGCCTAGGTCGACGGCTTTGTCCTGTAAGTCGTCGACCTCGGCTCTGTGGATTTCTTCACAGCGGTTGAGCTCGTCCTGTAGCTTGGCAACTGTCTCAAGTAGACTAGCTCGCTCATGTGCTCCCTGCGAGTCTCGCTCCTGGTACTCCCACCGGAGGGCCTGGTCCTGACGTCTCCTCTGCTCCAGCTAGGTCACGTACCTGTCCTGCTCCAGCAGGTGGATAGCTGAGACGTGAAGGCATCTATCCTCCTCGGCAAGGATAACTCTGCCGGCTGCGAAACTCTGCTCACTAGGGGTAAGGCTGAGGTCGAGGGCCTAGGGAAGTAGATAGAACTGTATCGTCTTCAGGTGCTCGTAGTGGTCCCTCATCACTCTGTGAAGTGCCTTGTGAGAGATAGCTCGTAGCCCCTCCTCGACGGTGTCCTCTATAGTCAACTCAGTGGAAGCTGGGACATAAGGTAAGGTAGTGCTAGCTGGGAACTCCACTGAGGTGACAATCGGTCCTTCGATTCCTCCTTCCTTAGCTGGCTTCCCGGTGCAGGTGACCTTGACAAGCTCGTCGAGGACACCTAACGTGACGAGAACTCGGCAGAGGGTCTACGCAAAACCCCCGAGCTCACGTAGGTCAAAGGTAAGCTTGGCGTGGTCCAGAGGTAGCGGTCCTAGAGGCGGCCAGTCGACGTTCGTTGCCATCTGCATGTTTCAAGGGGACAGGTGTTAGCAGGTCAATAAATAGATAAGCCTTGCATAAAAGTAAATGCAGGGTCGGTATATAACCGAAAGAAGGGTTGTCCGCGTCCTATTCTATCGTCCATTTCTGAGGGTTTCGTCCTATGGTCAAGTATGGCTCTGATACCCCAACTGAAACAACCACAATTTCCACAAAGGGAAATCCACAGAGTTGAAGTGTAATAAGACCATGGTAGATTATATTACCCAAATTCCAGTCGAATATCACATCCATACAACGATAATATCAGAGTACAAATAGTATAAAATTAAATAAATTATTATATCGCCACATTGGTAGAATCAAAAGTAGCATTCATTCAGAACAGCTTGAAGATAAGATCGCCAAACTCGAGCGTAGGCACGAACCCCTTAACCATCAAACTCCTCGGAGCTATACTCCTCAGCAGAACCTGTATGCCAAAATTTATCAGTACGATTTGTACTGGCCACTCCTAACCCTATGAGCATTGCTTATTGGAGATTGGATGCAAGTTGGATAAGTCAAAAGGAACCTATAAGGCTGGGGTTTCCTATGTATTTTAGCATATCAAGTATAGTATAGTCAAGTTTTAACACCATCCCCACACATATTCCACCCATTCCCATTCCAGAGCCAGGTTTCGATCTCGGGGATCGACATACCACCATCTCCACACCATCACCATACCATACCATCGCTCAGTCGACAGGCCAACTCCCTCTCAGCACTATCTCAAGGCCCGTAGCCCCTAGCTACGACCGAACACTCACTTCCAGGGGGAAGAAAAGGACTCATCTCATTATCTAGTTTAAGCGAAACCCAAAAAAGGTCCATAGCCGACAAGTCGGCACATGTATCGATCGATCAACCATACACTCTGCAGAGGTTTTACATAACCACAAGATCCGCCTTCCTCGCTGACTGTCGTCAACTGGGCTGATTCCGGCCGCTTGCTAGCCTAGGATAGTGCCACTCTACCATTTAGCCCTGGTTCACCCCAAGTCAAGTCTGGGGTGGCTGAAACTATGAGTCATGAGCTGGGTCCACAAGGTCTCCATGAAGTCTCAGAAGGATGTGGGGGGAATCCTCCGCGCCCCGTACCTCCTTACACTATCCTCTATCAACCTAGCAGTAGTGGCAATATCCTACCAAGTAGTCTAGCCGTCCCGCACCATATAGGGCGAGTGGTACGTAAGGTTTCCCAGTGAATCTGAGTACTAGTAAGTCCTTAGGGATAACCAAGCCAGAATGTCTCCATCAGGGTTTCCATTTACCGTGCCACCACAGCACCTCCATCCCGGGCTCCACCCGTCATAGGTTCACACCCAGGTCCACCTCATATACCATTTACCCACCATAGGTATCCATTTCCAGGGGTGCCCAGGTAGCATCCCATAGCAAGACTTGCCCCAGGCTCGTCGTATACTCCAACTTGGTCGACACAACCCTCACCCTCCACACACCCAAGTCACACACGCAGCACTCTCCCCGTAGTCCAGAATACACCACGCATTAATATAGTATAAGCGTAGTAGAAGTACAAGCAATTAAAATATAGCAGTAAGCGTGTGTCTAACCTAATAGCAGGGTATGCAGGGGTAAGGTTGCGTCAAGATAAAGGCCATCAAGAAAGAATACTACCATGTAAGTCCTATCATAGTATGATTATAACAGTAAAGTAAAGCAATAGCAGTTCTACATTAGCCATGCGTAATAGGTGCTACGCGATTGGGTGGGATGTGGCACCTTCAGTGTAGTAGTCTCCATTCTCCTCACGGTACTCACGATCCTCGTCCGTCAGGTTCTCCTCCGAGTCTGCAACGTTTGCATTATAGTCGCGTTAGCGACGTCTATAGAGTAGCACAAAGAAGCAATGAAAATTCAAAAGAGTCAAATGCACTCACACATGGGTTCATTGCGTAGAGCTTGATTTTAGATGAATTTTAGTCCTGGTTTCATATTTTTCTGAGGTCGTATGATTTAGTTATGAATTTCCGAAGTTTAAATCATTTCTGAAAATGGAAAAAGGCTGAATTAATCCTGGGCTGACACGTGTCATGCTGTGGTTGGTCCACGTGGCTTGCTGACGTCAGCATCACGGTTCCGAGCTGATAGGTGGGGTCCAGCTGACGTCAGCATGACGTCATCAACGTCATCCTTACCGACAGGTGGGGCCAGAGGCTATTGAGTCACTGATAGGTGGGTCCGGTCAAAGTCAACGTCGGCCAACGTCGAGTCAACGGTCCACGGTCAACGGTCAACAGTCAGGGTCACTAACATGTGGGGCCTGGGCTGCTGACGTCAGCAGCTGATGTCAACATGACGTCAACATGACGTCACCCTAGCTGTAGGGGCTGCTGTCATGTGGGTCCCATGTGACGCCAGCATGACGTTAGCGCCTGTCGTGTGGGTCCAAAGTGTCTGTGTCACTGACATGTGGGCCAGGTCAACGGTCAAGGTTGACCAGTCAACGGTCAATACGGCCGGGTCTCAAACGGGCTTCGGGTTGGGCCGGTCTGGGTCGGGCCGGGACGAACACGTGGCGTGCTATGGCGCAGCCACGTCACGGCCATGGGCCTCCACTGGGCCGTGGTCCACGGTTCACGGTCCACGGTGGACAGATGCGCCGGTCTACGGTGGACCGCGTCTTCTTCCGGTGAGTCGCGTCCACCCCTCTCTTCCTCTGTCTGTGGTTCACGTGCACTAGGTTTACGTGCGGGTGGCCGACGAGGGGGTGTTTCCCCTGTTTTTCTCCCGCGGTGGTGCTCCTGCCGGCGGCGAGGTGGCTGCGAGCCTTCGTGGCGGTGCTGGTGCCCAATTAGGGAGGGGAAAGGCTACCCCAGGCTACAGCGACTACGATGGTGGGGGCTAGGTGGCGGACGGGGCTCACTAAGGCGCTGGCCACGGCGAACGGTGGCTTGGCAGTGCTCGCCGGTGGCGAGGTCGCATTTGCAGGCTCTCCGGTGGCTCAACTGGGCAGACATGGGCGTCAGCGGATCCATGGGTGCACGGCGAAAGTGTCCAGGGCTCAAGGTGGGGCTTCGGTTTCAAGGTGGCCGATAGGGTCTTCCCGGCGGCCACGGCGACATGGTGACGACAGCAAGGCGCGCGGGTCACTATGGGGTTCCAGCGGGGTGGTCACAGCGTGCGCGTGAGTTACCCGTGGCTTCAGCGAACGAGACGGGCGAGTCAAGGAGGCGCCAGGCGCTCCGATCGGTACTGGCCACGGTGGTTGGTGCTCTGACCGGTGGTCGGGTGCTCGGACCGATGGTCTGGTGCTCGGCACGGTGGTCTGGTGCTCGGACCGGTGGTTGGGTGCTCGGACTGGTGGTTTGGTGCTCGACACGGTGGTCTGGTGCTTCAGTGGTGGTCTGGTGCTCCGGTGGTGGCTGCGCCATGGCGACGGCGTGGTGAGCGTAGCATGCGTGCTCGGCTACGACGTCCAGGGAACTTGGAGAGGTCTACGGCGTCCAAGGGCTCGGGGATGGTCACGGTCAACGTGAGTGTGCTGTGCTGGTGTGCCTAGAGGCCGGGGACGGCCTTGGCCTACGCGCTCACGATATGGAGCGCCATGGCTAGAGTAGCAAAGTCCGGCGATGAGCCGGGGAAAAATCGGGGGCTCACCGTGGGTGCTGTGGAAGAAAGGATGGCGGTGCAGTGATGAGTTGCGGCCGTGTAGCTCCGGAAGCAATGATGTGCAGTGCCAACCTGCGACCGTGATGACAATGACGGCGTCGCCCTCGGCCTCAGCGACTTCGGCAGTGCGCGGGGGCTCCGATCCTCCTCTCACGATCTCCTTCTCGGCCCTCTACTCTCGGTGTGGTGTGGTTGCTGGGCCACCAAGCGGCGGCGGAGGCTGAGGGAGAGGCTAAGGCGTCGGGCGTGAGCGGCGTGCGGGCTGGCTTTATAGCCGAGCGCCATGCCTCCCATGGCGGATGGCATCGTGCGGTGGAGGCGTGTGCATCGCATCAAACGGTGGTGCGGGGTTGCATGGGCGCGGCGCAAGGGGGACAGGGTCATGCCCCGGGCGTGACCCCTGGCCCGCCCCTGCCACTGCTGTCGGGCGCCGGTCGCGTAGGCGGTTGCGGCGTGGGTGAGGAAGACGACACTGTAGACGGGGGTGGCTGACATGCGGGGTCCAGCGGGCAGTGGCTGCGAGCGAGGCAGACGGGTGCACGGGCATGGGCGATGCGCTGGGCCGGCTCGTGGGCCGTGCGCGCATGCTGGGAAGACGGGAAGGGGGATTGGCAGGCCGGTTGGGCTGGCTGGCATGGGCTGAGCAGGCCGAGCAGCCTGGGCTGCGAGGCCTTCTCTTCTTTTCTTTTCTTTTCTATTTTTCTTTCCTTCTTTATTTGAATTCCATTTTGATTTTTAAATTGGTTTCCAGATTGGTGCACCATATTCGTTTAAACATATCATAACTCAATGGAAATCCAAATCACATTTTGAATAATCAAGGTATGCAACACTTTATTTGTTATCATTTAAATAAACACAATTAACAAATAACATGCCATGCTTATGTGTTAGCTTGGTTTGGGGTTAGACCTAATGCATCTCTTAAGTTAGGTTAATATACATGACACTCATCATCACATGGAAGTTCTAGGAAAAATTTTGTAGTTGGTATTTTTAGTGTGTGGATTTTTGGGTTGTTACACCAGGACTTACAGTACAACTATGAGGACCACATGGCTCTAGTCTTAGTCTAGTACCTTGCTCTTTCTATTTTGTAGCAGCTTACCAAAAGGGCAAGAGGGGCATACCAGGATGGGTATGGGCCTCATCCCCAAGGTATGTACTATTCTACGAGTATTAGTGCCATTCTTGGAGATGACTTCGTAACACTTGGAAGATGAAATCCTTAGCGACTGCTCCTTATTAGAACGATTGAGGGAAAAGCTTCATAGTGTACCCTGCCTGCTCACCGTGAAAGTGTTTTGGGAGTAATTAACCCGGGCATATGGGCAACACAACTCATGGTGAAAGTGTACAACCTCTGCAAAGTGTAAAACTGGTATATCAGTTGTGCTCATGAACACAAGCGGCCTGGATCCTTACTGAATAGTTGGTTACTTGGATGGTTTGGGTTATAATTAAAATTGTTGATATCTCTAATCATTCATATTCAGGAGCCTAAGCATAACGTAGCAACTTATGATTAATAATAAAATATGACCAACTAAAAGTGCTTATTTCAGTTCAGCCGTGTCAAGCCTCTTGAGCCTACATCCCCTCATGTTATGCTTGCTAAGCGGTAGTAGCTTACGCTTGTTTTATTTCAATCCTTTGACACAAATGGGTACCAGATGGAGGTTCTTCAGTGAAGTTTTTCAAGAGGTGTTAGGCTTGTGTTCAACTAGTTGATAATTACTATGGTGTTAGAGGCCTCGTCAGAAGAATAGAGTTATAGTATATACTATAAAGTAAGACTATGTCTTTTGTAACAAATAATTATGCGTTATATATTAAAGGAATTGTCTTTGATATTACCCCTTCATTGGTAACTATGTGTGAATTGAATTCCTGGGCACAAATATGGTGTGTATCTAGTTTTGTCCTTAAAACCAAGTGCGATAGTGAATAAAATTGTTGCCACTCAATTGCTAAAATTGTGACTCGCTAAAACCTAACTACGGTAAACCAGTGTCATCCTTTTGAGCCACATGAACCCCATGTTATATTTATTGAGTACGACATGTACTTGCGCTTGCTTTACTTTTTAAATCTAGAAAAATCCTAGATGGGTACCAGATTGCTAGAGTTTGGAGGAATTAGGCTTGTGATCAGCCAGTCAGTTGTCCCTGTGGAGTTGTAGTCTTTACCTAAAGATTGAAGTTGTCTTGCTGCTGTTTGCTATCTAAGGTTATGTCTTTTATACTAAGTACATTATATATTGAGCATTATCTTTTGATATTACCCTTATTTGTAGTTATATGTGAGATTTGACTTCCTAGGCTCACATATAGTGTGTATCTGGTTTTGTTCTTAAAACCGGGTGCTACAATTTTATTACATCTTTGCCCAAATTTACTTTGCCATTGACAATGATAGGCCGATCTAACCAAAAACAAACCACTTCTATTGTAATGCCAAGCCACCAAATCTTCCCTACCCGAGATGATAGGGATTTGCAATATTCGATACACGTCAGTCGGCCAAAAGATAGCTTTCAACAAGTCCTCATCCCATGTTGAGTTTATTGGATTGATCAATTCATCAACCGTGGACACCAAATTATTCCCCCTTGCCATTTGAATCTTTAGATTATGACTTCCCAGTATCTAGTTGTCTTCCCAAATCTTTATCTATGTACCATCGCCTACTCTCCATATATATCCTTCCTTGAAGCATTCAAGACCAGCTAATATGCTTTGCCAAGTGTATGAACCCCCACTTTTCAGCTTAGCATTCAGTAACTTACCATCAGGATAATATCGGGCTCTAAGAACTCTAGCACAAAGTGAATATGGATCACTTAGGAGCCTCCAAACTTAATTTGCTAGCATAGCCAAATTGAATGATTGTAGATCTCTAAAACCCATGCCGCCCTTACCTTTTTGCATGCACATCTTCCACAATCCTTGCCAATGGATTCTCTTATGATCTTTGTCATTCCCCCACCAGTACTGCGAGATGGCACTTGTGATTCCTTTGCAGATATTTTTCAAAATTCTAAATACCATCATAGCATAAACTGGGACGGCCTGAACAATAGATTTGATAAGAATTTCCTTCCCTCACAAACTGAGTCTTCTCCTTCCATCCATTAATTCAGGTCACAACCCTATCAATCAAGTGACGAAAACAATCACTACAATCGGCTCCCACCAACGCTGGTAGGCCCAAGTATTTATCACTTAGTGATTTCGACATAATATTCAGAATTTGGCACACTTCTGTCTTTACTTCAACCTCTATATTGCTGGAGAAATAGATACTCGATTTGGCTTCACTAATCTTTTGTCCTGAGCTTGCACAGTATCTATTCAATATACTTGCCAAGCAATAGCATTCTTCTTATCAGCCCGCATCAGAATAAGTGAGTCATCTGCAAAGAGAAGATGAGAAATTGTTGGAGCACCTCTGGAAACTTTCACCCCCTCCAATTCTCCTCTTTCTTCTGCTTTCTTAATCATACAAGATAGGCCTTCAGCTACCATCAGAAATAAATATGGTGATAACGGATCACCTTGACGTAGTCCTCTGGTAGGTAAAAAAATATCCATCTCAAAATTATTGAACCGTACACTATATCGGACAGAAGTAACACAAGCCATCACTAGCTTAATCCAACGTTGATCAAAGCCTAGCTTGGTCATAATCTTCTCGAGAAAACCCCACTCAACTCTATCATATGCCTTATGCATATCCAGCTTAATTGCACAAAATCCTTTCTTCCCCTTCTTCTTCATGGTATGAATACATTCATAGGCCAAAAGAATATTATCTGTTATCAATCTTCCCGGAACAAAAGCACTCTGGTGATTACTGATGATCTTAGGTAAAATTTCTTTAAGCCTGTATGATAACATCTTGGAGATGACCTTGTACACAACATTGCACAGGGAAATAGGATGGAATTGGGTTTCCTTGTCAGGACTATCAATTTTGGGGATCATGACAATGGTTGTATCCTTCCACCCCATCGGTATCATTGCACTCTGGACCACCCCCAACACCTCATCTACTAGATCATCTTCCAATAGGCCCCAAAAACATTTGAAGAAAATAGCGTGTAGTCCATCTGGCCCCGGAGCTTTCAGGTCACCAATATTGAAAAGAGCCTTCTTCACCTCCTCCCTAGTGAAGGGCGCCAGGAGGAGTTGATTCATATCAGGTGTTACTCTCCGGTCCACATTAGTTAAGATCCCATCATCAATTTCCAAAACCTCCCTTATGAATAAAGTACTAAAATATTCCTTCACCATCGCACCCATGGTCTCCTTATGTTCATGACATACACCTTGCAAATTGATGAAAGAAGCTTGTGTTTCTATCACCATGTTTGAGCCAATTAGCTCGTGCTCTTTGAACCCAGTAAATTTCCTCTTGTTCTAGCTGCAGCTCCAGTTGGAGAAGGATCTCCTTCTGGGCAGCAATTGATTCATCCATCATCGCCTCATTTCAGATTCTCCAACTCCCTTCTAAGCTTCTTAATACGTTGGACAGGTTTCTTCAGTCTCTTTGTCCCATGCATGCATATCCGAATGGACTTTATTTACCTGACACATAAACAAAGTGCCCTGACCTTGGGCTATTGCCCGTGCCCAGGCTGTGTACATATGCAGCAGCATCCTTTTTTTTATCCAAAAATACTGTGGGGGGATCCCTACAGTGCACGATTTTATATTAATTAAGGAAAGTAATACATGTAATAATACTGAAGCAGTAAATTAGGAATAATCTTTTTCTTCGAAGTTCATTAATGCTGAAACAGTGAACAAGGAGTATTAGGGAAATGTACAGCTACCTGGGAAACAGGAAAAAGCATCGGGATCTTGAACACTTATGCCCTGTTCGTTTGAGCTCGATTGGCTGATAAGCCATGACTAAAAGTACTATTGGTTGATTTGGTGTAAGAAAAAAATATTGTTCGTTGGCTAAAAAAGTACGGCTTATAAGCTAAATAAGCCTAAACGAACGGGTGTTAATCAGGAACGAATTATCTGCAACCTAAAAGTGAACAGCAGAAAGGGAGGAGCAAATGCTGATGGGAAATTACATCGAGTAACTAGATGCATAGCAGTGATAACGAAGTAAATTGCACGAATCATGCCTTGATCTGAACTCAACAAAACCATCATACATGGTTTAATTAAACCAAATGGAGGTGCTGACCTTGGTACTTATAGGGAAAAGGGAACATCGATGCAGACCTGGAGGAAGGCCTTTCCGATTGGGGATAGATGGATGAACAACCAGGAGGTAAAGGGCCGCAACTGGCTCTAGATCCGGTAGCATAAAATGAATGGGAGGCGACCAATTCCTGTTGATCTGGCCGCTGCATCGCTATTCCTTCCCGGCGGCGGAAGGAGCTAGCAGCAGTCACCATATCCTCTGGATGTGAAAGAACGTATCATCACCAGTGGGTGGATGGAGGGAAGAACCTAGGTAAAGAGTAGTGTGTCTGGTGGGGAGAGGGTTGGTACCGTGGAAGCCAACGGAGGGTAGCATCTTCTTCTTCTCCCGTGGCAGCTGTCTCATGGTCGCTGGAGAGGAGAGGTGAGGGGCGCAGAAAGATAAGTAGGAGGCCTCGAGTCGTGCGGTTGAGATATAGACCCCGTTGGCTGAAACTGGCCGGGAACACTGTTTCGGCTAAATTATTGTGAGAAAAAAAATACGGTTCTGGCTAAAAAAAAGAAGCTGAACAAGATATTTTTAAGACAAGCGAACGATATCATAGAATGGACGAGGAGTTATTTACAAGAGGATAGAGGTGGGAAGGTGGGATCTACTAACCGAGCAATGCATTGCCTCACCGTTGCTAGCTATTCGTTGCAATAGACTAGTTCATAGTGTAGTGTAAGAGCATGACAAACATTTCATAAGGGTTATCAAAGCTTCACAAAACTCAATACAAAAGCAAGCAACATATATGTGGAAGTTTTATAGCCTAAATAGCATGTATGGCTCTGGTGGGAATTCAAGCTTTATCATACAAAAACTCATCATGTAGTATTTTTGTGTTTTCAAAAGATAAGTCTCTAGAACTTTAGTGTCACTTGGAACAAGATAAAGAACAGCTCAGACCTTCTCATATCATATCCATCAATTACCTAGACTTAGATCAAGCATATGCTACCCACGAGTTTCAAGTTCAGAGCAAATCCTTATATCAAAACAATCTTATCCAAAACTCAGGAGAATTCAAGGCTGAAAACTAGGTACTAGATCACATATTATTACTATAGCTATATATATTTATTATAAAGATAACTTTTTATTTTGTTTCATTCATCATTTTCTTAACTATTGAAAAGAAACTAAAATCTAAAACAAAAGAAGAAAGAATACTTACCTAGATACACGGGAGTGTTTCTCTCCCAAGCTAGCTCTTTCGGTGAGGATTCGGTATTGTAAGTCATTCGAACCAGACTTCTTGTGAAGTTCATTAATACCTCGGTTTGTTCTAAAGACAAAGATTCTTGTGATGATGTCTCTAATGGTGATGTCACCTTCTTCCGCCAAACCTATCATGGTTTTGAGTTTTGATTTTGGTTTGACAGGTTTAGGACCATCACTTATAGAAATTAGGGAATCGATTTCCCCACACTTTGCTTGAAGTGTGTCTTGCTATAACACAAGGTAAAGATCAAGTGCATATGCTCTGTTGGTAGGAAAACACCAATAGAATCAAAACTTTACTTATTCTTCTCTAACCTTAGGCACATTAAACAAGATGAAGTTGATGTTAAGTGTTGTGTTCAATTATAACATAGGTGGCAAGATAAGAAGGTTGAGCATGAATGTAGCATTTAAGTTCATTTGGCAAAAAAGATTGAGTTTCTTAACCTATGGAAGGATTGTCTATATGTGCATAATGTACCAATCTTTACATGATTAACTATCAGCTTCCAGAGATAGGATGTGCATTTTTTAGTTTATTTGGTTAAGACTATGGTTACAAGAGAGTGGTGCTAGGAACAAGCTTGAAGAACTAAACATGTTGAGTTAATCAGGTTGAATCAAGTAGAACTGTAACTCAAACATATTTGTTTCTTATTTGTGTGCCTACCAGAATCAAGGAAAAGCTTTTTTAAATAACAACCATTTACCTTTGGATGTTACCTTTGTCATTAGAGCATGATGCCAACATATGACGAAGGGTAGATGACTCGAGATGGTACTTCCCTTTTGCTTGAAGTTTTCTTTGTTCGGCTAGCCTCGCATCTTGAGCTGTTCATGAGCTTCTTGTCTCCTAGATTGCACCATTTCTTTCTTATCCTTTTGTCATGCCATCTTTCTGCTCTTCAGTTTTTTGAACACCTTGTTAGACCTTTTTCCTCACTCATTGTTTTATGCCTGCTAAGGATTAGTGGACAACACATACCCGAAAGAATATACAATTTTAAAACACGTGTTGTTTGTCCATAATTTTGTAATTTCCCTCTATGCTAATGAAAAGATGGTGTTAGAATTATTTAGCATAGTTTTTGTTTATCATGTTCTGTACAGGCATGGCTTAAGGCAAAGGTAACTTGTAGCGAAAGACAAAGCGAATGACCATGAATGAGTTGTGTCTTCTTTGCGCAATGTTATTGGAGTTCATGATGTGCCTTGCTTCATCTCCAATTTAAATTCATCTCATGACTTACCCAAATTGATTTGAGAGTTTCCTGTAGGGGTTAGTCCAACAAAATAACCAGTATCTACTAAAGCATACTTTCAGATCAAAAATCAACCTAGACACCACGACTTCGTTCGTCTACTTGGTCAAGGCGGGGCTCGGCAGAAAGGTCTACCGACGGTGAGGGTAGATGCGGTGGCACAAACCCAGCGGCGAGCACTTGTTCTGGCGAGTCCTATGATGCAACAAGGAAACAGGCAGGCCATTGAGCATCAAGGCATCCAGGGAAAACCAAAATGACAAGAGAGAGGGTGGGAGGTGCTCTAGAGTGGCCTGGCCATGGTGAGGTCAAGCTTGGTGGCCATGGCGAGGTCGTTGTGGTGAGAACCATCTCCAAGGGTGATGCTGGCATAGTGGGATGGCGAGAGCAGGCTCAGCGGATGCACAACAACAAGGTGAAACTGGTGGTGCGAGGAATTGGGCAGAGGCGCTACGGTTGCGGCCAATTTGGCCAGCAAGGCGAGCGATGCCGGTGGCGAGAAGAGGAAGGAAAAGAATGATGACCAGCAGTGCTGTGCTTAAGAACACGAGGGTGAGGCATTTAGAAGAGCCAGCAGCTGCTTGCTACCGCTAACGCAAAGCAGTTGCATGCCGGTGCACAGAGAAATGACGCGAAGGCGATGGGCGGCCACCGACGGTGAGCAGGTGAAGTAGACTGCTGCCGAGATCACTGTAGCTGACTGAAACCTTCTTCTTCTACCCCCTTTCTCTCTCAATTTTGCATAGAAATAGGATGATCACCTTTAACCAAAGTTGTTGATCTACGAGAAATCTCCAACTTTGATTTAAGGATCAACATCAAACACTCACTAGATTTTGAGATTTTGAATGTCAAACACGGGTTTAGTGGTTTTGAAATCAGTTTTTGGCTTAGCAACTTTGGGCAATTAATTAGAACCTAAACAGTGATCATACATTACAACCGAATACACATTAACATAGCTCAAGTATTACACCAATTCATGGAACAAGAGTTGGGCAAATTTTATTCATGAAAATCATTTTAATAATTCACCAAAGATTGAACCCCATAACTACTTTTCAAAGACTAAGTCAAAATGGCTGAGGGAAAAGCAATATTGAATCCAATTTTTTATGCCCAAATTCAACATATTTGACATGAAAATCTTTCACCATTTTACTTCTATGTTTAAAAGCATACTTTAAACAACAAATTTTATTTTAAGAAAATTTTAATTGTTTAAACAAATTCTCATTTATAAATTCACATAGAACCTTAATTGATATTAATGATAACATTTCATGCAACACATATGACAACATATGCAACATATGAAACACCACATTTGCAACATAGCAAAGCTATAAATGAAACATCACTTATGCAACATATGAAACATCTCTTATGCAACATATGAAACATCTCTTATGCAACATATGAAATATCACTTATGAAACATATGAAAGTTATACTTGAAACATAAATTGCATTTATGACTCAATGCTCGGTGATTATGCTTCATGATACACATGATCAAGTTTTAACTGCTTTTTAACATCTGGGATGTCCATGTCATATGCGATGATGGTTCTTTGTTCCCCAACAAAGAAAATCATATTCCATTCTAGGTGAACTGCAATCACTGTGTAGTCCGCATCATAATCTAGGAAACCAAATTGAAACTCAGTCCATCCAAACACATTCAATGTGCTGATAGTGTGCTTCAATGTCCATTCATTAGTACCATAGTCTTTAAGAATCCAGATTGAAAGCTAGGACATATTGCGACCACCAACAGTACATACACACAAGTGACCCTGAGCTTGATGGATGGAGGGTTGAGCACCACTAGGCCAATGAATTCTCCTCCATGTGTTTTCCTCCATAGCCATAGCAAGTATCTGAGAGTACCCATCTGAGTACCCCCAAAATGTGTAGAAAATCATTAAGAAACACACTTGCTGATCTAAAACATGTCACATCAGTACCTTGGCCCCATTGAGATTGCTTATAGATCCATGCTATAGTTTGAGATGAGTAGATCTCCACACCTACGCACTCACCCTCCTCCTCCACATATTGAATCACATGGAAGTGCGAGGAGGCTATCGAATCGAACCCCAAGCGAGCCTCACCATCATAATGGATGCTAGGAGTAGGATGAGAGCTTCCTTACTAATGAGATCAAGATCTTGTTTGTTTGTAGTCAGATTCGCATCAATCCACATGTATTGGGGTGGATTGAAGTGGATCTTCAGCTAAATTTTATAGCAATCCACCACAACACATATGGATTGAGATGAATTTGACAACATCCAAACAAGGCTTAAAAAGGAAAATAATCCAACAAAGATCCATCATTGAAGTGCGAAAGCATACCTTGCCTTTGGATCTGGCGGTGGCACGACGCGAGGCATGCACACAAATAGTGAGACAGGAACAATGGGCTGGGCATGCGGGAGGTGGCAGTGGTCGGCCGGCCTTATTAGGGCTTTAGTCCAGATGAAGGGTCCAGATTCAGGGCCTGCTTGGTTCACTTCCAAATTTTGCCATGCCAAAGATTTGGCAAGCCAAAATTTGGGCAAAAAATTGCCATAGATTTGGAAAGCCAAATGTGAGAGTTTGGCAAGTTTTGGTAGTAAACCAAATACTAGCCAAAATCATGGCTTGTCAAATCTTTGGCATGGCAAATTTTGGAAATGAACCAATCAGGCTCTCAATACACACTAATGGATGGCACAGATTTCAAGCATCAACCATCATCATATGAACATCCCAGCGGTTGTAACACCACCGTAATGCACTGACGTTGACTTTGGATCACCGTTAGTTACTAGGAGGCGTGCATGAGTACATGGAAGTCAAAGTACTTGGTGAAGATTCTGTTACCCGAATACCCTCGCACATCTAAATGTATAATACACCGAATGCTCAAAACAGGTCACCGTTAGTTACTAGGAGAACTAGTGCTGTTTAATCTAATACCACACATGTGCACTGTTTGATACACCTACTTACCTAAATCGATGACAATTAGTTACTATAGAAACCAGTGCCATATGATCTTATGCAGCCATCGATTGCTAGCCTTGTTTATTGAAAAATGAATGCGTTACTGGCAGCTGGCACAGTATGGCATCATCTACATGGCTGCACACTTGATAAGAGAGATATGTTGATGTTGTTGCCAAATTAAAATAAAGTAACTTTGAACAACGAGATACATATATAGTTGATGTTGTTGCCAAATTAAAGTAAAAGTCACTAACCATAGATATATATACATAGATGTTTAACACAAGTTAACATGCACTAATTCAGAATTAATATACCACACTGATGTGAATAACTTATAGCACTCCCATGAGATCCTACACTCCTCGCTATAGAACCTAGATCACAAGTCCCATTCTTCAAATCCAATGGGCTCGCCGCAGCCGTCGCCTGTGCACTGATGATGCCCGTCCTGGCAAAGAACGGGGTGAAGAATGGGCAATACATCATGTGGCACCATGTCCTGCAACCGTCAGTACATGTCTTGGTGGAACTACGTACAGGTCTGGTTCTTCCATGGCAGGGCAGCCAGCCCCGCTTCGTCAGCACCTTCGAGTTCCCTCAACAGGCGCTGGGCAATGTCGTCATTGCCACCACCAGTATTGGACCTATAGAGCACTAGGGCATAGACGTACATACTAAGTTTATAGCCTACCTCGGTGGAGTGCTGAAGCCATTCCATCCGGTGGCGTCAATGACATGCGGGCTTCTATGAATACCGGACGCAAGCCGGCGAGGAAGCAGGCCTCTAGGTTGACCACCCTGGCTAGCCTAGTGGTGAGCAGGGCGTGATAGTCAGCGTCGTAGTAGTAGGGCTCCTAGAAACCTTGACACAGCAGCACCCGATGCAGTGGTATGCACCGTCTGACTTTGGCGGTGCGGCACACCCTACGCATGTGCGAATAGGTTGCCCGTAGGCTGGCAAGGTTGTCCATGGGGGCATATGACTACTTAGTGATGCGGCCAACGATGTCATTGGCCACCTCCATCAAGAGCCGATCCATCACGACGTAGCCGAGGAAGAAGCAGAGTCGGAGCGCGCGCGTGACAAACGACGACGAATGCAGCGTTGGAGCGGAGTACGAAGCGACAATGACAAGGTGAAGAGCACTAGGGAACTAGGGCCGGCGGTTTATGCAGGCGGAAACTCTGCATTCTTAAAGGATCGCGTACCATGTAAACATGTCTCGGGGAAGTGAATCATCCAATGCGACGGTTCTTTTTCGAGGAACCAAACATCGCCTCGCTCGAGTTCCAGGGGTCCGTGTAAACATGTCTTAGAAAATTGAATCGTAGCCATGAAAGCAACAGCGACCTGCATGGCGGACCAGCATCGCCTGAGAAAAATAAAAGAAAAAAACAATTTGTGTTCAACAAGGCCTATTGGGCTCACAGGTCCATCTGAGAAAAATAAACATGACGGAGAAAAGAAACAGGCAAGAAATTGCAATAGAAAAAGAAAAGAAAAATAATTTGTGTTCAACAGGGCCTATTGGGCTCGCAGGTCCATCTTCTCACTGGCCCATCACCGACCGCTTGCCCATCTTCCGAGCTTGCAACATCCCTCGCCAACGAATATGGCCCAATGGCGAAGACTGTCTCCTTGCTATATAAATGTGGAATACGACTACCAAATGGAGAAACGCGTCAAATATTTTGGAAATTGGATAGAGCAGTAAATAAAGCTACATTTGATGTATCTCTCTGTCATGCATTTTAAATGGACCAATGTTGTTTGCTTATCTATTGATATGTTAATTTCCTCAATGATGGATGTTGTTATTATTTCAGCTAAACTAGTGTATTATCTTTGTTTTGTTTACAAATTGAATTATTTGTTTGGTGCGCACATGCGTTACGGCGGTGTTACAATAATATTTCAACACCAATGGCTCCTCTGCTTGGCTTTTAATTGAGGGACGTGGTCACCTGTATTGTCTTCTGCTTGGCTTTTAATTTAATTCCTCACACAAAAAATGTAACACGACACTTGATTGGATGAACTCTGTTATGCGATGAATCTGGAATTAGAAATCAATTCTTGCCTCGCCTGGTAGCGTACCCAACGCGTCCATTCAAATAATGGTTTCTTCACCGCCGGTTCATACGGTAATCCGATGGTGATAACTTGATCACCGCCGGTTCTTACTGTAGCACACACGTCCATCTTGGCACCGGTGGTAGAAAAAACTATTATCTCTACCGGTTTCTCCGAGCGTTGGACGTAGGACGAGCAGCTAGTGGTGAAAACCCTTCTACCGCTGGTTTGACGGACGACACCACGGCGAATGGCGAGATTCTTCTCACCACCGGATCATACGCCGAGCCGGCGGTGAAAGCATTCATCACTGCCAGTTATTCGCCCAGGAGGGGGGCCATAGGTCATAAGCCAGTGGTGATACATATCACCGCCGGTTATCTCAGAACCGTTGGTGAAGGTCCCGGCGGTGAATTGACTTTCTGTAGTAGTGGAGGGAGATGAGATGTTGGCACTAGAGAGATAAACTGGATAGAGGGAAATAGAAATTTCCAATTTATAGGGAAAGGACGTCGCTGTCGATTCCCATCTTAAACCGACAGTGTTGTTCTCGTATCACTGCCGGTTTAGTTATGAAACCGATAGTGATGCACTTAGATCACTGCCAGATTAGCTTGTAACCAACACTGATGCACCTCTATTTGTTGGTTCATGTTTTGACCCGGCAGTGATATATGGTGGAAGCCTTTATTTGCTTGCTTTGACTAGTAAAACCGTGTATCCCCAATCTCTTGTCCTTGTCTCTCTTGTCGCAACCAGTTTTGCGGAAAAGGGAGGTGCCCTCGCCGTATATATGGCGTCCTCGTCTAGGTCCTCGGCCTTGCATGAGGTTCGTCGGCAACTGAGGCCAGAACTCCCTCTCATTACGTGCGATGAGTTTAAGCATCACACTATGTTGTAGTTTAGAGTGAAGAAGGAAGGTCCCAACTATGGTTGCATCTTTTGCAAGTGTCCAGATCACAAGGTTAGGTCTTATTGGCCGCGTTTTTTAATAATTTATAGCCATTTTTCTGTGATGATTTTGATTCAAAGTTCTTGATTTGGTATTCAATTCTAATTTTAGTGGGATGGTAGTGGATGTGTCGGCTAGTACTGAGAGGAAGAATATGTTAAGCTAGTGAAAATATTGGCTGAGCAGGCTGATAATAGTGCACATGTGTATGAAGAGGTGAATCAGAAGAAGCCCATCGATGAAAAACTGACAAAGAATTTGTCTCTTTTAATTGGAATTGGAGGTGAAATCCTTATTTTGTTGAAGTGCATTGTAGGATTATAGTTTTGTTTAGTGCTATTTGAGATTGTCTACATTGTATCAAGGCTCTAAATGTTTTGTTATATATTGTGTATCCATCCAAGTTTGTAGCTAGAATGATTCAAAATAATTCTAAAAATTACAAAACACTCCGATGCAATTTGTAAACCGGCGCACAGTGATGCTACACACACATAATAATTAATTTAAACTATAGAAAATAGAGAATCATTTGAAGTCTACAAAATTCGTACGAAGACTACAAATATATTACAACATTTTACTAACTAGAGTCCTATTACAATCAAAGTCTACAAACACATTAAAATATAATCACCTCACAAACATTCTTTTAGCACCCGAGTAGGATCTCAGAGGTGCAAGAGCATGCCGAAGGAGTGTGAAGAGAGCGAACCGAGGTGCATAAAAGGTTTGGGCCCTATGATGAGCAAGTTGCTGCCGCTATCGCAACGCAGACCAACAACTGTTGGAGGCGTGATGAACAACTCCGCATCGCTGGCTGAACGCAGTCCGACCAATCAAGGGAGGTTAGAAGTGAGCAACTGACAAAGAAGATGAATGACCAATTCAGACTCGTACTATAGCTGGGTGGGTGTGAATTCAGACTTGTACTATAGGTAGTTGGAGTGCAAGATCGAAGGATGGATGAATTTTTTCCTTTTCTATATCTTCTTCTTTTTCTTTCTTCTTTCTTAATGCTAAAGAGACAAATTTTCTATCATATATTTTTTTCGTTCAACTTCACGGTCATAGACTCACAATTCTCTGTTTCCGAATCGTGCTAGTCGATCCAACGCTGTCCGGCATCTGAGTATAAAGAGGGTATGGTACGTAATCCATGGCAAGAACCCATAGAGTTTCTTTTTGTTTTTGATTCGGAAGTACAACTGTATCATACGTATTAGAGTCTGGAGCCCGTATCGAGCACAGCTTGGATCAAGTTTAACTAGGTATACATGTCTTACTTGGTAACTTGAGCCAACCGGTTGTCTTCTAGCATGTCCTCCAATCCTATCTATCTCCTACAACTAAAAACAATAAAATGTAGATATTTTTTGTGCAATATTTGTTTTGGTTCGTTCATCTACCCACGCCTGCGATCCCACGACATCTCCCACATGCACATTGATTATAAGTTAATCTTAATTACTGATTGATCGTGCCATTCTCCTTGATTGAATATTGTCTGTCATGTGATAGAGGAATCACGGCAAAATAGGAACTAGAAAATTATTGTGCTATCCATATATACATTGCATGTTTGCATGCACCAGCATACATTGCAACGAGCAAAATGAAAGAGAATTAACATAGACGGAAAGAGAATTAAGACAAAAGAAACATCTTTGCATTTCTGAGAACCTTGTCAAATCTATCTACATTTAATTACTTCCTCTCTTTGCATTTGCAAAAGAGACAGTTTGTTCCTCCTTTCATTTAGTTTCACGCTCACGTGTTCCATCGCCCTCGCTTGCTATTTTTTGCTGAAATTGTCTTTGGGTCTGTTCATTTTGAATCCTTTCCCCATATCCCGGTTCCCCAATCCAAGGTCCATCATGACAGTAGACACCAGACACCATTTTTTTTTGAATTAAACTAGGTAGCGTGCCCGTGTGTTGCTATGGGATAACTAACAATTTATACTAAAAATACACGGATCGCACGATAAGATAACAATACTGTAAAAATTAAATACCAACGTGAAAGTGACATTTAATCTAAAAAGTAAAGTTTATGAATTTAACACAGTGACGGAGTACGCAGCGTCGCGGGCTCACAAACTCTACTTTATGGACCTTTCCGTGATGCGGCTAAGATAATGTTTTATATTGGCAGTAAGAAATCTCTGATATCTATTTCTTTCATTGTAATCCATTTATCTGGACAATATTTGAGGTGAGGGCATGGTTACAGTTTTTAGTAGCTTTGCGATATTGTCCGAAGCTATGAGATGATTGATGTCTTGCAATGATCCTTTCATTAATTTAGTTTTCTATCTATGTTTAATTGTTTATTTAGTCTATTTTATAGGCACGCCGGTAGATAATGGATGACAAAATTTAAGCATCTATAATTTATCTCTTTGACTTTGAGCATGAGTTTTGTTTTTATTTTTTAATTGATATATTGTCCTTTTGTTTTTACCGTAGCGTTAGCACGGGCATACATAAAAAACGAAGATGTCTTTATACTGTAGAAATCTTTCAAGAAGATCATGCATAGATTATTATTGTATTGAATATGATATATACACAATCACCTAAATATTCTAATTAAACTACAAAATTTTAAATTAGGATACGAGGTAAGACATGCAAACAGATATTTCAAAACTATATGTAGAGTCCAAAGAACTTAATAAATAAATCCTTCTGGAGGCAATGCAAATTCTCTCTAATCTTTTATTTGGTATAGTTAGTGTTATCATAGGACCCACGTATATTTATAGGAAATAAATAGTGGACAAAACGTGGATACTTTTTGGTGTGATATTCCAACATAGGTCCATCGCCCTGCCAATATCCTTGAGGCAGATCACATAAAGGATGAGAGTCCCTTTATGAGATTGCTCACAAGAGACTCAAACTTATATCTGATCATAGTAATGTTGAATTGCTTTACATCAAAAACATCGATAATTATAAACGGGGACATAGGTTTTAGTATACATAGTGGAGAAAAACTCAACATTGGCCTTCTCAGCAGCTTTTCTGAGCCTTTGCAGTACTAACTTGTCCTTAGTTAGATAGTCAAGAGGTGCACCATAAAATTATGCACCACTAAGAAAAGTGTCACCATAGGTTGCCTTGACCTAAAAAATATGTCGAAATTAAGAATTACAACACCTAATTCAACATCTTAGAACAGACACTCAAGTGGATACCTTATTCTACAATATATGTCTGTATAGAATAGTTCTAAAGCCACACATATTTATACGGTGAGTATAACATACTTTGTTTTAAAATTTTATGAGAGATTTTTTAAGACACGCAGTATTATCCATGTGACAGGCACTAATATTTACATATATACTTGAACCTGTGTGTATAGGATTATATGGAGATGCAGCGAAACTTATTCATAGATTTATTGGAGCATGAAAGAAATGGATATCGGAGAATTCTTTCTGCCGATATAAAATATTATCTTAGCCATATCACGAAAAAATCTATGTCACTTTCCATGACTGTGTTAATTTTACGAACTTTGCCTTTTGAATTAAATGTCACTTTAATGTCGGTATTTAATTTAACAATATTGTTATCTTATCGTGCGATCCGTGTGTTTTTAGTACAAAAAATTTAGTTGTCCTGTAGTAACGAACGGGCACGCTATCTAGTATACGTATAAATACAAACCATGTGTATAAAGTAAGATATGTGCTTGCATATTTCATTTGAACCACGACATAAACAAAAACAATCATATGCATAACTTACATGCCCACGTAAAAATTAAATAGCCAAAGATGTCATTTGTTTGCACCAATAAAAAACAATCTCATCCATCCAAAATTAATTGAAAACAACGTCCATGTCTAGCAAGCTATTAAATAGAAATTCTCAAAACATATTGCCAAAGACAATGGGATGAAAGTTTCATGCAAAAAAAAAAAAAGAAAAACGACATCGGCATCTCTAAGAGTTCCCTATTTTTTCTCCTAAAACTTGTAGTTTTATAACTCCTAAAAAGATATTGGGAGGAAAAAAAAGAAAACCATCTCCAAGAGTTTCTAATAAATTAGTTTTAAAAAATCAAATTTGAATCTCACATCTATTTTTTTTGGCTTTTTTCTGTCGCCAGACGTCATAGGGCGCGTCGAACCCCTCACGTCGCGACCTCCCTGCCGCCGCTGCCACCATCAGTAGCAGCAGACAAGCACAGCAGCCGACCAGTAGCAGTAGACAAGCACAACAGCCACCAACAGGCAATCGTGCCAGTCTGTACCATCATCTGATGGACAAGCACATCATCATTAGCTGGCCTCGTCGATCGTCTACGTACTGGTGACGTCCATCGTCTACGTACCGGCGGCGTCAATCGTTGAAGTTCTTTGGCGCGACGAGGGAGACCAGCGCGGGAAGGATCGGAGAAAAGCGTGACTCTAAGGTGCGAAGGCGAAAACCACGCGAGAGAAGGATCCACGCGACTCAAGAGCCGCGTAAAGTTACGCGGAATTGGCTTAGTTTTCCCAAGTGCCTAAATATTAGGAGGATGGATTAGTAACTGTTGGAGAGAGATTTTTTTTATTTTCCTAAACACCAAGTATTAGGAAGACAAATAGAGAACTCTAGGAGATGTTCACAAAAGAAAATATTTTACCTACTTATTACTTCGTCCATTCCAAATTATAAACTATTTTGGCTTTTTAAACTATATTGCTTTTACTATGAATATAGACGTAGTATATATGTAAATGCATAAAAAACGTTATGTACGTAGAAAAGCCAAAATATCTTATAGATTGAAATGAAAGGAGTATTAAAGAGAAGGAATTCTTCTAACCGTTTTTTATTTTCCACAATCCATGCATGCCCCCTCGTGATCACATAAGTGATCCGAATTCACCATCCGTACTCACACAAACTAGAACACCACAAAGTAACCGATGACATGAGCGTTGAATAGATATTTGATCCGGAAATCATCTAAGTGATCACACAATAAGATGTATGGTCTGTTGCAATGTAAAAGCATGTTTGCTAGTTAATATAAAATGCATATTGAGTATACCTAGGATATATATATATATATATATATATATATATATATATATATATATATATATATATATATATATATATATATATATATATATATATATATATATATATAAAAGAGGATGTCTTAAGTATCAAATCATCCCAAACAGAACACTTCTTTATAAAACAACGATTCTAAGTATATTTTTTGAGAATTGGTTCTAAGTATTTTTTTATCGGATATAACTTGGACGTACACAACCTACACACTACACACTCACACTACACGCACATACACGTGTGTATCCATACACACGCAAAGAAGAGATTGGGAGGCACGTCACCTCCAGTGTACGAGAAACACATAATATCACCGAACGCACACGCATACCCTAATTTTTTTTTTCAATACCACCAAATACGCACGCGTACGTGTACCCTAAAATTATTATTATTTGATCGGGTACAACTTGGACGTACACAGTTCGCACACTCCACACTCACACCAAACTCGTGCGCGTCCGTATACACGTAAAGAAGAGATTAGGCGTCGCCTTCAGTGCGCGAGACACTCCACACTCACACCACACGCGCACACACAAAAAAGAGATTGGGAGGCACGTCACCTCCAGAGCGTGAGAAACGCACAATACCACCGGTCGCATGTGCATGCTTCTACCCTAAAATTATTTTTTTGCAATACCACCGAACACGCACACGTGCGTGTACCCTAAAACACACAACCTTAAAATTAATTTTTTAATACCACCGAACACGCACACGTTCGTGTACCCTAAAATTATGATTTTTTTGATCGGATACAACTGACGCACACAGCACACACACTCCACACTTATACTACACGTGTGTGCGTCCGTACACACGCAAAGAAGAGATTGGGAGGCACGTCGTCTCGGGAAACGTGTAGTACCACATCAACACACACGCGTACGTGGACCCTAAAATTTATAGAAAAAATCTAAAAAAAATTGCAATCAGCAGGATTTGAACCGGTGCTTGGCTCATTCGTGTTCTAAGTATTTTGATACTCCTACGTGGTGATGCCTTGTCATTTAGGAGGCCGAATGCTCATAAATGAGAAATGCTCGCCACGTCCGCACCATGCATGCGCTACTGTTTCCTCTCTCCTGTCCTGTTCCTTCCCTTCTAGCAGTTGGCCAAAAGGCACCACCTTTCCCTTCGCCCGCAGACTTCTCCGATCCGCAACCAAAACCAAATTCCACAACATTTCCTCAAGCGGTTTCTTCAAGAAACCTGGATCAATCCAACCTTCAATGGCACATTCGGTGGGATCTCCCTTGAGTTGCAATGGAAGAGGGGACTACGGAATCCGGATCATTCTCCCGCTCTTCCTCCTTCGTGAGCTCGTGGCAATTTAAATGAGTTGCAATGGAAGAGGGGACTACGGAATCCGGATCATTCTCCCGCTCTTCCTCCTTCGTGAGCTCGTCGCAATTTAAAAAAGAGTTAAATGTATCAGAGATCTATTAACTTGTGAAGAGGTTTCGGCTAGGTCCATTAACTTCTAAAGTGGCTTTTTAGGTCCATAAACTTTATAAGCCGTATCACTTAGGTCCATAATTCTCTACATTGGCTTCTTGTGCTGATGTGGCATGATATCGTGGGCATGCGGGCGTGCAAGCAGATGCCACCGCCCTGCCACACGGGGGCGAAAACAGGCCAGCCGCAGCCCCGCGGCGCGCGATCTGAAGCCGATGCCGTCACCGTGTCGCTCCCCTTCCTCGCTCGCTGTCCCTCGCCGACAACCGGTTCCACGGCAAGCTCCCCCGCGGGGGTCCCGCTGCCACCGAGCCTCCGCATCCTCGACCTCTCCGGCAACGCCTTCTCCAGCGCCATCCCGAGGTCCCTGTTCACCGCCTCCTCCGCGCTGCAGGAACTCTACCTCTCCCACAACGGCTTCTCGACGCGGCTCGAGCTGCAGCATCGCGAGCTCCACGCCGCCCACACCGTACTGGCAACCGCCTGCGCAGGTGCGTCCACGCCGCCCTGCCCGGATGCCGCCCCCACCGGCCACCGCCGAGGAGCCATCTGGCGCCCCTGAACCCTCCTCGTGCGGGCACGCCCCTGTCGCAAAGGAGTCGCGTGAGAGGAGCGGCCGCCGCCTCGGTCTAAGCAGAGGGAGATGACATTGGGGGTGGACAGCGGCACGAGGCCGTAGACGATGTCGTCGTGTCAGCGTCCGACAACCGCTCCTCCCCAGCGGTGCCACCTACAGCATCGCGAGCTCCACGACGAGACCTAACGCGCGTGGCGGCGCTGCGGCCACGGCCGGCCTCTGGGGTGGCTGTGCCCTGCTCGTCCTGCGCGGCAGCAGAGCCCGTGCCCGTTGTGTCGATCAGCCCGTTGTGCTCGATGCCTACAGCAACTGCTTCGTCGGCCCACTGCCGCGCGGCCTCGGCGAGCTACGTCGGCTCCAGCGGCTCAACCTCGGCGGCAGCTTCTTCAACGAGAGCGTTCCGGCCGAGATCGGGTAGCTCCGCTCGTTGCGGTTCCTACACCTCGCCGGGAACGCGCTGACCAGGCGGCTCCCTTAGGAGCTCGGCGCCCTCGCGTCGCTGGAGCAGATGGAGATAGGATACAATGCCTACGACGGCGGCGTTCCTGTGGAGCAGTGGCGCGAGGACGGCACCGGCGCGCCAGGCAGCGGTAGCGCGGGCAGCGCACGTGCACGCCCCAACGTCGTCGTCGGGCCATGGCGGATGACTGCGTTCTAGAGGTGGAGGTGTTCGCCGAGGTGGAGGTGCTGGGCCACCTCCGGCACCGCAACATCGTCCGGCTGCTAGGGTGGTGCACCGACGGCGAGGCCATGCTGCTCCTCTACGAGTACATGCCGAATGACAGCCTGGACGACCTCCTGCACGGCGCTGCCGGTGCCGGCGCCGCGGGCAAGGCGAGGCTAGACTGGGACGCGCGGCACCGGATCACGGTGGGCGTTGCCTAGGGCCTGAGCTACCTGCACCACGACTGCGTGCCGGCCGTGGCGCACCGCGACCTCAAGCCCAGCAACATCCTGCTCGACGCCAACATGGAGGCGCGCGTGGCCGACTTCGGCGTCGCCAAGGCGCTCCACGGCACCGCGCCCATGTCCGTCGTCACCGTGGTGCTGCCGTGGCAGCTACCGCTGCTGTTCATGTCGTTCGCGCTCATGTCCCTCGGGTTCGCTGCCACCATCATCGTGTACATCCAGCAGGCCAGGGGCTGGGTCGTCGGCTTCGCCGAGGCCATCGTGCTCATGGTGGGTAAGATGGAGATCCCCGCGGCCTCCTTTGGCATCTTCGCTATCCTGACGCCCACTGTCACCGGCCACGCGCGCGGGCTCAGCCCGCGGCAGCGGATGGGTGCCGGCCTCACGCTCTTCGCTGTGGCCACGGCCGTGGACGCGCACACCAAGAGCGTCCGCCGAGCCGCCGCGATCGCCCAGGAGTTCCGCGACCCGGGGCATCCGGACGAACCGGTGCACATGTCGGCCATGAAGCTGGTGCCGCAGCAGTGCCTGACGGGCTCGCCAAGGGCTTGAACCTGATTGAGCAGATCGAGTTCTACTACTCCGAGTTTCCCAATACATGTCCAGCATCGGGGTGTCGCTACTCGCTTTCGGCCTCGGTTTCGGCGCCGTGCTGGGCAGCGCCATCGTCGGCGCCGCAGCCCCTCAGACGCGCGGGCGAGCCGCCACTGCGGGCGTGCGAGGAGGTGCCGTCGCCGCCGTTGTGGGCGTGGGCGAGCTGCTGCCGCGGCCACACAGGTGCGCGAGCAGGTCGTCCTCCGCGGCGCCCACCGTTGATGTTGTCGTTCCCCTCCCTGTCTTCGTTGTGCAGCGCGCCCGCCGGGGATGGAGCTCGCGCCGGCGAGGATGGCCTGCGCGCTCGCTAGAGAGGAGCTCGCGGCGGCGAGGGGCCTGGAGGCCGCCCGCGCGGTGCTCGCGCCCGCGCCGGAGCATGCACGTGGTCGAGCTCGAGCCCGCGACGGTGCCCACGGCAGAGCACAGGGGCGTGGGAGGAAGCTGTTGAAGTTGCGCCGGCAGCCGGCCATGGAGGAGGGGACGAAGCGCCGCCGGAGGAAGCCACCTGCACTCCTGCATTGCCACGGCATCATACCACATTAGCACGAGAAGTCAACGTGGAGAGGTATGGACCTAAGTGATACGGCGTATAAAGTTTATGGACCCAAAAAGCCACTTTCAAAATTAATGAACCTAACCGAAACCTCTCTACAAATTAATAGAACTCTGGCGCATTTAGCTCTTTAAAAAAAAGTTGATTTGATTTGGTTCCCGTCCCCTTTTCTTGGAAGTAGAAGGGAAAAACTTTCTTGATCTCGATGAATTCCTGCAGTGTGGGTTCGAGGAGTGGGTGGCATTGGTGAGGAAACGCAATGGGAAGGCCGCCTCGTGCGGGCATCTGGGTCTCCGTTCTTCAGTCAGGTACCGCCATTTCGTCTCGCTCTTCAGTTCCTGTGATCCACTTGGTGGCGAAAGAACAGCCCCTTCTTTCCATGCTCAGCCACGCAATTGGATGTGGATCTGATAAATATATTTTTGTATAACTCGTCTTCTGATGCACCAAGTCGACGATGAATTTTTATTGCTTGTACAACTATTAAGTTTCTTACCTTTTGACAATCTTTCACGTGCCTGAATTTTATCAAAATTTCAATGTTTGATTTATGAGCGGTGCTAGCACCTGTTGTTGGTATGCCGAAAATGCTTACGATCATATATTTAATCAAGCATCGTGGACTTCGTACATTGTGACCATCTTAACTTCTTTTCAGCTCAAAGCCCTAAACTGATACTTACTGTTTGATAGCTAATTGAAAATACACACTGTATCCAAATGATGTGTACCATGAGTATAATTTTTTTCCTCATAGGATGGGGACGGGTTTGTCAAGTCAGATTATACTTTTTGTTTCAATAACTGATAGTATTACTGTTGCTCTCACTATATTGCAGTTCAGAAGTACTAGAACTTGCAGATCCTGATAGCATGTCATTGACCCTGACCCTTGTGACCAAGTGCCAGAAGGAATCCTTTGGGAGAGGCTTGGGAGGGTTTCCATGATGGATATTGAGTCAAGGGTGTGTTTGGTTTCTGCAGTACCTTCTAAAATTTCTGTCACATCGAATGTTTGGACACATGCTTGGAGTATTAAATATAGATTAATTATGAAACTAATTGCATAACATGCGACTAATTTACGAGACGAATCTTTTAAGCCTAATTAGTCCATGATTTGACAACGTGGTGCTACAGTAAACATGTGCTAATGACGAATTAATTAGGCTTAAAAAATTTGTCTCGCAAATTAGCCTCCATCTATGTAATTAGTTTTATAATTAATCTATATTTAATACTCCTTATTAGTATCTAAACGTTCGATATGACATGAATTTTAGGAGCGACTAAAGAACCAAACACCCCCTAACTTCAGTTGGAGCTCTCTCACCTCACTGCACCATACAAAACATACGGCTACAAGTACTGATCCATCTGAGGATGACGTTAGCAGAAGTTTTGAGGTTTTCATTTGTTCCATCTATGCATTTTTTTGCAAATTACTTTTTTACAGTTGGAGAAATATTATTAGGTGTAGGCTATCTTTTACGAATATGTATATTAGAATTAATTTTACAAACCATGTCTCTAGGTCCTTCTAATAACTGTACTATTTTGCTTAGGTGACAGTAAATTCGGGGGGCGTTGTTTTTATTGCATTATTCAAAGCTATTGAAAATGTTGACCATCCATCCAAGGAAACAGCTGCAGTCATTAAAATAGCACCTTCAAGGATGGCCACGTAGTCTGAACGCTTTGGGTACGAACTCGCTAAATGGCTTGGAGTGAGAACTCCTCAAGTAAGAATCCACTATGCTAGCAGGCACTCACGCTAACTAAAATGATGCACTGACAACTCTCTTGACCCATATAGGGCAGAGTCATTCATAGCTCGTCATCTGAATGGCAACAAATCAAGGATGCAGTTGAAAATGCTCGACATGCATCAATAGCTGCTGGTGATGAACTTGAGGAGATGATTTGTGCCGAGATGCTAGAAGCCCTTGAATTGAGTCGTTGCCTATTTCTGATGAAGTATATATAAACATGAAGTTGCCACTTACCAGTAATGTGCTTATCAAAATAATGCTTATTATAACAAATAACAAATTTGTCTTGCTGTTTTGCAGTTATGTACATGGCTCCCCTCTGCTAGAGAATGTAATGCCATTTGAGTCACGGCAAGCTGCTGAAAAAACTGCTGAAGCATTAGGGAGGGTCTTAATCCTGGACCTCGTATTGAGGAATGAGGATAGACTGCGATGCCGTCCCCTTGGCTGGCGTGGAAATTATGCAAATCTACTTGTCGCCAACAGGGAAGCTTATGCAAACCTTGACTCACTAGATGATGTTTATGATTCTGCTATCATTCGATACAAGCCAGAGATCATCAGAAGCCCTCAGAAACAGAAGCAGAGAAGAGCTGTTTCAATTAGTGGCAGTATCGGCTCAGATGTCTCTGACCTCATATTGGAGGACTCTTATGCTTCTAGTGGGCATGAGTTTTCTAGCTTTAATATTGTAGCCATTGATTCAGGTGTACCACGCAGGCCACCTGCCAGTAAGCGGGCAAAAGATCAGGAGAGCTACCCCAAACTAGTGGAATTAACACTGAACAACTTCGATTATTCTTCCAAACTTCTGTTTGAGGTGTCCTTCGGAAAACTTGGCATCCCAGGACATGAAGAATTTGATGTATCATCTGATTATAGCTATAATTCTCCTCTCTCTGAGAGTGATATGGTAGCAACAGTGCATTCATTCCGAGGAGGTTTTCGTAGTGCTCTGAGAGACCTTCAGCGATTCCATATTTTCCTCATCACACTCTATCAGAAGCTGGATGGTCTACTGAAAATTTTCTTCAATCTTATGTATAAATGCTCCAATGAATATGCTAGGGAGGATGCTGGTACTTCTGATTCGCCATTGTGTTCAGTGGAATCACAAGCAGATTCAAATGATACTGATGTTCCAAGGAATCTGCGTAAGCCTTCCCGAACCTTATCCCGTGACAATCTAGACCTATCATCTCCTTCCTGTCGAGAGAGCTTTATCAGCAAACATTTCAAAGGAAATGGTGATGCCTCCCGTGGTCTTCGGTTGACAATGAAGCTGCGAGATTTTAACAAGTATGCCAAGGTTAAGACCTTTGAAGTGTGGATGGATAATTTGTCTATTATAAAATGTATGACGTAGGTGCCTAGTTGACATCTAGCTGTTTTTTTTTCACTCTTATAGATTGTTCCACTGATTTTTTCCTGAATATAGCGCAAAACAGAATTTAGTTGCAGGAGACCAAATAGCTAAAGGGCTTCATGATTTCAGCATGCAACTTGCATACTAACCAAAGTTTTGTTTCAGGTACATATGGTACCTATCAGATGACTATTTAGTTAATTTGACTGCTAGTCTGCTATATGGTGTTTTGCATAAATCAGTCAAGTTTATCACGCGATTATATTAGTCATTCAGAAAATTTTTACAGGTAGACAGTGAATTAAGCAAAGAGATAGAACAATGGAATGACATGCTGAGGACTGAAGTAGTAAAGTTGTGTCAAGACAACAATTTTCACACAGGCTTTTTTGAAGGCACTGATAATAGCACTGCTGTTGATGCTTACGAGTTGAAGGTAAATCTAAATGTACCCTCTGAACTAACTACTTGTATACTCATTAATTGAACCTATCAAGCAATTCTGTTCTTAGGTTCGACTTGAGCACATTCTCGAGAGGATATCTTTGATCTCTGATGCTGCAAGCACTGAGCGTCCATCACAGATCACAGATTACCTGTATATTGGTGGTGCTCTAGCTGCTCGGTCAACACACACACTTAAGCACCTTGGCATCACCCATATATTGTGCTTGTGTACAAATGAAATTGGACAGTCAGAATCACAGAAGCCTGACCTTTTTGAGTATAGGAATTTCTCGGTGAGTTCTACCTAATATCTCCATGGATGGAAAATCATTTTCCTTTAGCATAAGCCAGAAGACCCAGTTTAGATATCTTTCAGTGCTTAATTGCTTCTTTATATAGATAAAGGATGATGACAATGCAGACATTGGTGATCTCTTTCAAGATGGTTCTGATTTCATCGATTACGTGGATCACTTGCGTGGCAAAGTACTTGTGCATTGCTTTGAGGGAAAAAGTCGTAGTGCGACTGTTGTTCTTGCCTACCTGATGCTGAGGAAGTAAGACTGCACAGTAATTACTATATATCATCATTATCATGCTTCTCTGTTAAAATCGATAACTCACCATGACTGAAACAATTTATTACCAGATTTACCTTTTTTTTATGTGACCTTAAGGTCTATCAATCCAGAAATGACATCTGTACGGATAGAAAGATTGCATCTTTCCCTTCTTTTTATTGTCCTGGACACGGTCATTATCTCATAATTTCCCCCCTTTTTTTCTTAAGAAAATGTACTCTCCTGGAAGCATGGAACATACTGAAGAAGGTGCACCGACAGTGCGCATCCCAATGATGGGTTTGCTAAGGTCTTGCTGGATCTTGACAAGAAACTGCACGGGAAAATCTCCATGGAATGGCAACACAAGAGGCCAGCAATGAAGGTGTGTCCCATCTGTGGCAAGAATGCTGGTCTCAGCAGCAGCTCACTGAAGCTCCACTTGCAGAAGGCGCACAAGAAGATATCCTCTGGGAGCGTAGACAGTGCAATGACTCTGGAGATACAAAAAGCAATAGAGGCAATCAAAGCTGGCTGGAGCGGCAGTGACAGCCCAGCGCATAAATCACAATCACACATCGAAGGATTTTGATGTTTAATCTTACATTCCTACGGTCCTGCTAATGCATACAAGAAGGTTTGTAATCAGCAGCTCATACAACAAGGTTTGTAATCGGCAGCCGCTTTAAGAATGAGGCCTCAGCTCTGGACTTAATGACACTTGTAAGTAGCACATTTCTGTAACATTTGAGGGGTCTTTTATATGGTTTACGAGCTTGGATTGACAAGAACCATCAATAGAGGGAATGTAGTTTCTGTTATAAAATTGTGCGATTCTTTTTTTCTGAAGAAATATGTACGAGATGAACATTCAGACTCTTTTTTCAATATCAAATTTTGAATCCTTTGTCCTCTATAATCAGTTTGTTCAAAGGGACAGAAGCTCTTCTTTTAGTTCATTGTCAAACTACAGAAATCAAACCGTTTTAAAATGAAATATGGAAATTCTCAGTACAAATCATATATGACAACAATCACTAGATTCGTATCAAAGACCCATCACCATTAGTGAAACAACAGCTCCCACAAAATTTGTCCTGTACAAAGATCACTATGTCATAGCATTGAGGAAATGAAATAATTTCCCTGCAATACCCAGGAAGATTGGGTGCGTTTTGTATCTATCAGGCAAGTCCTGATGGTAACAATCTCTATCAGGACTTCAGGGTATAAGAGCTTGCCTGTACAGCATGTCCTTTCCGTCAGCAGGTGAGTACTTAGCGAGCATTGGTCCGGTCTCCGCAGAGCTCAAAACCTGCGCTGCGTTCCGGTACCAAGGCTGCAAATGAGGATCTGGCGAAAGCATGCCAGGAAGCATCACTGAACCCCAGTCTCTCTGCCCTGCCCTTGCTTCACTTATTCTCCGTCGCACTAAAAGCCCAGCCACATCTTCTCTCCTGATCTCTGTCATGGTCCGTGCAATCACCATGCATAGGAGAAGAACAAAAATTGCGTCCTCTTCAGGTAAGAACTCCACAGCAAGTAATTTCCAGTTTAGAAGCATGGTTGCTCTGTCACCATGATGATCCGGTGACTTACGAACAAGTGTGAGGTATTGCTCCTCCTCAACGAGGTTGCTGGATGCATTATCTGTGTTTACTCTGTAGCTCAATCTCCTCCCGACAAGCAGCCTTCCCTGGTAAATAGTACATTGCAGTGCAATTAAAAGGCATGAAATGGCTTTGTAGATTTTTAGAACAGTGAAAAAATGAAGTCGTATATCAACAGTGAAGTAGTAAGACAACTGATATTTTACATTTTAATAAAACAGAATGTTTGAATTACAATTAAATGGCACATGAAAATTCTATGAAACTGAAACTTAGGGACCATTGGACCAATACAAATGCTATTCTACAGTTTAACCAGCACACCTCTTTGCTAAAGAATGTATCTATATGAAATTCTAGAATAATATCTTTTAAAGAATAAAGTTAAATAACAAACATATTGGTCCAAATTAAGTTCATGTGATAATATAGTTACCATATATCTTCGATCTTCTCTTCAGAGAGATTGCCACTGCTGTGTTACATTTTTGTAAAGGAAAATGATGAACTCTACAACATGCACTCATTTGTATATTGCATTGAAAAACTTGTTTTCTATAGAAATCAAGTAAGGTTCTTGTGCTATCAGTTGAGTTCTTTCAGCGGTGAGCACTGATGATGGTACTTTGTCTACTACTCCCTCCTGAAAAGAATGTAATTCTAATTCTAACATAGTACCACATATAGAGTTTGACCAAGTTTATATAATAGGTATATTGATATTTATAATATCAGATAAGTATCATTAGATTCATCATGGAATATGTTTCCATAATAACCTATTTGGTGTAAAAAATATCGCTGTTGCTAAGAATAGTTTGACTAAGAATAGAAGTAGAATTGCATTCTTTTCAGGGCAGAGGTAGTACAATCCATATGCACTCTTTTTTTTTTTTTTTGAATCAATCCATATGCACTGTAACCCCTTCTTAAATGTACTGATCATACCTCCTCTTCTGAGCTGTCATTTTTCAACTGAAAGCTGAGTTCATCTCCCAAACGTACTGCCAGTGTATCTCCTGTTGATAAGCTCCAAACTACCTTATTCTCCTGTTGATCTTTCATCACTGTTGCTGTGCCCACTATCTTTTCTGCACCATAAAGGGAAAAAATACCCACATTATCATAATAATTGTGATCTCCAGGAAAAGCCAATTATTGTACAAACTGAAGTTACCAGGAGCATAACCAACGGAGCTTGTACTAGCAATGTATGACCATGATCCTTCTCGAACCTCAATGCTCCTATCCTCCCATTTCACTGCCATGGGAGTTTCAGCACCTCTCCGCCAAATCCCTCTGCCTACTCTACACAAGTCGCAACAGGTTTCATCAAAAAGCATACTGAGATATAAAATTACAAGTCATTCCCCCAACAGCTTGCACTGTAACCATTACAGATGAAATGATTCAATGGATCTTTCTAAGGGAGGTGGTACGTGACAAACATATCAACCAAAGCCGAAATTCTAGAATAACAATCAGTACAACCTACTGAACAATACCTCATCCGGATGACAAAACATTCTCTCCCACTGTGATCAAGTACAGTGCGTGTCAGCCAGCGTCCTTCTTGTGGACGGTAATTTCTCATGCGCAATATGACATCAGAAATCATGGCCCCACCATCATCAGTGACTCGATCAGGCACACACTTCAACAAGTATGGTGCTTGAACTGGAGGGGTAATTGATGCCATCGCTCTCATCCTGACATCAAGTTCCTCTGTGAGAGCGAGTGCTTTCTCATGCAACACATCGCTCCATGAGAATGTGATGTTCTTGAGGAACTTGCTTTTCCTGAAGCACCCACTAAGGGTACGCCTGAACTCAATGAGGAGACCCCGGGTTGCAAATTCACAATACAAGTGCCATACTTTCTGCCAGCTTTTGCAGGCTAAATTGGACATCGATTTGTTGAGTTTTAGTGATCTGTGACACCTCTGTGTTCGCAATCGTAGGAACTCCTTGCTGGTGGGCTCCTTATCAAATTCTCCCTTCAAGAACACATATACCTGCTACCAAGAAGATCAATGATACACTTAGCCAGAATATAAACCACACAAATATATAAGGACATCATGTGTCATGCCAATATAAAATTTCTTTTAGTTTTTGTAATATGTGACCCAGATTACCAGAGAAACAATTTGAATATACCTAAATAAATTCCCTATACAAGGCCTCAACCTGGAAATAAGCTTATCAATCGCTTGATGTGACTAGATTTTCTATATAGATCAATAGGACCACAGCTTGAAAGTTATAGTAGCAGTCCTTGATAATTTGAATATACCTAATCATATGAATGTACAAATACCTCGTCCGGTGAGAGGGCAATACTTGTTTATGTGTTGTGCATACTAAGAATAAAAAGTATTTTTTGAGGCCCAACATTGTGGGGTTGGATTTTTTGAGAGATGATGCTGTCAAAAGCAAATGATTGAGCAGGCCTACCCACCACCCGATCACTTGAGGCCACTAGCAAAGGGAATCTAGCATTTTGGCTTGAGTGACCATGGTGCACATGGGGCTGTAGAATTTATAACTGCCTTTTTGACTTAGTGATGTCGTTATTACTCACTGTTGTTAGCATTATGCCACGATGTGGTCCAGAAACAAATGGATGGCTGCTGAGGAAGCATAGATAAATATAACATAACAGTAGACAAATAGAAAATTCTGCCTATTTGCTAGCCCCTCATGAGGACATCATACAAGCTAATGTGGAATATCCTAAGTTTGGCATAAAGTTAACTGGTTAAGTATGATTACAATGTCAGCTCTACTGTTTGGCATTTCATATAGATTCTAGAGCAGTGTAATTCAATAAAAAATGCTACTGAATAACTACAGTAATGATACTCTGAAGGTCTCGGATATACCTCCATAATAAATCTTGGCTGCAAACTCTTGTATAGCCGGTTGGCATCCTCCTCTGATGCTGCCGGCACCCAGTAAAATGCCTCCCTTGCTGCACTAACTGCTCCCGCATCAACCTCTGATCCAGCCATATCATATGGTTCATCATATGCGTCCTCCCACAGTCCCCTTGACCTCCCTATCACCTCATCACTCACCACTTCCCCATAACCAACCCCCACTTTTGCAACATTGTCCCTGATGCCCATCGCTACCATATCCGTGGCATAACACACAGGAAAACTCTGGCATGGATTCATCACAATTGTGTAAACTAAAATACTTTTGAGAACAAAATTACTTGCTTAATCGAATGTAAGGTCTATGTATACCTGGTGAGCAAGCCACATCAGTAATATGTCTAGGCTAGGCACAAGCCGTGTGCATTCTTGGGTTGCGCACACAACCTTCTTGATAAGGTCCAGGAAACGATGCATATCGCCGCCTAGCAGCAACATGGTAGATACCTTCCCGCACAAAGGGTGAGGCAAAACGGTCTGCTAGGCCAGCATACCGTGTCACCATTTTGACAATTTCACCATTGACATTATCACAGGTTATGTTATCAACACTGTTTCCATCAATCTCATTAGTATCAATGTCAAATGGCTCGGATGGGAAATGAGTAGCCCAGACATCCCGACAACGGTCCTCGGCATACACCTCATTCTCCACATCAAGGATTGATGGACGGTTGATGAGGCATCCAAACCTTGACATGCAGTACGCGGAGTAGTTCTCCTGCAGAGCCGAAGAAATTTCAGATGCAGCACTTGGTGAGAAGTGTTGAAGGGGCCAAAGCAGCTGAGTTCAGCGGAAGTGGGTTCCTTGTGGAATGCTAAGTCCAGCAAGGGGTTCATTTGAAGTTAATTATTTCCAAAAAAAAAAAGTAAGCACGGTAATTTATACTACTACTAGGAGTATATCATTGCAATTTAACTAACTTGTTGCTCATTCACAATAAATTCTCTATCTTGTTAAAAACCTAAACATTTCTCAATTTATATTAGGAGAAAGAAGAAAGCAAAGACTTTTGATCAGCATGGCCCGAGGTTACAGAGAAAGTCGATATGGCTACTACTACATAATATGAAGATGAAACTGATTGTTGTGGGCATAATCATTGTGCTTTGCCGTCTTATCACACATCTGTCCGTGTGCCGTGGATTTGAATGTGAATTCTCAAAAGTCAATACCACAAGGAATTCCATACCACAATTAGTAACAGTGGCATCCGAATAAATAGAGTTTTAAGGTGGCCGAGTCAAGACGCTCTCAGGCAATAAATGAAGAAAGAACCGAAAAGGTGGCAAGAAATTAAAGAAGGCTGACATGGTAGAAGCAGTGGCACAGCCAGACGAGGTGCACGTCGGGCGGCGGCAGCAGCATCGCCGCCTCTCCTCCTCCGCCTGCCTCCCCCGCCGCGAGCGGCATCCACAGCTCCTCGTACCTCCACACGGACCGCGGGCCCACCCCGGCCGGCGCCGCGCGGAGGAAGGCCAGCAGCCGGCGCGCGGCGGCCGCGAGGTCCACGGAGAAGGCGGAGGAGGGCCCCTCCTTCCCGCCGAGGCCCGAGGCGGAGGACATGGCCGCGGCGGCGGGCTCCGGCGCCTGCACAGACTAAGAAAGCGCACGCCTTCCTCGCTGCTGTCCTGAGTGGGGTGGGATTCCTTGGCGTCAGCTGATCTGATTGATGGGCGGATGCGTACGAGCGCATCGGACTGCAGAGCGCAGAGTAGGTTGGTGGTCAAAAGGCCCGGTGCGGTGCGGGACATGCGCCAGCCGACGACGGGGCGCACGACAGCACCAGGGCCGGCCGGCGCATCAGTCATGATGATGATGATGGAGCGGGACCGGCCAGCCACTCTGGTTAACGTTTGGTCTTGGCAGAGAGTGATTGATGCATGCCACTTCGTTTAGGTGCGGTCCGGCCGTCCTGCTAGTGGCTGTGTTTGGTACGCGGCCTGAAGCCAACCAGGCCCCCAGGTCCAGGCCAGTCACAGCCGGGGCGAAACGGTGCAAGCCCCATGTATGGTTTTCTATACCAAACGTACCAGGCTCAGCATAGATCATGTTTGATTCCACATCAGGGAGCCAGGTCCAAGGCCAACTACCTCAACTGCCATTTCGAGATCCTGTTTGATCCCCGGGTAGCCCTAGCAACCATGGAGAATAGCACAGAAATGAACAACAGATAAGAGATATGTAAGAGTAATCTAATATCATCTAACCAACCGGCCTCGGACAAATTAGATAATTAACCATGGAGTCATAGCTGTTCTAACTTTACAAAAGTACCAATGAAGCCAGGTAAAATAACATCAACAGCCTAATCAATAAGCAGCAGTCCTTGAACAACACATAGGAGATAGGTAACAGAAATAGATGATAAAAATTAGTAAGACGCAGCAGCAGCTCATCCATCATCTAGTTGTAGTCATCACAGGCCTAAGTGGGGCAGTCGTAGCAGCCAGTATTGCCCCCTTATCCACAGTCCAAATAGAAAGATAACAAGTGAGGTGATTAACACATTTTCCCACCAACCAGCCTTACCATTACCATCAGAAGAAGCAATGATTGGAGTAAAAGAATCATCAGGAACCGGATCATAGGGGAGGGGAGCTGCTGCTCCATGAGATGGATTGACATCTCTCATTGCTGTATGATAATCTCTAACAACCTGCTCATAGTTGCTATACTTCTTGTATATAGCATTTCTGACCCCAAGAACTTGCTTACTGCAGTCATGCCAAGTCAGGTAAATCCCTGAAGTCTTCCCATAGAAAACCACATAGCAACTTGGCATTTTCTATGAAATGAAACAGTGGTTTAGCCTCAGTCAAATGTAATGCATGAAACTAGCCATGAGTGTGGAACTTGAAGATCTACGATTTGCGATGAAACAAATCATTGATCTTAAGTCCCTCACTGATGACCAGCATCATCAAGTTCAAATCAACAGTTATGACATCACAGGAATTCTAAGAAAAGATTGGCCTCGGCTTTAGAATCTGGTAGTGTTCATCAAGTTGAAATCATTGGTGGCTGCCATACAAACAAAAAACCAGTAGAACAGCAAGTTACAAACTACAGGCAATAGAACAACCAAACAAGTGCAAATCCAAGGTCATGGCTACCATGGAACCCTATTGTGCACATTCATTCACTGCCATCAGCACAAGAAAGAAGGAGCTATTGCATGAGACCCTAGGGTTTGATGACAGTCATAAAAACATCAAAAACCAGGTAAACAAGGCAGCCACCTCATGTATATGTTGTTTGCATATAGACCTTATATATTCCCCATAGTTACCACCAATCAAAAGAAACAAAACCATTCATGAATAGACATAAGCTTTGGCCATGGGACACAACCATCCAACAGCAGCATCATAATTCATCTATGCTGCTACCACTGTATGGCTGAGTTTCATGGCCAAAGACCAGGTAACAGTGACAGATGATGTAGTAAATAGAGCCAAAAGAACAGAAGCAACATGTAGTAAATGGAGCAAAAAGAACAGAACCAACATGTAGTAAATGGAGCCAACAAATCCAATAGAAATATATGAAACCATCAACAGTAGGAAATTGAGTAGCCAACAAAGGCCAGTAATAGTGCATTACAGATAGCAGTACAACCTCATAGATGTAGGCTCAAATAAGGTCCAACTTGTCTAATGTTACTTATAGTTAGCCACCCTCCAACTGCACTAACCTAAAAGGACAGGTGTGAATCAGCCAACTAAACTGCACAAAAGCTACACCAAGGTGTGTACAAAAGGTGAGAGTGGGTGAGGGAGGTGGATGAACTATACATCTTAACAGTCAACCCCCTCGAAGCACATGCTTGCCAACATGTACTGGAACTACATGTAGTAGTTCTTGGCTAGGTAGTTCCTAAGCCAAATGTCCCTATGGCTCTCAGTCATGCCAACAAAGCCCCTGCCTTGGGCCTTGTTGTCTAGTAGGTAGGTGTAGGCCGCTATCAGAGCCTCCTCGGAGAAGACAGGGGTCTCCATAACAGCAAGATATAGGTTGGCATCAACATGGGCTGGTCTAGTCTCCCTAAGTGCATTGGCCACATTGTTCACAGCATCAGACATGTTGGTGAGCATGAGCATCTCATCCTTAGTGAAGTTCTCTCTCTTCCTCTTACCACCCATAGTAGATTGCAGCAGCCCTGTGGCCTTACTGCCTTCATCAACCTCAGTGTTGGTCTCCTCCTCGGGAAATGGTGGAAGGCAGAGCCCTCAACCTTAGCAGCTGCACTTTCAGCCTAGTTGACCCCAAGGGCCTCACCAGAACCAAGTGCATACCTACCAGTGGCCATAGAATGCCCAAATATGGCCTCCATCTTAGGGTAGAACCTTATAGAACTGTTAAGGAACTCTACATCCTTATGGTGGTCCTATAGTAGTGGATACAGTTGCAGATGAGGTAAGAAAGGTAAGATAGGTAAGACAAACTGGCATGGTTAGCAACTCAAGTGTTCTACCTTGCAGTGGCCTAGGTAATGCTCCCCATCAAGCATGATTGCCTTGACATCACTGTCCCACAAGGCACCACTAAGATCTTTTAGCTTACAGATCCTAGACCATTTTTGCCTCCACTTCCTCAGGTGGTTGTACACCTAAGTTGGGCTCACTACATCCCCACTATAGTCCTTAAGACACTTGGCTACATGGTTAACATCTTTGTCCTTGAACACCTTGTTAGCCCTAGTGCCATCACTAAGCAACTGGGCCATCCTCCTAAGCACAAACCTAGAGGTGTTGTTGTTCCACCTCATGGACCCAGCAACAGCAATTGGTGTAGCAGCAGCAGCAACATCAGCAACAGGAACAACATCAGCAGTAGGAGCTACTTTAGCCCCAAGAACCTCGGGCATGAGCTCAGCAGCAGCCACAAACCCACCCTGACCAGGCAGCACATCAATAGGAGCTGAAGCCATCCTATTTAGTTAACCAATGAAACATTAGCACAATACAATTACCATGATTACCAGCAATAGAGTACCATCAGATTTGGTGGCCATGGGACACACCCATGCAATGGCAATAGCATAAGAGCATGCTTCTATCATAGTATGGATGTATCTCATGGTCACAAAGCATGTAATCAATCCATAACCAGCAACAGAGTACCCATAAAAGACAGAACAGTAACAACAATATGTAGGATTGAAGCTCATTGGTCTCAGCCTTGTCCAATAATTATTATATAAGAAGTACAAAAACCACATGTTCCATACCAGGGTCAACAAACTAAGTTATACAAGAATAAACATGCATGAATCAGGTCCTAAAGGTACCCCTACCCTGCCACATTGCATTACATATCCCTGTCACAACCAATTTTAAGGATAAAATTGAATGCACAATACTCATGTGTGCCCAGGATACAGTCACACACACAAGTCGACAAATCATATAAAGTATCATCACAGTGTCTCTTACATCAGATCCATAATACAACTTAGTCTTACATCACACAGCGGAAATTAAAAGATAATAAACTCTCGTGGGCTTCATCACAGGGAAGGTCAACTGGTTGACCACAAGCCTAAAACTCCTCGGGGAATTCCTCATACCCGTTGTCATCTGTTACCCATCCGGGATTTTTATCCAAATAAAGAAAATAAACAAGTGTAAGTACATTCCGTACTTAACAAGCTAACATGGGGTTATGAAGCTCAAAAAAGATTGACTCTGGTTTACTGCAGTTAGCATTTTTAGTATGACAAGCTTTTATTATCAGATATTATCAAATTATGCTTAAGCTCCCATTTAATCCCATAAGAACATATATCAGGGTCAAGTGTACCATAAATCATCATAGAACAACTTAAATGAACATCATCATGTATCCAGTTATTCTGTGAGTTTTCTGGGCCGCTCGTGACCGTGAGCACGGCTGTTATAACAGTTTGTAACCCTCTGTAGAGGTGGTGCACATTCACCGCGAGTCGTGATCCCCATATGCCCGAGTTAATTACTCCCATGTCACTACCAAGGTGAGCGGGCAGGGTACACTATGAAGCCATTTCATAGGTTTCCCTAACAAGTTAGGGCCGCTAGGTTTCCTTGGCAGGTAGATGTAGGAACCTTCCTTTCCTATGGCACATATCCATCGCGGCTATACTCATAGGAATAGAGGCAGCCCTATACCTAACGTGGCAAGCCCCATTTGTGCCAAAAAGGTAACCTCTAACTAGCTAGGAAAGATCCTATTACTAAGCTAAAGTCAGAGCCATATGACTCTCCCGGTTGCACTATCAGTCCCAGCTTTTGCCGATAGATAAGTCCTTAAGGAGAGCTGGGAGCAACATGAACAAAGGTCATTTGCACCTTCGCCCTATGGAACAGTTGTTATGAATCATGTTAAACTCTTAGTTCCATAGTATCATTCATCATCATGTATATCAAGTTCAGTTAGAGCACTAGCAATCTACCCATATGCATTTAACCCATAGGAGACAAGGCACAGGATAAACAATCACTAGGTTGTCCTTACGGGTATCAAAATTAGACACATGCAAATGAGTAATTGATTAAAGTGAAATAGGACATCAAGGTAGGCCCATGCTATACTTACCTTGGTTCACAAACTCGTGCTGGTCCTGCTGGTCGTCGAAGAATTCTTGGTCTCCAACGTTTTCCTCACCGTCTGAACACGACCAACACAACAACATACAACATTCCAAAAGCATTCATGCAAAGCAAACATTCCTATCATTAGAACAGTACTCCAACAGTGTTGAAATCAAGATAAAATGTTTGTAAACATAATCTACATCTCGCTATGATCATGTCAACGCGAAGTTCACGAAAAACGGAGCTAAAATGCGAAAGTTATGATTTAAACGGGTTTTCCTATAGAAATATATTTAATTAAATCTAACCATGAATTTAAAAAGTTCCAAACTTGACTAACATTGGTTCTAACATGTAGGTTATGGAATTACGAAGCTAACGCGATTTGAATGGATCAATTCAGAGCTAAAATGATAATTTTATAAGCGAAACAGTTCAAATGGCATTTCTGTAAATACTGAAAACGTATTTTTGACTTAAACCGTGAATTTTACGCTTTCCAAACAAGATTGCGCATTCAGGGAACTACGCCTTGGACTGCGGTGAAAGCATCTAGGCCCCTAGTTGGATTTCGGTGATTAATGTCAATACAAGATTACTATGACTAACGTGTGTTTTGCAGAGGCAATTAAGTTAGGTCATGGTAATGGAGATCGATTGGGCAATCGAGGTTGTCATGCCCCTACGATGGAAATCGTTTTGGTTTTCAAAGGATGAACAACAAGGTTAAGGATAACTAGTTCTAAGTGTCGATTAGAGTTGGAGAGACACTTAGAGTAGTTTTAGGACTTTGTTTTTCCCTTTGGCCGTACTATGAAGGGGGGTATGAACGGGTAGCTTGACCTAGTTGAGTCTAGTGAGTTAGGTGTGGTGCACACTTGTTAAAACTAGCTCTAGGTAGCTCCTATAAATGCCTAAGATCCTTTGGAGCAAACTTCATTCACATATGTTCGGAAGTTGGAAGTGAATGGAGGGTCAAACACTAACTGGACGCTGGCCGTAGGGTCCGGTCAGTTCATTTGACTGAGGAGATCAAGTTTGGTGTGACCGGACGCTGGGAGGTCATGTGACCGGACGCTGAGAGCCAGCGTCCGGTCGACTCCAGTAAGGGTCCAGACTTGGGAAAGAGTGACCGGACGCGTCCGGTCAGTGTGACCGGACCCTGAGTATCCAGCGTCCGGTCGTTTACAGTAAGCATCCAAGAGCGAATGGACACGTCCGGTCGGTACTGACCGGACCCTGACAGCGTCCGGTCATCACTTGAAAACTGTACACGGGTTGAACTGACCGGAGCGTCCGATCAAAACGATCGGAGCGTCCGGTCATCCCACAGAAGCTCATAACGGTTCGTTTTTCAGGCTGGCTTATAAATAGAAGCTCCACTCATGAGTGGAGGATCTTTTGCTCATTCCAACAGCTGAGAAACACGTTTGTGAGTGCCAAGAAGAGCAAGGTCCTAGTGAGGTGTTTGTGATTTGAGAATCCAAGAGAGTAGCCTCACTAGCAGATCAAGAGTAGCAAAGTGTGCATCCATCTTCTCATTAGGCTTCGCATGGTCAAGTGAGAGTTCGTGCTTGTTACTCTTGGTGATCGCCATCACCTAGACGGCTTGGTGGTGATTGGGAGTTTGGTGTTCACCCGGTGGAGCTTGTGGGTGACCCAACTCAAGTTGTGAGCGGCTTTGGGTGATTCGCCACGACGGAGTGTCGAAGAATCAACCCGTAGAGAGCACTTGATCCTTGCGCGGATCAAGGGGGAGCTACACCCTTGCGTGGGTGCTCCAACGAGGACTAGTGGGGAGTGGCGACTCTCCGATACCTTGGCAAAACATCGCCGCATTCCTTTCTCTCTCTATTTACTTTGAGCACTTACTTTGAGTATTTACTTTGAGCAATTCAATACTTGTTTTACATCCATAGAATTGCTTGCTAGAGTAAGTTTAGAACATAGGTTGCAAGGTTGTTGTGCATTAGTTTGATATAAACACTTTTCTAGGCACAAGGGGTTAATTGGGCTATCCGTAGGATTTGATTATTGCAAGAGAATTTAGAATTAGCCCAATTCACCCCCCCTCTTGGGCATCTTGATCCTTTCAATTGGTATCAGAGCCTCGTGCTCATGTTTTTAAGCTTAATCGCTTAGAGCAAGATGTCTCACGGGGATGGACCTCCTCCTATCTTTGAGGGAGATGATTTTCTATATTGGAAAATCCGCATGGAGGCGTACTTAGAAGCTCTAGATGTTGGAATTCTTAGAGCCGTCTCTCAAGGGTTCCCAGCACCTAGGAATGCCGCACAACTTCAAGGCGATGAAGTGAATTATGAAAAATGGAATGCAAAGGCTCGCAACACCATCTTTAGAGGCCTTTGCAAAGATATGTTCAATCGTGTAAGGAACCACAAAGACGCCCATGCACTATGGTCGGACGTTTGTGCGCTCCATGAGGGAACCAAGAGTGAGCGTGAGGAACGCTATCATCTTGTGATTAAAAAGCTAAATTCTTTTGAGATGTTTCCCAAAGAAAGTGCTAATGAGATGTATTCTCGATTAAATGTTCTTGTAGAGGAAGTCAATGGGCTTGGACTCACTCAAATGTCACCACCCGACGTTGTGAGAAAAATCTTGAGTGTCCTCCCCATTGATAAATATGGGCACATTGTGACTGTGCTACATCAAGGTGATCTTTCCGCCGCTACACCGACACAAATCTTGGGAAAGATCAATGCTCATGAGATGTACATGCACATCACACCACAAGATGGCTCATCCTCTACAAAGAAGAAAGAGAAGGACTTAGCATTCAAAGCTAGCCAAGACAAGGGCAAAGCAAGACTTGAGTATGGAGCTCAAGTGATGAAGATGATGAAGAAAGCCTTGCCCTCATGGTGAAGAAGACCACCAAGATGCTAAAAAGGCTAAATAAGAGTGGCATCAAGTTTGATGGCAAGAAGAAGAAGTTCTTCACTAGCTCAAGAAGAAAGCCAATCTCCAAGATGGATTGCTACAATTGTGGCGAACTTGGCCACCTAGCTCATCAATGCACAAAGCCCAAAAAAGACAAGTTCAAGAACAAGGGCAAGAAAGATGAGTCAAGCGATGAAGATGAAAAGAAAAAGAACAAGCCATACAAGAAGAGAGATGGCAAAAAGAGGGACTTCTACAAGAAGAAGAAGAGTGGCAAGGCCTACATTGTCGGTGATTGGCTCACGGACATTGATTCATCAAGTGGATCATCCGATGATGATAGTGATGATGAAAAGGTGGCCGCCATTGCTATTGATCTTGCATCTTCACCGCCACCATCGCCATCATCCTCTACACACCTATGCCTCATGGCCAAAGGTGAACGCAAGGTAACTAAGAGTGATGATAGTAGTGATGATGAACATGCTAGTGATGATGATAGTGATAGCAATGATGATGACTCACCTACATATGATGATCTTGTCAAAATACTAAGAAAATATACTAAGATCATTAGAAAGAGTAGAGCTACAAATGAAAAACTTGATGCTAAAAATGATTCACTCTTAGCTAAGTGTGATACATTAGAAAAGGCTAATGATGAGCTCAAAGAAACAAATGATTCTATATCATCCAAACTCAAGGAGCTCAAATCTTCTAAGAAAGAGCTTAAAGATAAAAATGATAAACTTGAGTGGGTGCACAATGAGCTTATCACTAGTCACAATAAGCTAAAAGATAAATATACAACTCTAAAGATCAATCATGATACCCTTATTATTGCACAAGAATTCTTACCAAATGAGCCACATGATGCTACTAACCATGTTGTTAAGATTGATATAGCTACCTCATGTGATGATTTAATTGATGAAAGCATTGAGCATGGATCTAGTAGCAAGGGCAAGCAAGTGGTTGAGTGCAATGACTATGATGAGTATGTCAAGCTCAAGAGTGACAATAAGAAGCTCATGAAAGATCTTGAAGAGATGAAAAGTCACAACACCATTGTACTAGAAACTCTTGATCATGACAAAGAGGTGATCCTTGAGAATGAGAAGCTAAAAGAAGAAATCTAGAAACTCAAGGAGGAGAAGAACAATGATATTCTCAAGGAAGAGAACAAGAAGCTCAAGATGGAGAAAGAACATCTCAAGGTGGGATTGAGCAAGTTTGCTAGAGGCAAGCATCTCCAAAGTGAGCTACTCATGAATATCGTCATGAAGATGGATAGAAGTGGCATTGGATATATGGCTAGTGTAGAGAAGAAGAAGGCTCAAGCTCAACACTAACAATCAAAGCCAAAGCCAAAGCCAAAGAGATGTTTTGAATGTGGACAAGAAGGCCACTTTGCTCATGAGTGTCAAACTCCACCACCACAACCCTTGCCCAAGCATGCTAGACCCTTTGCTTTCAATGCTCACTACATGCTTAGAAAAGATTCGAGTGGAAAGATGAAAGTCATGTTCTTAGGTCCCCCCAACAAGAGTAGGCCTAAGAAAATTTGGGTGGCTAAGTCACTTGTTGAGAAGGTGAAGGGCCCTCAACAAGCTTGGATCCCTAAAGCTTGAATCTCTTGTGTGTAGGTGAACTACAAGACCGGTGGAAGTCATTGGGTTATTGATAGTGGTTGCACTCAACATATGACCGGTGATCCTCGTATGTTCACCTCACTAGATGAAGAGGTAGATGGACAAGAGAAAATAACATTTGGAGATAATTCAAAGGGCAAGGTTAAAGGATTGGGCAAAGTGGCAATATCAAATGATCATTCCATCTCCAATGTGCTCTATGTTGCTTCATTGAGCTTCAACTTGCTATCCATTGGGCAATTGTGTGATCTTGGCTTTCAATGCTTATTCACCGAGAAGGAGGTTGTTGTATCCAAGTTAGATGACAATCAAGTGATATTCAAAGGATTTAGATACAACAACTTATATCTAGTTGACTTCACCTCCGAAGATGCAAACTTGAAGACTTGCCTATTCACCAAAACAACACTTGGGTGGCTATGGCATAGAAGACTTGCTCATGTTGGGATGAGCTCACTCAAGAAGCTTATGAAGAATGATTTGGTGAGAGGGTTGAAGGATGTGAAGTTTGAGAAGGACAAGCTTTGTAGTGCATGTCAAGCCGGCAAGCAAGTTGCAAACACTCATCCAACCAAAGCTTTCATGTCAACCACAAGAGTGCTAGAACTCCTACACATGGATTTATTTGGACCAACAACATACAAGAGTTTGGGAGGAAATCTCTATTGTCTTGTGATTGTGGATGACTATTCAAGGTATACATGGGTGTTCTTCCTTCATGACAAATCCGAAGTTGCATCTTGTTTCAAGAAGTTTGCCAAGAGAGCTCAAAATGAATTTGAAGTGAAGCTCAAGAAGATAAGAAGTGACAATGGCAAAGAGTTTGACAACACAAACATAGAAGCTTATTGTGATGAAGTTGGAATCAAACATGGAGTCTCCGCAACCTATACTCCTCAACAAAATGGTGTAGTTGAGAGGAAGAACTGGACTTTGATCACTCTTGCAAGGACAATGCTAGATGAGTACAACACCCCTGAAGCTCTATGGGCGGAAGCAATCAACACTGCATGCTATGCATCCAACCGCCTATTTCTTCAAAAGTTCCTTGTCAAGACACCGTATGAGTTGCTCAATGGGAAGAAGCCGGACGTCTCCTTCTTTAGGGTGTTTGGTTGCAAGTGCTACATCTACAAGAAGCGGCAACACCTAGGGAAGTTTCAAAGGCATTGTGATATAGGTTTTTTGTTGGTTACTCATTGAAGTCCAAAGCATATAGAGTATTTAATCATGCCACCGGCTTGGTTGAAGAAACATATGATGTGGAATTTGATGAATCTAACAGCTCCCAAGGAGCACATGAGAATCTTGATGATGTAGGTGATGAACCATTGAGGGAGGCTATGAAGAATATTCCGGTGGGAGACATCAAGCCAAAAGATGATGAAGATGATGTACAAGTCATTAACCAACCTTCTTCATCAAATGTACCACAAGACGGTGAAAAAGATGGGAGAGTACAAAATGAAGATACTCATATCTCCCATGAGCAAATGGTGGTACAAGCACAAGATGTTGATGCTCCACAACCTCCTCCTCAAGTGGTCAATAGAAGAAATACACCTCTCCTACAAGATCATCCACAAGATCTCATCATAGGAAGTCCAACAAAGGGGGTGATGACTCGATCTCAAAAACTTACTTCATTTATTGCTCATCACTCTTTTGTCTCTTGCTATGAGCCTACCAAGGTAGAAGAAGCTCTTAAAGATCCGGATTGGATCAATGCCATGCATGAAGAGTTGAACAACTTCACTCGCAATGAAGTTTGGAATCTTAAAGAGCGACCAAAAGGTGCAAGAGTCATTGGAATAAAGTGGGTGTTCCGCAACAAGCAAGATGATCAAGGTGTTGTTGTGAGGAACAAGGCAAGACTAGTAGCAAAGGGGTTCTCTCAAGTTGAAGGTTTAGATTTTGGAGAAACCTTTGCACCAGTTGCAAGATTAGAAGCCATCCGTATCCTTCTTGCATATGCATCACATCATGAAATGAAACTATATCAAATGGATGTGAAAAGTGCATTCTTAAATGGCTTTATTAATGAACTAGTCTATGTTGATCAACCTCCCGGGTTTGAAGACCCTAGATATCCTAATCATGTTTATAGGTTGTCCAAGGCACTATATGGGCTTAAGCAAGCCCCAAGAGCTTGGAATGAGCGCCTTCGGGATTTCCTTATTGAGAAGGGCTTCACCATTGGGAAGGTCAACACCACACTATTCACCAAGAAGCTTGATGGGCATATCTTCATTTGTCAAGTATATGTTGATGATATCATCTTTGGATCATCAAATGAAGACTCATGCAAAGAATTTGGTGAATTGATGTCTAAGGAGTTCGAGATGTCAATGATTGGTGAGCTTACATTCTTTCTTGGTTTTCAAGTCAAGCAAATGAAAGAAGGCATCTTCATCTCTCAAGAGAAATACACAAAAGATCTTCTCAAGAGATTCAAGATGGATGAATGTAAGCCAATCAAGACCCCAATGCCTACCAATGGACATCTCGACCTAGATGAGGGAGGTAACTCGGTTGATCAAACTCTCTACCGTTCTATGATTGGTAGCTTGTTATATTTAACCGCATCTAGGCCCGACATCATGTTTAGTGTGTGTATGTGTGCTAGATTTCAAGCTAGTCCTAAGAAAACACATTTAATTGCCGTAAAAAGAATCCTTAGGTATCTTAAGCACACACCAAGCATTGGCCTTTGGTATCCCAAAGGAGCTTTATTTGAATTAATTGGCTATTCCGATTCGGATTACGCCGGATGCAAAGTTGATAGAAAGAGCACATTCGGAGGGTGCTATTTGCTTGGTAGATCACTTGTGTCTTGGTCCTCCAAGAAACAAAATAGTGTGGCTTTATCCACCGCCGAAGCAGAATACATTGCCGCGGGTGCTTGTTGTGCACAAATATTATACATGAAACAAACTTTACTAGACTATGGAGTAGTTCTAGAGAAAGTACCTCTTTTGTGCGACAATGAAAGTGCTGTAAAACTTGCAAATAATCCGGTTCAACACTCTCGCACCAAGCATATAGATATCCGCCATTACTTTCTAAGAGATCATGTAGCTAAAAATGATATATCACTAGAAGGTGTAAGATCCGAAGATCAATTAGTGGATATCTTCACTAAACCACTAGATGAAGCTACATTTTGTAGATTGCGGAATGAGCTCAATGTACTTGATTTTAGTAACTTCACTAAAATTTGAGCTTGTGTTGTCCCTCGCATTCATTGTAATATACAACATGTTTAAGTTGTGGCAAAGCATATAGGGCTTGTCTAACATGGTTAAGATAACCGCCGAAAAGCGTGTGAAGAAGCTTAACCTTGGATCAAACTTGACAAGCAACTAGATTTACTTACAAGTATTACATATGCATGAATGTTGTTTTGTCGTTTTGTTCCATTTGCCCTCTTGTTGCCTATTTTCCTAAAAAGAATTATAGCCTAAGGCAAAATATTTTGAAAAATATGAGGATTTGAGAGAGGTCACTCACATCAGTCCCAATTGGTGTTTATTTGGATCTTATTCAAGTTGGGACTTGATTGGGAACAGGTAGCGCGAAGGAATGTTGAAGGATTGCTGGAAAAGGTGCACCGAACGCTGCACCGGACGCTGCTGTCCAGCGTCCGGTCAGTTCACAGGAGGTGAACTGCTGTTGAAGGAGTGACCGGACACTGCGTTTGTGCGTCCAGTCAGAAAGGGTTCAGCGTCCGGTCGATGAAGGAAGGACAAGCTGTACTAACCGGACCCTGCCTGCGTCCGGTCATGGACCACCGGACGCGTCCGGTCCCGATTCCAGAGGATTTGGACCTCTCTGGAATCGACCGGACGCTGGGTGGTAGCGTCCGGTCGCTACCACCGGAGCGTCCGGTCAGTGGATCTCGCGCGTCTTAAGGACTCTTTTCCCCGTTTCCTTTTTTGTCACGATTTGGGGGATTACTTAACCTACCCACATCCTCTGTCACCCGCCGTGACCTAGCCCAAGCCGCCGCCGCAGCCAAGCTACGAGCCCCGTCCTCGCGCGCCTCCACCGGCCCGTCGTAACCACGCGCCGCCATCCCACGTGCCACCGCGCCTGCTCAGCACCACGCCATGCTCCGGCCTCCTCGTGCCCCAACTCGCCGCTCCACCGTCGCCAAGGCTGTCCATCTTCATGTTGAAGTGCCCTAGCCCTACCATCCCCTTGATTGGTAAGGCAAGCTTTATTTTCAATCTTGATCTTCAATGGTGACCTAGATCGGTTTGTAGTCTCTGATTCACCATTACATTCAGGACAGTTACCCTAACCCTAGCCTAGTTCCGAGGATCCCCCACGTGACATCTTATCTCTTCTCGGATCGCTGATCGTTAGGTAGAAAAGCCATTCGATTCAATTCACATCTACATTGCTGTCTCTATTAGGGTTTCGCATCTATTAGACATATGGTATTTATTGTATATCCATCTATTCTATCGTGCAGTGAGTCGGTTCCGTTGTGTTTCGTCTGGCAGTTGGTAGTCAACTCGGAGCCAAGCTCGCGAGTAAGGATCGAGGCCAAGCCTCGAAAGCGGTAGTTTGATAGTTGATCTTCATTAGCGACAGTTCACCATCTTGTCAGTTCAGATGGCTCGCACCAAGAATGTTGGTGGTGGCCCAGGTGATGATGATCGGAGGCCCCCGCCTTGCCAGCCAGCCGGATC